>NC_089515.1:24909040-25245826 GCF_036850995.1 Saccopteryx leptura | reverse complement strand
ATACTGTTTCTTAAAGAACTTGTTCTTAGGTGTGGACATGAACTGTATTCCCAGCTTGCTTATGTAGCATATTTTTCTTTTTAAGAAACACCACTGCATGCCCTATAGGTCTATGTTTCTTTATGGCTTTGGTGATTCTGTTTTAAAAAATAGTAACTATGCCTGACCTGTGATGGTGCAGTGGATAGAGTGTTGACCTGGGATGCTGAGTACCCAGGGTGAAACCTTGAGGTCGCCAGCTTGAGCTCAGGGTCATCCACCTTGAATGTGGGCTCTCCAGCTAGAGTGCAGGGTCACTGGCTTGAGCACAGGATCATTAACATGATTGTGGGGTCGCTAGCATGAGCCCAAAGGTCACTGGTTTGAGCCCAAGGTCACTGGCTTGGCTGGAGCCACCCGGTCAAGATTGCACATGAGAAGCAATCAATGAACAACTAAAAAGTGACTCAACTACAAGTTGATTCTTCTCATCTTTCTTCTTTCCTGCCTCTCTCTCTCTCTCTCTCTCTCTCTCTCTCTCTCTCTCTCTTTCTTTCTCTCAAGGAAGAAAAATAGTAACTGAAAAGAGTTTTGAAAATTGGAAAAAGTTTTGTCTTAATGGGACTTGACTGGGGGTTTGGTAGTTTTCTAGAATATGTCAATTATCACCCAACTGAAATTTGTTACTCCACTCAACCAACAGCATAAATTCTCTAAGCCACACTGGGAACAGCTATGTAAAGATGATTCCCTTCTCTCTTTTGTCTCCCTTCTATTAAGAAGTGGGATAGCAATAGAATTCATCATTATATTTCAGCTTTTATTCTCAAATATATTCTAAAAGCCTGATTTGGCTCATTAAGAACTTCTTCTTTAGCTTTTTGAAATATTTCTTTTCAAATTGTCCGGGAGTTCCTGACCTGTAGTGGCACAGTGGATAAAGCATCAACCTGGAATGCTGAGGTTGCTGGTTCAAAACCCTGGGCTTACCTGATCAAGGCACATACAGGAAGCAACTATAAGTTGATGCTTCCTGCTCCTCTCTCCCCCTCCTTTCTCTTTCTCTTGTCTCTCTCTAAAATCAATAAATAAAATCTTTTTTAAAAAATTGTCCAGGAGCTTTAAGAGGGAAATGGTTAAAAAAGCATTTCCCCATTCTTATTTATTTTCACTCCTTTCTCTTTTTCTTTTTTTCTCTACCTTTTTCCTTTTGTCTCTCCTTTCATTCTTTTGAAGGATCTGATTAATATGCATGACTGTGCCTCCTTGAGAAAAGAAAAGGCAAGAGAAGAAGGCATTGCTCTTGTGTCTCAGGTTCTTTGCCTTTACTACTATGGAGAGTAGCTTAGTGATATGATATTACTAAAGAAGGCTTGTTAGCTATCATTATGTTTTTTGAGGGAACCTTGCCTATGATAAATATAAAAAAGAGAAGTAGGGAAAGGAGGAAAGAAAAGCAACCAGAGAGGCAGGAAGTATGGAGGAATGAACAGAAAGGAGCAGAAGAAAAGGACTTGGGACTGGGGATACAAAAATAGATGGGAAGGACCAAGAATACAGAGCTGCTAAAATAGGAAAATGGAAGTCAGCTCTAACGTTTACATTTCCCAGTGCAGTATGTGAGCTTTCCCCTTTTCAGTAGGGTGTGCTGCAGTAGTATGAGGTGGGGTGAATGAAATGGTCCCATACTTGACTCCTTGGATTCATCCACCCAGAACTGAAGAATTTACCCTGGCATTAGGTGACTTCATAGCCTGATCCTAGTAGGTTGGGGTGGAAGAGGCTATTAAGTGATATTTTTTGGTTAGCTAGCATTAACAGAGTTATTTTTAACCTTCCATTTTAATCCCTTCATTGTTCAGTCTCCTCCATTGGCTACCATGAGCAGTCAAAATTAGCAACTATATAAGATGAAGTACTTCTTGTCTCCCCAGTCACTTCCAAAATAAACAGGGAGTATTACCATCCATAGTTTGTCTCACTTTACTCTGAAGGCTACCAATAGAGGAAGCATGGATTAGTGTGTAGTGATTTCTAGGCTCTGTCCTCTGGACAGATTCCCCTCTGAGGGCTATGGCTGAGTGACAGGACCATGTGGCAGAAGTGCAGCTGGAAGTATATCATCGGCAGATTTGGGTTGGGTAAATATAGCAGGAGCAGGATGTCAGTGTGGGAGATGGATTGTTCTGGGAAAGGAAGTGTTGTCTTTCGTCTGAGAAACAATTTCCTGCACTTCTGGGCCTCTTGCTTTCTTTTTCTTCCTTTTTTTTTTTCTTTTCAGGACATAACAGGAGTTGGCAGGGGTTGAGTACACTTGCCCTATTCTATCTCTGGGTGTCTGTCTCAGACATTTGAAGTTGGGAGATCTAGTCCCAGATCTATTTTGGCCAATTAAGAAATGCACCCAATAAAATAGCCATACCCATGCTTTATAGTTTACTTTTTACAGTGTTAAATAAAAGCACATACCTGCAGAGAGCCTCTTTTTAAAAAGTAACCATTCTTTTAGTAATATAAACAGGTTGAGGGGCAAAAATAATTATATAAAGAAAATCAACTCTATTGAAAGTCAGACATGAGACACCAGCTGGCAGGAAACAGCTGGGATGTTTCTGGGGGCTAGATTCTTCCACACC
This sequence comes from Saccopteryx leptura, assembly GCF_036850995.1. NCBI lineage: Eukaryota > Metazoa > Chordata > Mammalia > Chiroptera > Emballonuridae > Saccopteryx > Saccopteryx leptura. The sequence goes on along the minus strand of NC_089515.1, from coordinate 25,243,211 downwards.
AGAACTTAACTCTTCAAGCTGTCTGTTATCTGAGCTACTGAAAATGGCTGCCTGCTTACCAGCAATCTACATAAAAGATTAAATCTACTAAATTATCTGGTATTTTATAATTGACTAGAACTTTACAATTTATAAAGTGATTTTGCATATTTTTTTACTTTTTAAAATAGCCTTTTTTATTTCTGAACATTTAGATTTACAGAGAAGTTATAAAGAAGTTATCATAACCCCAATACCGAAGTCCCTCTATTAACATCCCCTATTATTAACATTTTATATTAATATGGTACATTTGTCAAAATTAACAAACCAATATTGATGTATTATAAAGTTCATAGTTTATTCAGATTTCCTTGTTTTTTTACATAATGACCTTTTTCTGTTTCAGGATTAGATCAGGATACCACATTACATTTAATTGTCATGTCTCCTTAGGCTTCTCTTGGCTGTGACGGTTTATATATATATATTTTCATTTATATTTTATATCAACCTACAAAATAGACTGGACCTTTGTTAGTATCCCCCTTTCACAGATAAAACTGAAGCTCTAGAAAGGTTGAATGATATGTTCAAGGTTATACAGTTAGTAAAAAGCTTCTATTAAAATGTGATTATGATATAGGGAAAAGGCAATGATACTTCTTTATTTGATTTTTATGTGGATGAGGACAGAATTTCAGATGGGCTATTTGTAGAAGAGGAACAAGAGATAGAGATGAACATAGTTTACTTGTTTCTGGGCAATTCTATTTTACCTGGACACAAATTAAGATTATTATTTTTATCATAATTCCATGGGATACCCTTTCTCTTTGTGACTCTGCATTGTCTACCAAAGGAGCTGATCCCAGAGAACCCTGGACTGCCCACCCAGTTACCTTGTTCTTTAGCAGCTCAGACTTCAAGCTGCTTCACTGTCCTTTTCATTAGACACCCAAGTTCAGTTGAAAGTCCACTGAAAGCATGACATACACACTGACACAACCAGCATGTTTTTGGCATGTGTGAACGTAACTGGGACAAAAGCATATGATTTTTTAGTTCCTCTGTTTAGCTGGGCAGGCTGTAGTTCTGGGGTGGTGTTAGGAGATTTATAAAACTGTAGTGCTGAGAAAAATAAAAAAATCTAACAAGACATGGCAATTATGGGCTCTGAGTGCTCTAGCCAGGGAGATGAATGAGGGGGAGGGTTGACAGGAAGTAAAGTGTAATATGTTACCCATGATCCACCCTTAAAAGGTCCTCTAAGGGTGATAGAAGCTATGGGAGTGCAAACAATCAGATCTTAAATTAGAGAATTGCACCTCTTGCCTATAGAAGTAGTTGTAGGATTGAATTTGTAATCCTAAAGGGCAACTTTTAAAAGTGCTTCTTTGACTTAGCATAGTGTTTATGAGGTTCATCCACTTTATAGCATGAATCAGTACTGTATTCCTTTTTATGAGTGAATAATATTCTGTTGTGTTTGCTTTTCCATTCACCTGCTGATGGACATTTGGACTATTTCTACTTTTTGGCTATTGTTAATGGTGCTACTAGAAATACTTGTTTTCAGTTTTTTTGTGTTATATACCTAGGAGTGGGATTCCTGGATCATATGGTTACTCTATATTTAGCTCGTTGAGGAACTGCCAAACTGTTTTCCGCAGTGGCTGATCCATTTTATAGTCCTAGCAGCAACGTGTGAGGGGTCCAGTTTCTCCACATACTCACTGATACTTGTGATTTTTCTTTCTTTTTTTTTAATAGCTTCAAAGTCTTTTAAAGGATAGGGCTGTGATGATAAAACTTCTTCTGGTCTTTATGGATCTCCTAGCATGCTTCTTATGAAGTAGCTGGATAGCTCTTCTAGACCAAATAAAGCACTGTGGTTCTAGCTTTGTGCTGAAGAATGACTTTCTTCTAAAATCGACAGCAAACATAGTGATCACAGTTGATATGGGTTGCCTAAACAGGACTAAAATCTGATTTGCCAAAAAAAGAAAAAAAAGAGTGTTGGTTACACTTTGAGCCTTGAGTAGATGGCGGTATTTCAGGTTTCATCTGCTGTCAGACTCCTTCCTGGACTAGGCAAGTGGTCTGGGTCTTGCTGACTATATAGGAAGCTCAGTTTGTTTGCAGATGGCCAGCTTATTTTTCTGCTTGCTGAAAAACCTTCTGGAGAAAGAATTAACTCTAAATTCCTGAGTGATGGATTCTTTTAAAGGTGCTATATGAACTGGTTTCAATAGTTATTCCATTACTACTTACCTGAGATTACGTACAGATATTAAAACTCTAATGTTCCCTTTTCTTTGCTATCTGGCAGGGTAGCTTCTTATTTTGATGTCTTCTGCATCAAATTATTAAGTTTCTAAATGCTTTTTCTTCTTTTTTTAGGCCATCAATTTCTATTTCTTTTCTTTTTTTCAATTTCTACTTCTTGTGTCTACCTATTGTGATTTGTCTAATAGTAGTCACTCTGGTTAATGTTTTAGTATGTCTTATCTAAATTTATTTTTCTTTTGTGAAAATTATTCTATGGAAGGAGAAAATTGCTGCTGGGAGCTAGGATGCTTGAACTTCTAGTTCTTTTAGTTTTCTCTATAAATATAGTTTTTCTTTTTTTCTTAACACTGCCTTCTCTAGTTAATGTATTAGGTGGTCGATTTTTCTGACTTCCAGAAAAAAATATTTTTGCTACTGTACTGTTTACTGTGTTTTTCCCTTGTAATATGTTAAGTCAGAATATGTTTTAGTGTTTATTGCGTCTATTGGTTGATTTTTTTTAATGAGTTTGGACCAGTTTTTAAAGTAAACAGAAAATTATAGTCTCTACTGTATCTTCCCCTCACCCCTGAACACAAACTAGTGTTAGGTTTGCAAATTCATCCTAACCATTTGATCGAAGTCAGGCTTATTCATAAGGCTTTATAGTATAGTCAGGTGTGGTTGAATGACAGGTATGTCTGGATTTGGTCTTGAGAGATTTGGGGATGTACAAGTATGAGGTTTTTTCTCTCTCCTCCAATAATGCACTGTGGTCTATAATAGGTTGAGTTGTAACATTCATTAAACCACTCTTCACAATGCCTGTTTTCAAAGCTTATCAGGATGACTTTGATTTAGTTATTTGGAACCAAAAAGGCATTTTATGGAGCCTGGTCTGGAGCTGTGGAACAGTAATATATCAGAGATCAGACTTAGGTCCCAGTAGGATTATTCCTTGGGATTTATTTGCCTGGAAGTACACACAGGAGCCAAATGGTATATATGGAAAGCTTTGCTGGAATGCAAATTGGACATATTTTGTTGGGACCTGTAGGGGATTTTCACTGCTTCATAATTTTTCAAAGGTTTGTTATACATCAGACAGTCACTGCCTCTTCTTTAAATCTTTAAATCCCCTCTCTTTTTCCTGTTGTAAAGGTCAGATTTTTTTTGACAACTGTGTGCAGGAAAAAGATTTGCTAAATCCCTTCATTTTTATTCATACAAATATCAGCATTCAGTGAGCATCAGTTATCCCAGCATTTAGAGGTAAGGAAAACTCAGGGAGAGTCTTGTGAATTTCAGCTTAGTGCCAGGCATATGTCTCTAGGGATAAGTTTGCTGCCTCAACTTTAACCCTTGACTGCTTTGATAGGGACAATACCCTCACAGTAGCTAGCATGTGAAGCCTACCCTATACTAATCTCATGTCTATGGCTGTAGGATAGATGATATAATTAATGGAGAGAGTTATTGAATTCTTCTGATGGGGCTTCTTTCTCTGTAACAAGCCTTAGATTAGTGTTGGAGGAAAATGACAATCCATTTCCTCCAGTAGATCTGCTTTAGCCTTACATGGCTTTTAGTGGTATCTTAGGCAGATCACTTTTCATTTGAAGATGATTCTTTTTTCTTCACCCAGGTGAAATCATATTGCCATATACTGTAGTTTCCCATCAAACTTGTTTGGTTTGCAGTTGTTACCATGTTATCTATTGCTATATAACAAAATTCCAAAGCTCAGTCATGTAGCTATTGGGAAGACTCAGTTTCTCATAAGCTGTTGTCCAGAGTCCTCACTTAATCACAATGTGGTCCTCTATTTTTATTTTTTTTAAGATTTTTTATTTATTGATTTTACAGAGAGAAGGCAGGGGAGTGAGAAGTATCAACTCATAGTTGCTTCACTTCACTTGTTCATCAATTGCTTATTGTACATGCCTTGACTGGGCAAGCCCAGGGTTTTGAACTGGTGACCTCAGTGTTCCATGTTGATACTTTACCCATTGTGCCACCACAGGCCAGGCAATGTGGGCCTCTCCATAGGACTGCTTACAGCATGGCAATTGGCTTCCCCCTAGGTGAATGATCCAAGAAAGAGCATAGAAGGCACACTGTCTTTTCTGACCTAGTCTCAGAAATAACATACCATCACTTCTGCCATATATTGGTCACCCAGACAAGTCCTGATAGAGTGTGGGAGAGGATTGCAAAAAGCTAATTATTATTGGCAGTCATCTTGGAGACTGGCTACACAGAAAGTTAATTGGAAACCTTCAGATATTCGCTTAGTCACTTAGTCTTTTTTTTTTTTTTTTTTTTTTTTGAGAGAGAGAGCGAGAGGGAGAGGAACAGACAGGGACAGAAAGACAGGAAGGGAGAGAGATGAGAAGCAGCAACTCATAGTTGTAGCACTTTAGTTGTTCATTAATTGCTTTCTCATATGTGCCTTGACCGGGGGCTACAGCAGACAGAGTGACCCCTTGCTCAAGCCAGCGACCTTGGGCCAGTGACTTCGGAGTTTCAAACTTGGGTCCTCAGCACCCCAGGCCGACATTCTATACACTGCACCACCAGCTGATCAGGTTCACTTGGTCTTAAAGATTGATTCCCCTCCCCTCCTAAAAAATAGTGTTCTTCGCACTGAGCCTACTTTTTCTACCTTTTCTTAAACTCTGTGTCTCTGAAATTATTCAGGGTATGTATGGCAGATATATGTGTGAGTATTGCTTCAATGTGTGAATCCCTTTCTCTTTCATTGCCGTCTCAGCCTTAAACCCTAGTAAAAACCTCTTTTTCTAAAGTAAGCCAGTAAGCTTTCTCCCTTCCTCCATCCCTTCTCTCTTTCTCTTTCTTTAGATGAGGCATCTATAGCAGCTGGTCAAATGATCCCTCTCTTCATGAGAACCCCTCAGTTGGATTCGAGTAATCTTTTGTTTCCCCTACCCATTTACTGTTGATCCTCTAAAATTTGTTGCAAATAGACTAGAGTGACCAGAATTGTGGAGGCACCATTGATCTTCTAGATTGAGATATATAACATGACCTTTTCTTGGATTCTATCCAGGAGCTTTGTAATGGAGATAAAGGCCTTGTACATGGGAGATCTTTTAAAACTTAGTTATTTGTTCGTTACTTTTTTTCAAATTGGATTTATAGGGTTAACATTGGTTAATAAAATTATATAGGTTTCAAGTATACAGTTTTATAATACATCATCTGTACGTTGTACTGTTTGTTTACCATATTTGTCTGTTACTTGATGGTTTGATCTGGTCATTTTTATACAAGTCAGAAAAGAGCCTGAAGAGTTATTTGCTATTCACTTTTCTAGGGCGAGTAGGTCTATAGTTACAGTGATGGAAAAAATGCAGAGGTTGATCCTGAAGCTAACCCAGGGATACTGTCCTGCCAGTTTGCTGATGATGCAAGCTATGCTTTTACACTGACATCTTTACCCCACCTTAGTATATATACCAAACTCTATACCTGATAACAGAAATCTCTGTTGTGAAATTGAACTTGTTCAGCTTTTGTGGTATTAAAATGGAAAATTAGTTTCCTTTCTCAAAAATTCTAGAGCCTGACCAGGCGGTGGTGCAGTGGACAGAGCAGTGGACTGGGACGCGGAGGACCCAGGTTTGAAACCCCAAGGTTGGCAGCTTGAGCGCAGGCTCATCTGATTTGAGCAAGGTTCACCAGCTTGAGCCCAAGGTCGCTGGCTCGAGCAAGGGGTCACTCAGTCTGCTGTAGCCCCCCCCCCGCCCCGCCCCCTGTCAAGGCACATATGAGAAAGCAATCAATGAACAACTAAGCTGCCGCAATGAAGAGTTGATGCTTCTCATCGCTTTCCCTTCCTGTCTGTCCCTCTCTGTCTCTCTCTGTCTCTGTCACACACACACACACAAAAAAAAATTCCAGATAATCTTTGACTTCCTAGGAAACAGCCTAAAACTGTGAATGAACTCTGGTCTCATATTTCTATTGCCATTGACTGGTCTAGTAGCAAATTCATACCTGGGAAAATCCATTGAATACCTTTTTTGTCTTAGGCATCACAGAACCAGAGAGGGTCTGGAATTGGGTTTAAGTCTGCATAAGACTATAAACAAAAGTAAAAACAGACAAAAAAAAAGTTACAAAGTAGTCAGACAAGAATAAAAAAAACTTTTCTCCATAAAATCACTATTTACGCAACTCTCTGACCTTCTCTAATCTTTATCATTACATATGCATAATTTAAATAATTTAGTCATAGTATTTGTTCCATTTATTCATTTAGCATAATTTAATACAGAATTTTTCATTCATTTACCTATATATTTATCATCTTTAATAGCACTATAAAAATACATTACATTAGAATGCCATAGGTCAGTGGTTTTCAACTGCCAGTCTGCCAGAAATTTTATGCCTATCTGTGAGAGAGTTAACCACCCTGATGTTGTATGAAGAGTCTAGACCACTGCATAGGATAACTATTCTTTAAAAAATTTCAGTTTATTATATATAGTGAAGTTTAATTATCTTTGTGCTGATAACATTATTTCTCTTTCTACTTATTTTTATGAAATAATAGTCCCACTAGTAGAATGCCTGAATTTTTTTTTTAATTTTCTGGAAACTGAAATATTTATTCATATAATTGTACAGCTTCATAAAGAATAGAAACAAAGACAAATGACTTAGATCTAGAAATTCTCACATATCTTAGAATCTGACAATTTCAACATCTGCTGAGTAGCAAGCTGAAGTAGGTAGCAAAATTGTTTCTTAGTTTCCCCTTCCTTCCTTAGTAGCTGAATCAATGGGCATCCTTATAAACAAAGTTAGGATGAATCAGTGGAGGTTAATTGTTTCATAGGACTACATATCATTAAGACAGTCATTTCAGTACTAGTCATCTCTGTCCTGGTTGTAATTATACAAAGAAGTCACTATATTTACATTTTAATCCATTAGCATCTTAGTGAACATTTTTCACAAAGAATAAAAAGCAATTCTCTATTCAAAAAGTTAAACATCTAGAAGTAAATACAAAATACAAACAAGCATTCTAATCACAAAGCAGTGTAATAATGTTTTTTTTTATTTTTTTTTATTTTTTTTACAGAGACAGAGAGAGAGTCAGAGTGAGGGATAGATGGACAGACAGACAGGAACGGAGAGATGAGAAGCATCAACCATTAGTTTTTTCGTTGCGCATTGTGACACCTTAGTTGTTCATTGATTGCTTTCTCATATGTGCCTTGACCGTGGGCCTTCAGCAGACCAAGCAACCCCTTGCTGGAGCCAGCGACCCTGGGTCCAAGCTGGTGAATTTTTGCTCAAACCAGATGAGCCCGCACTCAAGCTGTCGACCTCGGGGTCTCGAACCTGGGTCTTCCGCATCCCAGTCTGACGCTCCATCCACTGCGCCACTGCCTGGTCAGGCAGCAGTGTAATAATGTAATGGATGCCTCTCTGGCTGGAAGTTATAACAAAACATGATAAGACGATGACCAAATGGATGAGAATGACTGAGTTTTATAGTGGTGCTATATCTGACTTTTTTTTGCTAATTTAGCTGACAAGATGATACCTTTATACTTTGTTTCACATTTCCTTAATTATTAGCATTTTCTCAAGTGTTTTACTCTTTGATATTTTCCTGTGTGAATTTGTTTTTGTTTTGTTCAAAACAAAATTTATTTATTGATTTTACAGAGAGAGGAGACGGGGTTGGGGGGAATGAGAAATATCAACTCATAGTTGCTTCACTTCAGTTGTTCATTGCTTGCTTGTCATATATGCCTTGACTGGGCAAGGCCAGGGTTTTGAACTGGCGACCTCAGCATTCTAGGTTGATGTTCTATCTACTGTGCCACCACAGGCCAGGCGTGAATGATCTGTTCTTAATTCTTGGCCAGTTATTTGCCAGAAATTGGATAGTGTCCTTTCAGATTTGTATTAGCAATTTTCATAACTGGATAATGCTTTTTTTATCGTTTCATATTTATTGCCATTGTCTTTTCCCCCCCGTTATTGTGGGCTATTTGAAACCTAGGTAGGTAGAGGTTATTTTAGTCTTTTCAGAGAGGTTCTTGGGCATCAGCTAGTTTATTTGCATTTGAAGTGTACAAATGAGAGCTCCTGTGAGAACCTTTGGCTCAGAGTGTGCATGGGAGCCTCCCTGTGTGGAGAGTAGGCAATCCAAGGTGTAAGGAGGGGAGCTGAGGACAAGGCTGACACCAGATCTATAAATAACCTAAGGTTTAGCTTTGTACTTTGAAATAGGAATTAGCTCACTTTTATTGTCTTCCACAAGTTATTAACTGTTTGTCCATGAAGAGGAGGCATTAGAATTTTTGGTGAAAATGTTAAATTTTCAACTCTCAGATAGTGAAAAGTGCTGATATGGGTCAGTTCTGCCTCTTGTTTCCTCATTTCTCTTAGAGTGAGATGACTGAATGAAAAGTTGGAATTTGGGGATTTGTTTAACTTGATATAGTATCCAGCTTCCTAAGTAAGAAGGTGGAATTCTAAATAGTGAAATGCTCTGTATCCCCCCTGGCCGGTTGGCTCAGTGGTAGAGCGTCGGCCTGGCGTGTGGAAGTGCCAGGTTCGATTCCCGGCCAGGGCACACAGGAGAGGCGCCCATCTACTTCTCCACCCCTCCCCTCTCCTTCCTCTCTGTCTCTCTCTTCCCCTTCTGCAGACGAGGCTCCATTGGAGCAAAAGATGGCCCGGGCGCTATGCCCCAGGCGCTAGAGTGGCTCTGGTCGCAACAGAGTGACTCCCCGGAGGGGCAGAGCATCGCCCCCTGGTGGGCAGAGCGTCACCCCCTGGTGGGCGTGCTGGGTGGATCCCGGTCCGGCACATGCGGGAGTCTGTCTGACTGCCTCCCCATTTCCAGCTTCAGAAAAAAAAAAATGCTCTGTATCCCTTCTGTATCCCTTTGCCATGACACCTTGCCTAGAACAGATTGACCACATGCAAGGTGGAGCTGTTAACTCAGCCTGTCATTTTCCTCACCACTGAGCAAAGGCTTTTTTACCTCTATTATAGACTGCCATGCCCAATCGTTCTCATTGGTCTCTGTAGAGAATTAGAGACCCAGACTCTCGGAACTTTTTCTAAGATCCTAGTTTCTAGTATTCTCTCTGGGCTGTCAGTTTTCTTCTGTAAAATGAGAAAAGTACACCAGATTATCTCTAATATTTCTTAAGTCCTAAGATTTTTTGGGTCCTTGTTGTCTCAGTTGGGAAATACTTTAGAGGGATTCTATTTTATGTGAATGTCATTGCACTTTATTTATAATGAAAATTTTGATGTTGGAATATTACAAAATGTAATTTAAAGAAAAATACATTATTTTATTAAACTTAATTGATTATAGAGAGAGAAGAAGGGAGGGGGAGAGAAAGAGACAGGAACATCTATTCATGTATGTGTCCTGACCAGGAATCAAACTGGCAGTCTCTGCAGATCAGGACAGTGCTCTAAGCAACCGAGCTATCCAGCCAGGGCAAAAATATACACACTCTATACTTCTATGTATTTTAAAGTAATCTAACTTTTCAGTTTTCCTTTGTCTTGCTATTATCCAATTAGGTCACATTTCAGATGAACTGGGCTTCAAACTTGTTATGTAATTTTATAATGGGAATTTAGTTCCGATTGAACAATTTCAAGATCTTTATATCTTTTAAATTTTTGAATAATTCTTGAAAATGGATTAATATTGACTGTCAAGTGAATGTGTTGTTCTATTTTAATTTAAAAATATTTACTGATTAAACTACCTCACATTTTATATGTTAATATATATGAATATATCTTTTTTAACTAATTTTTTTTGGGGGGTTTGTATTTTTCTTTTTAAACGTTTTATTTTTTTAAAGACTTTATTCAATTATTTTTTCAGAGAGAAAGAGAAAGAGAGAGAGAGAGAAAAGGGGGAGGAGCAGGAAGCATCAACTCCCATATGTACCTTTACCAGGCAAACCCAGGGTTTTAAACCAGCAACCTCAGTGTTCCAAGTCGATGCTTTATCCCTTTGTGCCACCACAGGTCAGGTTGTATTTTTCTGAAGTGAGAAGCGGGGAGGCAGAGAGACAGACTCCCGCATGTGCCCAACTGAGATCCGCCCGGCATGCCCACTAGGGGGCGATGCTCTGCCCATCTGGGGCGTTGCTCCTTTGCAACCGGAGCCATTATGGTGCCAGATGCAGAGGCCATGGAGCCATCCTTAGTGCCCAGGCCTACTTTGCTCCAATGGAACCTTGGTTGTGGAAGAGGAAGAGAGAGAGAGAAAGAGAGAGAGAGGAGAGGGGGAAGGGTAAGGAAGCAGATGGTCACTTCTCCTGTGTGCCCTGACTGGAAATCGAACCCGGGACTTCCACATGCCGGGCCAACACTCTACTGCTGAGCCAACCAGCCAGGCCCTATAAAATATATCTTAGTTGCACTTCACAACAATCCTGTAAGGTAGTCATGAAGATGTAGAATAGCAGTCCTCAGTACCAACTCTTTCCATTCTGTGCTGCTCCTAAGAGGCAACCAGTTTTCATCTGTCTTTCTTTCTCTCTCTCTTCTTTTTTTTTTTTTTTTTTTAGTGAGAGAGACAGGGACAGGAAGGGAGAGAGATGAGAAGCATCAATTCTTTGTTGCGGCACCTTAGTTGTTCATTGATTGCTTTCTCATATGTGCCTTAACCATGAGCCAGTGAACTTTGAGCTCAAGCCAGCAACAATGGAGTCATGAATATGATCCCACACTCAAGCTAGCACCCTGCACTCAAGCCAGAGACCTCGGGATTTTGAACCTGGGTCCTCAGCGTCCCAGGCCAATGCTTTATCCACTGCACCACCTCCTGGTCAGGCCCTTTTTCATCTCTTTTAATGCAGACCCTTGGAATTTACTTCTACAATTCTAAGTAATAAGCTTATATTGCTACTTCTTGGTTTTTTAGTTTTAAGCATGATGTTTCACTCATTTGTTTTATATCTCTGTTAATGTTTACCAGAACCAAAGTATCTTAGAACTGGAAGAGACTTCATATCCTGCAGAGACCCAAACTCAAAAGATGTCAGGGGCCTAGTAGATAACTTAAATGAGTACAATAGGGAGTAGTATAGATAGTAGCAAACTGGAAGGCTATCCCCATCTTATGTCATTCAATTCTGTTTTTAACTACATGTATCAAACAGTTGCATTTTATGGACCTTATTTGAATCCTGATTCATACAAACATAAAACAAAAATTTATGACAGTTATAGAAATTGAATAGTTGCAAATTGAGCACTAACTAAAACTTTGATGCTAAAGCAATATTACTGTTTTAGATGTGGTGATAATAAGAGTATGGTTGTGTTCAAAATGGATAAAATGATATGATGTACAGGATTAGCTACAAAATAACATGGGAGTAGAAGGAGATAATAAAAAACAAAAGTAGCCCTGAGTTGCTAATTATTCAGAATAGGTTTGGGCTATATGAAAGTTCATTATACTAGTCTATTTGCTTTTATATAATTTTGAAGTTCTTTGTAACATGTTAAACAATTATATAGTTCAGAACCTGGTCACCTTAGCAGAGAAGTATTAGAATCTGGCAGAAATGAATCCAGAATAGGCTAGAACCAAGGCAGTTCTATTATCTATATGGTTTAAAGGTTGTCACAAGACCCTTATAGTATATTCAGTGAAATAATTGGTTTTTGGGGTTTTTTTATACATAAATTTTTATTGATTTTAATGGGGTGACATCAATAAATCAGGTTACATATATTCAAAGAAAACATGTCCAGGTTATCTTGTCATTCAATTATGTTGCATACCCATCACCGAAAGTCAGATTGTCCTCCGTCACCTTCTATCTAGTTTTCTTTGTGCCTCTCCCTCCTTCCCTCCCCCCCATAACCACCACACTCTTGTCCATGTCACTTAGTCTCGTTTTTATGTCCCACCAATGTATGTAATCATGCAGTTCTTGGTTTTTTCTGATTTACTTATTTTACTCCATATAATGTTATCAAGATCCCACCATTTTGTTGTAGATGATCCGATGTCATCATTTCTTATGGCTGAATAGTATACCATAGTGTATATGTGCCACATCTTCTTTATCCAGTCTTTTTTTTTTATTTTTTTTTACAGTGATTAAAGCCTTTAAGCAAACTCTTGGCCAATACAACAAGAATCTATAAAAGAGTAGTGTCCTTAACATGTTCATCAAGTCCAAGTTGGCACCAACACCATTCTAAATCCCTGCGAATGCAACCCAACCCCAGTTCAGTCTGTTAGGCGCTATCACAAGGAGCAGGAGTCCAGAAAAAGTCCACATCCAGGAAAAGTCCGCATGGCACTGGAATTGTTGTCACAATTCAAATAATTGTTTATTTGTTATTATAAATATTCATTTGTCTGGTATATTCTATTAAATATTTATTTGTATTCTTAAATAGTTGATAATGACATGTCATTCCAAAATGTGGTTTCAGTATTTCATTTATTCTCAATAAATTCATTTATTGCTATAAAAAAAAGAAAAACTTATAGCATACACCAAACAAAACACATCTGTGGACAACCAGCCCAGATATTTACCTGCCTTCAGTTTGTGATTCCTGAGTCTGCTGCTGCCTTATCATTTTAGAGAATAATAAACTAAAGCACAGAGTGGTTATGGTTTGACCAAGGTCACGCAGCTTATTAGTGGGGAAAGCTAGAACTCAGGTCTCCTGATGCCATATCTTTTGCTTCTTATGAGAAAATTGCCGAACTGACTTAAATAAGAAAAAAAGTATATGGTTTTGTCTGGCAGTTTTCTTCTGTTTCTTAACCTTAGCTCTTTGTTTTTAGACACTGGCTAGAGATTTGACTTCTCTCTTTTTGTAAGGTGAGAGGGATAAGAGATTCAGCCTTAAAGTCTGGTGGAAATCCAGGCCTAGGGTTGGTTATATTTCTTAGAATGATAAAGAATTGTGGAGCTTAGGCAAGTTATAAGCATAAAACTTTAGCTGAGGCAGGACTGAAAAAATGAACCCCTTGGTTCTGTCTGATCCATAAGTGAGATTTCATTCCCACTAAAAACTATTTCTGTGTGTGGACTTCAACTTCAAAAAAATTTAAAGCTATTTTTTCCAAGTCCAAAGCACTAATCCAATAGCAGAGATGTACAGACTTGCCAACCATGGGGAATATGTTGCTAAGTAGCTATGACAAAGCTGTGATAAAATGCTTTTCTGTAGAGCTCTGACTACATTTTGCTTCCAGGTCAAGTTGGGAAAAAAAGGATTTAGATAGACTTATTTAATCTACATGCTACATATGTTTTATTTACATGCTTAATTTTAAAGCCTAATACCTGAGTTGATTTTCCAAGAGTTATTGCTGTGCTGGCAAAGATGCACATAGTAAACATCAACTGAGGGAAGAACACTTATAGAAAGCACCAGTATCCTGACCTGTGGTGGCACAGTGGATAAAGCGTCGACCTGGAAATGCTGAGGTCGCCGGTTCGAAACCCTGGGCTTGCCTGGTCAAGGCACATATGGGAGTTGATGCTTCCAGCTCCTCCCCCCTTCTCTCTCTGTCTCTCTCTTCTCTCTCTCTCTCTCTCTCCTCTCTAAAAATGAATTTAAAAAAATTAAAATTAAAATAAAAATAAGAAACAACCTTTAAAAAAAAAGAAAGCACCAGTAGAAAGTAGAATGACTCTTGTAGATAGATTTTAATAGTCTTTCCCCCATTCCAGCTTATTCTTCTATTCTTTTACTTACCTACCTTGTTTGTTTATATATTTTCCCACTAAGATAAACAGAGGCAGGAGAGAAGAAAATGGTCTTACAGGATTCCTTTTGGCAGAGATTTTTTGTGTGTATTTTTCTGAAGTGAGAAACAGGGAGGCAGAGAGACAGACTCCTGCATGTGCCAGACTGGAATCCACCTGGCATGCCCACTAGGGGGCAATGCTCTGCCCATCTGGGGCGTTGATCCATTGCAACTGGAGCCATTCCTAGCACCTGAGGCAGAGGTCATAGAGTCATCCTCAGTGCTGGGCCAACTTTGCTCCAATGGAGCCTTGGCTGTGGGAGGGGAAGAGAGAGAGAGAAAGGAGAGGGGGAAGGATGGAGAAGCGGATGGGTGCTTCTCCTGTGTGCCCTGGCCAGGAATTAAACCCAGGACTTCCACATGCCAGATCAATGCTCTACCACTGAGCCAACTAGCCAGGGCCTGGCACAGAATTTGAGTTTGGACTTTAGTTCAATAATCCTTTTGAGGATACCTTGTTTTCCTAAAGAACCAATCACTTATTAAGCCACAGAACTCAGATTTCATGTATTTTTCTTCTTCTCTGGTGTCAAAAATTATTAGGACAAATATCATTTTGAAATTAATGCAAATAGCTGGAATGAAAGAGTTGTAACAGGTAGTTTTTAGAATACATTGTAGATATTGACTAGTAAAGACATTGCCCTTACCTATGCCTAGGGATTGTTTTAGACTAGAAAACAGGTAATTCCAAACTTGATTCTTCAGTATTATTTTTTATTTTCTTTTATTTATTTTATTTTTTGAGAGAGGCAGGGAAAGAGAAAGAGATGGGAACATCAAGCTGTTCCTTTATGTGTCCTGACCGGGAAGTTGAACCAGCAACCTTAACGCTCCAGGATGACACTCCAACCAACCAAGATATCCAGCCAGGGCTTAATTTTTATTTATTATTAGAGAGACAGAGAGAGGAAGGGAGACTGAGTGGAAGGGAAGCATTTGTTACTCCACTCAGTCGTACATTTTTTGGTTGCTTCCCACATGTGCCCTGACCAGTACCTTGTTTCGGCATCCTGCAACCTTGTTTCAGGATGACTTACTGACTGGGCTAACTGGCCAGGGCCCATTCTTATTTTTTTAAAAATTAAATAGCCCTGGCTGGTGGCTCAGTGGATAGAGTGTCGGCCTGACATATGGATGTTCCGAGTTTGATTCCTGGTCAGGGTACACAGGAGAAGTGACCATCTGCTTCCCTCCCTTCTTCCTTCTCTCCCTCTTCCCCTCACACAGCCAGTGGCTCAGTTGCTTCGAGCATGGCCCCAGGTGCTGATGATAGCTCTATTGGAACTCATTAACCTAAGGCGCTAAAAATGGCTCAGTATTTGAGCATTGGCCTCAGATAGGGTTGTAGGGTAGATCCTGGTTGGGGTGCATACAGTAGTCTGCCTCATTATCTCCCCTCCTCTTACCTAAAAGAAAATAAAAAATAAATAACAAAAATAAATAAATTAAAGCTATTGGCTCAAATTAAATTGCATTTATCTCTATATTTTATTTATACATCCAGCCACAAAATTTAATATATTATATGATATAATGGCATTGACTCTATTTTTAGGAAAATGTTTGTCTTTTGAACTAGAATATATACTCCCTGTATATAGGGGCCGTGCCTATATACAAAAACATCTTTTACAACTTAGTAAATACTGACTTGTGAATATAGTAGGTATTTTGTTTGACATGGCTTTATTGACTCTATTCAAAATAGGACACAGTAATATTGTGTGTCAGGAACATTACATATATCATCTCATTTAATTCTTCCAAAAATATTTCAAAATAATATGATCCTTATTTTATAGAAGAGGAAACTGAGGTTTCAAAAACTTAAAAACTTGCCTGACCAGGTGGTGGTGCAGTGGATAGAACGTCGGACTGGGATGCAGAGGACCCAGGTTCGAGACCCCGAGGTCACCAGCTTGAGCGCGGGCTCATCTGATTTGAGCAAAAGCCCACCAGCTTGGACCCAAAGTCGCTGGCTCCAGCAAGGGGTTGCTCGGTCTGCTGAAGGCTCATGGTCAGGGCACATATGAGAGGGCAATCAATGAACAACTAAGGTGTTGCAACGCACAATGATAAACTAATGATTGATGCTTCTCATCTCTCTCTGTCCCTGTCTGTCCCTCTCTCTGACTCACTCTCTGTCTCTGTAAAAATAAATAAATAAATAAGTTAAGAACTTGTGTAAGGTCACATGCTTAGTAAGTGGGAGAACTGGGATTCTAAACGTAGGCCTTATTTCACTGATGATAGCTTCTGCTTTTACCTCCATTTCATGCTGACAAGAGCTTTGGGATCATTGCTAGAAGTCTTTTTTTTTTTTGAGACAGAGTCAGAGAAAGGGACAGATAAGACAGACAGACAGGAAGGGAGAGAGATGAGAAGCATCAATTCTTTGTTGCGGCACCTTAGTTGTTCATCGATTGCTTTCTCATATGTGCCTTGACCGGGGGCTATAGCAGACTGAGTGACCCCTTGCTCGAGCCAGCGACCTTGGGCTTAAGCTGGTGTGCCTTGCTTAAACCAGATGAGCCCACACTCAAGCCGGCAACCTCAGGGTCTCAAACCTGGGTACTCCACATCCATCCCAGTCTGACACTCTATCCACTGCACCACCTCCTGGTCAGGTGCTAGAAGTCTTAAATTATTCTCATTTTGGTAAACATGAAATTCATTTATTCTGTTATTCCAAAAGAGTTCTTCCTATTTAAATCAGGATTTTGGACTGATCTTCAGAGAGCCTAGGCTAATAGAGGGCAGTATAGCATAGTGATTAAGAGTATGGGTTCTGGCCCTGGCCGGTTGGCTCAGTGGTAGAGTGTTGGCCTGGATTTCAGGAGTCCCAGGTTCGATTCCCGGCCAGGTCACACAGGAGAAGCGCCCATCTGCTTCTCCACCCCTCCCCCTCTCCTTCCACTCTGTCTCTCTCTTCCCTTCCTGCAGCCAAGGCTCCATTGGAACAAAGTTGGCCCGGGTGCTGAGGATGGCTCCATGCCCCTGCCTCAGGCGCTAGAATGGCCCCTGGTTGCAACAGAGCAATGCCCCAGATGGGCAGAGCATCGCTCCCTGGTGGGCATGCTGGATGGATCCCGGTCAGGCGCATGAGGGAGTCTGTCTGACTGCCTCCCCATTTCCAACTTCAGAAAAATACAAAAAAAAAAAGAGTACGGGTTCTAACCTGACCATAGTGGTGGCACAGTGGACAGAGTGTCAACCTAGGATGCTGAGGACCCAGATTCAAAACCCCAAGATTGCTAGTTTGAGCACAGGTTTCCTAGCTTTAGCGTGGGATCATAGACATGACCCCTGGTCACTGGCTTGAGCCCAAAGGTCACTGACTTGAAGCCCAAAGTCTGGCTTGAGCAAGGGGTCACTGGCACTTAGGAGAATTAATCAATGAACAACTGAAGTGATACAACTATGGGTTGATGCTTCTCATCTCTCTCTCTTCCTATCTCTCTCTCACACTCTTTTTTTCTCTCTCTAGCTAAAAGAAAAGAATATGGGTTCTAGAGCCACACAGACCTAGGTTTGAATACTGGCCCTACCTTGGTAACCTTCAGTAGGTTACTTAACCTTTCTGAACTTCAGGTGCCTTATCTGTGAAATGAGAATGGTATTGAATACAACTAACAATAAGAAGGATTAAACTACACAAAAGAGCTTGGATGAATCTCAAAACTATTATACTGAATTAATGATTTCAATTATATGGCATTCTGGAAAAAGCCAAACTATAAAGACAAGGAACAAATTATGATTGCCAGGGATTAAAGGTGGGAACAGGGTATCATTACAAAAAAAGACAGTAGAGGGAATGTTTGAGGTGATGGAACTGTTCTGTATCCTCATTGTGGTGGTTACATGAATCTGTTAAAACTAATAGAAAAGTACACATACAGGGGAAAAAAAGAAAATTGATTTACTGAATGTTCATTTTAGAAAATAAATTAAAAGTAAAAAATGGAGATAGTAATAAAGCCTTCCTCATAAGATCATTGTGAAAATTAAAAATAAGGTAATGTAACTACAGTGTTTATCACAGTACCTCGTATGTAGTAGACAATGACTAAATGGTAGTTTTATTGTTATTTTTTATCATTAAGAGTATGATATTAAACTTAGTGACATTCATTGAAACGATGATGGAATAAACTGTCACACTATCTGCATGGGTACAGTTAGTAAACAGAAAAGTGAGTAACTGTGAGTCAGATGGAGTATGTGTTTTCACATGACTCAGCAAGGGACTTGAGGTCTTCTGGAAGGTAGGGGAGGATTAGGTCTAGTATTTCTGAAGTATCTCACAGCTGGTTTCTTTTCTGGCAGTGTATAAAGTTCCCTTGATATTATTCTTCAACAAAATAGCTTTGGTCCTGGAAGCCACAGCCCCTTTCACTGGCTTCAGTTTAGATCTGAAGTTTTGATTGAGCAAACTGATCAAAGAAGAAGCTGGAAGTAGTTTTCATACTTGAAAGATGGTAACTGTTCTGTAAAACAGCTGTGGCCTCCAGAGCCATTTCTTCCTGCGAGCCAGTCTCTGGATTAGACAGTGATAAGCAGGGCAAGCTTTATTCAAGAGCTAAAAAGTTAAGGTCAAAGTGGCATTGATTGTAGTTGTACTAGCAGTGACAAAGAGGCTCTAAAGTGAAATCTTGACCTTTCCATCATGTAAGTTGGTTGTCTTATACATGAGCTCAGAACCTGAATCAGAACAAGTTGAATTGATAGGAAAAAGATTTCTGACCTTATATACCTGCTGTACTAGCTATTTATTAGTCTTACTATCACTTACTGCTCTGTAAATTACTATATCCATTTTAGCTAATGACACTGGAATTCAGCAAACAAACAAAGAAAAGAAATGTTTGGGGTTCTTGGTATAGGACTTTGGTTTTTCCAAAGTGACTTATTTTTTCCTAATCTCTTTATAGCATTGACACTAAATTTCAAGCAAAGCTTTATTGTTTGATTTATTTCTTTCAGAGCTTGTCTTCTTGTATATATGTGACTAAGTCATCGATTGCTATAAGGAACGATTCTTTTCTAGGTTGTGAGGAGGCTATGCCAAGGCAACTAGCCTGCTGATTTACTTTGGTTTTGGTTTTGATTTTTAGTTCTATAGGAGTTACGTTGAGTGGTTGCTTAGGACAATGTTTTAAAATATAAAAGGATCAGCCTTGGCTGGTAGGTTGGTCAATTAGAGTGTTGTCCCTAAACGCCAAGATGTTAGGTTCAGTGCCTGGTCAGGACACATATGGGGAAAAAAACAATGAATGCACAACCAAGTGGAACAACAAGTGAATGCCTCTCTCTCTCTCCTTCTCCCCCTCTCACCTCCAACCCCCTCTCTCCCTCCCCCTCTCTGTCTCAAATCAATAAGTAATAAAATTTATTTTAAAAATAAAATATAAGAGGACCGATAATTTAAAAAAACATAATGCTTAGTTACAAAACTCTGAATAGCCTTTTTAAGATTTTTTTTAATTTATTGATTTTAGGGAGAGGAGAGAGAGAAGAGGGAGAGGAGCAGGATCCATCAACTTGTAGTAGTTGCTTCTCATATGTGCCTTGCTTGACTGGGCAAGCCTAGGGTTTCGAACTGGTGACAATTTTTAAAAAAGTTGAATTATATACTTTAAAGGGGTGAATTATATGGTATGTAAATTACATTTCAGTAAAGCCATTACCAAAAAATGCCATACCCCCCCAAAAAAAATCATTAAACTGATCTGTGACCTTTTTTTTTTAAAAGATTTTATTTATTGACTTTTAGATAGGAGAAAGAGGAAGGTGGTGGGGAAGGGGCAGGAAGCCTCTACTAGCCCAGGGTTTTGAACAGATGATCTCAGCGTTCCAGGTCAACACTTTATCCACTGTACCACTGTACCACTCTTTTTTTTTAAGTGAGAGGAGGGGAAATAGACTCCCACATGTGCCCTGACTAGGATCCACCTGGCAACCCTTGTCTGGGGGTGAATCTTGAATCAACTGAGCTCTCAGCGCCTGCGGCCGACGCTCGAACGAATCAAGCCACTGGCTGCAAGAGGAGGAGAGAGAGAAAGGGGAGAAGGAGGGGAAGAGAAGCAGATGGTCACTTTTCATGTGTGCCTTGCCCGGGGATCAAACCCGGATGTCCACACGCTGAGCCAATGTTCTATCCACTGAACCAACCAGCCCAAGGCCATGTAACCTTTTACAGAGGCAGAGATAGACAGGGACAGACAGACAGGAACGGAGAGAGATGAGAAGCATCAATCATCAGTTTCTCATTGCGACTTCTTAGTTGTTCATTGATTGCTTTCTCACATGTGCCTGGACCGCGGGCCTTCAGCAGACCGAGCAACCCCCCGCTGGAGCCAGCGACCTTGGGTCCAAGCTGGTGAGCTCTTTGCTCAAGCCAGATGAGCCCGCGCTCAAGCTGGCGACCTCGGGGTCTCGAACCTGGGTCCTTCCGCATCCCAGTCCGACGCTCTATCCACTGCACCACCACCTGGTCAGGCCCATGTAACCTTTTAATGGAAGGATTTGAACTAAGAACTTTTCCAAATAGAACTTTTTTCAAAATGGGACTAAATTCTTGGTCAGGGTCCTGAGATCATCTCAAATGATGGATTATGGAGTATTAAATGACTTTTTTTTTTAAGCGAGAGAGAGAGGGACAGATAGGGACAGACAGACAGGAAGGGAGAGAAATGAGAAGCATCAGTTCTTTGTTGCAGCACCTTAGTTGTTCATTGATTGCTTTCTCATATGTACCTTGACCAGGGGGCTGCAGCCAAGCCCCTTGCTCAAGCCAGTGGCCTTGGGTTCAAGCCGGCGACCTTTGGGCTCAAGTCAGTGACCATGGATGGGGTCAAGTCTGTGATCACACACTCAAGCCAACAACCTCACGCTTAAGCTGGTGACCCGTCACTCAAGCTGGATGAGCCCGTGCTCAAGCCTGCAACCTTGGGGTTTCAAACCTGAATCCTCTGCTTCCCAGGCCAATGCTTTATCCACTGCACTAGCACCTGGTAGGCTTCAATGACTTTTCTGAACAGTTCTTTGAGTTTATCTACTAAGGAAATAGCCAATCAGGCAGGTAATCATGGCATAGACTTAGTAATTTTGCAAGGGAGGAAGATAAGAAGCATTATTTAGTCTAAAAGAGTGATTCTTAACTGGGTGATTTTGCCTCCGAAGGGAAATCTGACAATATCTCGAGACATTTTTGGTTGTCAACACTGGGGAGAGAGGTGTACTACTAGTATATAGTGGGTAGAGTTCAGGAGGGATGCTGCTAAACATCCTACAATGAACAGAATATTCTTCTACAACAAAGAGTTATCTGGCTCAAACTATTATTAGTACTAAAGCTGAGAAACCCCAATGTAGAATTTACACCTATGTTTTCTTCTAAGAGTTTTATAGTTTTAGTTCTTACATTTAATTTAGGTCTTTGATCCAGTTTGAGTTGATTTTTGTATATGATGTGAGGTAGGGGCCCAACTTCATTCTTTTGCACGTGGATATCTATAGTAGTTGCCCCAACATTATTTGTTAAGAAGACTATTCTGTATACATTGAATGGTCTTGGCACTTTTGTTAAAATCAACTGACCATAAATGGTTTGGTATAAAATGTCTTTGATATCTATAAGATTTTTTTCTAGAAAAGCCTTACAAAGCCCTCTCAGAAGTCATAGATAATCTTCATGTCTCTGTATTGTTTCAGCTATCTAAAGAGTAACTCAGGGTGTTTTCATATGAATGCTGCTACACCTCAGTGAGAACAGGTTAGGGGTTAGGGCGTCTCTAAGCCTTCTCCTGTCATGTATTCAGGCAGCTTAGCCTCAGGGATTTTAGGCTAAGCTGTGGCATTAAAATTGTGAAGGGCTGTACTGATCATTTGAACAATTTATCTACCAAGTATTCTGAATTTTGTCTAACATTATTATTGTATATGATACGTTTTAATATACAGGGTAAGTACCTTCTTAGTCTAGCTTTTCCAAAAGTTTTCTTAGCTATTCTTATCTGAATGCTTTATATATATTATTTTATTCTAAAGCAAACCTATGAGTTAGGCTTATTAAAATATATTTTTTTAAGATTTTATGATTTTACAAGAAGAGGAGGTAGGGGGAGCAAGAAGTATCAATTCATAGCTGTTTTACTTTAGTTGTTCATTGGTTGTTTATCATATGTGCCTTGACCCAGGAAGTCCAGTTTCAAACTATCGAGCTCAACATTCTAGGCCAATGTTTTAGCCATTGCATCACCACAGGCTAGGCAAAATATCCATTTTACAGATGTGGAAACTGAGGCTTAGAGAAGTTTATTTGTCATAGTTGCACCAGAACTGGAATCTCAATCTAGGTCATTCTACTCCAAAGCCCTCCCTTTAGAGAGTATATAATGAGGTCTCCACCTTCACATAAAATTGAGTTCTTCTAGTGGGAATAAAATTACTACAAAAATATTTGCAAACAGAAAAATGGTACATGAGATTTAAGTTTAAGCCAATATATGCTTAGGAGGAAAATCTAAACTATATTTAAGATCCATTGAGCTTTTTTATGGTCTATATTCTGATCCAGAAAGTGAATGTAGACTGTTCTCTACATACATTGGCTTCTTATTTGCTCTATTGTTAAAGAGATCCTTACAATGGTGGACCTCACCCTACAGGATTTTGTAAAGAAAATTATAGCATGCCAACACCTTGAATACCAAACGTGGTTTTGGTTGTAGCATTTGGGGGGGGGGTATATCTGAAAAATACTCAGAAAAGGGTAAAATAAAATGAAGAAGGAACTTCCAAATCTTGGAATATTAGAATTCTGGAGCATAATCTTGAAATTGGAATTAGGTATAAGGTATAAGAAAAAGTTCTTTCTTGTGCAATTGTAAGTATATTTATAAAATTTTATAAAGGGATTGGTTTAAGAAGAATTGAGATCAGATATTCTGATCTGTGGTCTAGGAATGGGATTCAGGGGATTAATAGATATCCTGGAATATATGTGAAATTGTATATATATACACACATAATTTTTCTGGGGAGAAGATTCATGTCTCATCAGCAACTCAGAGGGACTTATTACATTCTAAATCTCTGTGAACTTGGGCAAGTAATTTTACCTTTCTCTGCTTCATTTTCTTTCACCTGTAAAATGATGTAGTTATCCTGTGATCCCTAGTTTCTTTCCAATCCTGGTGTTGAGACTTCCTTTTCTCTTTGAAATGGCATTCTTGATTTCATGTGCCTGAGTAAGTGTTAGCTTTAATCTTGGTCACCTCAGTGAAATAGTATTAAGCTGCACTGCACTTCTAATTATGGACAATATCTCTTTCCTAGCAGTGGAAGTTTAAGTCCTTTCAACTATGTTTTGCTTCTAAAGGTCATTTCAATAAATTTTTATTGAATGTCTTCTATATGCCAGACACTTTTGAGTGCTTCATGGAATACAAAGATAATCATATTTAATGAGTATCAGGTACTGTTCTGGTCAGATAAAGAATAAAAGGTGAGTATTCCTGCCAGAAGGGTGAAGATAGGACAGTCCAGGGTGTTGGCAAGAGCAAGGAATCCAGTGGAAGAGAAGGGTGATAGGTTGGATTCATTTTATGATGGACCTTAACTGCCAGCTGAGGGAGGCCACTAGACATAAAGAACAGAGATCTAGCTGGAAATCTGAAGACCTGAGATATAGACTGGCCTTTGTCATAATTATGTGTGTGATCTTGGGTAAGTGACTTAACATCTTGACTTAAGTTTCAATACTTACACTCACAATTTTTTAAATATTTTATTTATTTATTTTTAGAGAGAGAGAGAGACAGAGAGAGAGAAAGAGAAGGAAGGAAGGAGAAAGAAAGAAAGAAAGAAAAAAAGAAAGAAAGAAAGAAAGAGAAAAAAGAAAGAAAAAGAAAGGAAAGAAAGAAAGAAAGGAAAAGAAAAGGAAAGGAAAGAAAAGAAAAGAAAAGGTAGAGGAGCAGGAAGTATCAACTCCCATATGTGCCTTGACCAGGCAAATATGGAGTTTTGAACAGGCAACCTCAGTATTCCAGGTCGATGCTATCCACTCCACCACCACAGGTCACACCGTACATTCTTAAAAATTTCTAAAAATTACAGTGCAGCCTCATGGTACTTCTCTAAAATTCTGTTCTCCTTAATTCAGTGAGAAGTGCAAAATCATTGAAGGTTTCTTTTCTTTTCTTTTTTTTTTTTGTATTTTTCTAAAGCTGGAAACGGGGAGAGACAGTCAGACAGACTCCTGCATGCGCCTGACCAGGATCCACCCGGCACGCCCACCAGGGGCGACGCTCTGCCCACCAGGGGGCGATGCTCTGCCCCTCTGGGGCATCGCTCTGTCGCGACCAGAGCCACTCCAGCGCCTGGGGCAGTGGCCAAGGAGCCATCCCCAGCGCCCGGGCCATCTTTGCTCCAATGGAGCCTCGCTGCGGGCGGGGGAGAGAGAGACAGAGAGGAAGGAGAGGGGGAGGGATGGAGAAGCAGATGGGCGCTTCCCCTGTGTGCCCTGGCCGGGAATCGAACCCGGGACTTCTGCACGCCAGGCCGACGCTCTACCACTGAGCCAACCGGCCAGGGCCTGAAGGTTTCTGAACATGGTAATTTTCATCAGCAGAATTACTGCTGTTTTGCTGCTTGGATTCTCCTCTTTATTAATGCTGCTGCTGCTTCCACCATTATGTGATTGCTCTGGAGGTACTGTGACTTTAGATAGTTTTTGATGTGGTCAAGGAGTTGGCTATCATTATCATTATTAGTTTACATTATCAAGAACATGGGAATTACCAGGTGTTTGTTCCTGCATCAGATCTTAAGCTAGTCTTATTTCCTCATATTATCAGTCACTGACCTGAGAGCTAGACCATATGTCCAGAACAGCAGTTCTCAACCTGTGGGTTGCGACCCCAGTGGGGGTCAAACGATCAAAATACAGGGGTGGCTCACCAGGGTCACGACCCACAGGTTGAGAACCGCTGGTCCAGAGTGTGGAGAGCAGGTAGGTGCTGACATTTTGATGGCAACATCATATTTCAGGGATCTATGAGAAGGCCTGTAATGACCATGGAAAGCCAGCCAAGAATCTCCTTGCCATGGACAAATGGCAGAAGTTACTAAGTTTAGCTGACATTAAGCTGCAAATTATTTGAAAGGTGGAAAAGGATTCTATTCAGAGACTATCTAGAATTTCCATTTACTAATCAGGCCTGTGTGCTGTAAGGACTTTCATCCTAGGAAAAGTATTGCTCTCTCTCTTCTTCTTTCCCCACACTTTGTGCCTGTTATATTGGGGAGATGATTTTGCTCTTATTGAGACTCAGGATATGAGTGCCTTACCAGGCAGTGGTGCAGTGGATAGAGCATCGGACTGGGATGCAGAGGACCCAGGTTTGAAACCCCAAGGTCGCCAGCTTGAGTGCGGGCTCATCCTGCTTGACTGTGGGCTCACCAAGCTTGAGTGCGGGGTCGCTGGCTTGAGCATGGGATCATAGACATGACCCCATGGCTGCTGGCTTGGGCCCAAAGGTCGCTGGCTTGAACCCAAGGTTGCTGGCATGAGGGGCCACTTGCTATGCTGTAACCCCCTGGTCAAGGCACATATGAGAAAGCAATCAACGTACAACTAAGATGCCACAACAAAGAATTGATGCTTCTCATCTCCCTCCTTTCCTGTCTGTCTGTCCCTATCTGTCCCTCTCTCTGTCACACACACACACACACACACACACACACAAACACACACACACAAATATATATACATATATACCAGAATATGAGCTTAGTTGGACTTGAGTTTTTTTGTTTGTTTGTTTTACAGAGACAGAGAGAGAGTCAGAGAGACGGATAGATAGGGACAGACAGACAAGAACGGAGAGAGATGCGAAGCATCAATCATTAGTTTTTCGTTGCGACACTTAGTTGTTCATTGATTGCTTTCTCATATGTGCCTTGACCATGGGCCTTCAGCAGACCGAGTAACTCCTTGCTTGAGCCAGTGACCTTGGGTCCAAGCTGGTGAGCTTTGCTCAAACCAGATGAGCCCACACTCAAGCTGGAGACCTCGGGGTCTTGAATCTGGATCCTCCGCATTCCAATCTGACGCTCTATCCACTGCACCACCACCTGGTCAGGCGGACTTGAGTTTTATCCAGAGAATGATAGAGACATGTATGAAGTACAGTACACTCCTGATTTTTGAGAGGAATATTTCTAGTGATATTCCAAATTTGGCAAACAAAATAATCTCTATAAGAATTTGTATAGCCTGACCTGTGGTGGTGCAGTGGATAGAGTCTATCAGGAACATTGAGGTTGCCGGTTCAAAACCCTGGGCTTGCCTGGTCAAGGCACATATAGGAGTTGATGCTTCCTGCTCCTCCCTCGTTCTTTTTCTTTCCTCTCTCAAATGAATAGATAAATTTTTTAAAAAAATTTGTATAAATCAATAAGAAAAGGGTAGATTTTTCCAACAGAAAAAATGGGTAAAAGACTTTAACAGATACCTCATAAAAAAGGATATCTGAATAGACAGTAAACATAAGAAAAGGCTCTCAACTTCATTAGTCATTAGAGAAATTCAAAGCCACAATGGAATACTACTATATGTAGAGCAAAATGACTAAAACGGGCAGATATGTCCATATCTTGTAAGCCAGCAATTCCATATCTAGGGATATGCCCAATAGAAATTTATACATATGTTCACCAAAAGGTTTGTACAGAAATATTTATAGCAGTGCTGTTCATAGAAATCAAAAAAGGGGAAACTACCCAAATGTCTATCAGAAGTAAAATGGAGAAGTAAAATGTGGTATGTAATCGCAGTGGAATACTACACAGCAAGGAGAATTTAGTGAACTACAAACATATTACAACACAAATGAATTTTTCAATGTACTATTAAGCAAAGAGAGTCAAACACACAGGACTCCATACTACATGATACCATTTATTATATATAGTAAATGCTTTTCATTGATTATACAAAGCAAATCAATGGTATTGAAAGTCAAGATAACGGTTACCTTAGGAGGGATTGTGTCTAGAAGAAGTCATGATAAAGACCCCTGTGTCCTGACAGTGTTCTGGGTACTGGTTATGTGGGTGGTTATATTTGTAAAAATTCATCAAACTGTATGTTTAATGATATTGTATATGTTAACCTAGTTTCCCAAAATGTGGAGGATGGACTTGATTTTGCAGATGCTGAGCGATTATCCAGTCTCACTCACAGCTGAATAATTTACTGCTGCAGAATAGCCTTAGAGCAGTATTCAACCTTTGTCTCAGAAAAGTTACTAATTACACCTGACTAGGCGGTGACGCAGTGGATAGAGCATCGGACTGGGATGTGGAGGACCAGGTTCGAGACTCCGAGGTCACCAGCTTGAGCGCAGGCTCATCTGGTTTGAGCAAAGTTCACCAGCTTGGACCCAAGGCCCCTGGCTTGAGCCAGGGGTTACTTGGTCTGCTGCAGCCCCACAGTCAAGGCACATATGAGAAAAAACAATCAATGAACAACTAAAGTGCCACAACGAAAAATTGATGCTTCTCATCTTTCTCTGTTCCTGTCCATCTGTCCCTCTCTCTGACTCTTTCTGTCTCTGTCAAAAAAAAAAAAAAAAGAAAGAAAGAAAGAAGGAAAGAAAAGTTACTAATTACAATTTGTTTTGGATCTCTAGAGTAACTCTTATATAGTTGAAATAGTAAGTGTTAAACCTTTGGATGTGAGATATATATTATTTTGGCCATCAATACTGGTAAGATGACCTGTGGGGAAATAAGTGTAAGGTCACTAAAATGAAATAGCAAGAAGTCTACTATTTCGCCTGATAATACTGATTTTCCCCCCTGTCAGAGGCAGGCTCCAGAGGTTATAAATGTGGAGCTTGCTCTTTCTCTTCAGGCAGCTCAGTTTGTGGCTTTTCTTAGCTTTGCCTCACTAGCCCCATATGTAAGATATTGCTTGCTTGCCCACCTCCCATGGCTGATAAGCAAATCTTGGTGCACTATATTTATTCATATTAGGCTGCATTTTTTTTCTTTTGAAACTTTTTGATCTTTCTAGTTACAATTTTTATATGTCCTTGTTTGTGGATCTGGAACTTGACTCATTATTTAGTTGTGGAATGAAAGGTAAGATATATTTTGTTCCCCTGAATTTTCTCCCTATTCTAATTAGTGGTCGTAAAGCTTTAATCAGAAGCTAATTTGGCCCTGGCCAGTAGCTCCATGGATAGAGCATTGGCCCGGCATCTGGATGTCCCGGGTTTGATTCCCAGTCAGGGCACACAAAGGAAGCAACCATTTGCTTCTCTCCCTCTCCTCCTCCCTTCTTCTCCCACTTCTTTTCCTCTCCTTCTCCCCCTTTTCTCCCTATTTCCCTCCCACAGCCAGTGGCTCGATTGGTTTAAGCATGGCCCAAGGTGCTGATTGGTCTGAGTGTTGGCCTCAGGCACTAGTTCAGTACTCAAGCATCAGCCCAAGACTAGGTTGCTGGGTGGATCCTGGTCTGGGTACATGCAGCAGTCTGCCTCATTATCTCTTCTCCTCTCACCTAAAAAAAAAAAAAGCTAAGTTAGGCTTAGAAATTGCCTTCAATTCTAATTTAATTTATTCTGTGTTAGAAAAAAATCTTATTTTATGATTCTTGATTTACATTTGCATAGTTTAGGAAGATATGATCACCTATATTTCCAATATATATAAGCTTATCTTTTCTGTTGGGCTTAAAGAGCTGTGTTGGATATTGTAAACCTGGAAAGAGGCCATACGGCTTGTTATGGGATTTAGGTGAATTTGTAGTTGATCAAAGTGGTGAATTGAAAAAGTGGTAGGGTACATGTGTTTCTCATTCAAGTCTAGTCTGTTATTACTGTTGGATGTCAAAGTAAAATGTGTCAGTAGCTCAAAAAGGCAAAAACATCCTGAGAGGCCCTGGCCGGTTGGCTCAGTGGTAGAGCGTCAGCCTGGCATGCAGGAGTCCCGGGTTCGATTCCTGGCCAGGGCACACAGGAGAAGCGCCCATCTGCTTCTCCACCCCTCCCCCTCTCCTTCCTCTCTGTCTCTCTCTTCCCCTCCCGCAGCCAAGGCTCCATTGGAGCAAAGTTGGCCCAGGCGCTGAGGATGGCTCCATGGCCTCTGCCTCAGGCGCTAGAATGGCTCTGATTGCAACAGAGCAACACCCCAGATAGGCAGAGCATCGCCCCCTGGTGGGCATGCCGGGTGGATCCTGGTCGGGCGCATGCGGGAGTCTGTCTGACTGCCTCCCATTTCCAACTTCAGAAAAATACAAAAAAAATTTAAAAAATAAAACATCCTGAGAGAGTAGAAAAAGTCATGCCAGGTGTTCTGTTGACCAAGAGGAGGTTATATTTTCAAACTAGCTACCTAAGATGAAATTGAAGTCATACATCTGCCCTGCTTATTCCTCTTAGTCCTGATTTTAGTTTTCCAAATCTTCCCTATTAAATATATTTATTTATTTATTTATTTATTTATTTTAGAAAGGAGAGAGAGAGGGAGAGAGACAGAGAGAGAGAGAGAGGAGAGAGAGAGAGAGAAGGGGGGAGGAGCAGGAAGCGTCAACTCCCATATGTGCCTTGACCAGGCAAGCCCAGGGTTTCCAACCGGCGACCTCAGCATTTCCAGGTCGACGCTTTATCCACTGCGCCACCACAGGTCTTAAATATTATATTAGCATTGAATATTTCAAAGTCAGCTGTGCTTGTATTGGTTGAGATTGCTATTAATTTGTGTTACAGTTCTGGTCTCTGTTAGGTCATTTCTACTACTGGCCCCCTCTAAAATAGAAGCAGGCATATATGCTTGTATTCTGGTGAGTATAAGCACTAGCGTTTTCCCTGGGACTGTTAGAAAAACTTGCAATAGCATTAACCCAGGAGAGAGACTGGGATTTGCCAGTAACTGTAGAGTGGGGAGATGAGTTGGTCATTTTGTGACCTCTATACCAAGACTGTTCTTTTTCAGCCCCAAGCTGCAGGGGTTGAGGAAGGGGTTGGTTTTCTATTTATTAGAGGTGACATGAGCAGTGGGGCAGTGGCAAAGAGGCCATGTTGCTCTTGCTAAATATACATCCCTGACAGTTGGATAATAGGTCCCAGGAAGTTCAGTGGAAAATTAAAACAAAGCAACATTTATAGCTGATTGAACTTGAAAAGCCATTTCGGTGTTGAATGGCAAATATGTAGACTTCAGCATTCCTGGAGCCTGATGCATCCTGCTGGATGGCCCTGTTCCTGTGTCCATGATGGCCTGGGGACTCAGCAGTATACCGGGTGCTCTTTTTCAGAGTGTTTTGAGGAAAGAAAATTTGTTGCTGCTTACAGAAGCCTCCTTCCCATAGATTTGTGCAACACAGGTTACTTATGTCTGAGGAGCATCTTTCCTCTAACAATTTGAGGACTTAATTGTTAGAAGGACAGGAATGTCTGGCAAGAAACAGAGGAACTCTTAAGTACTATAAATACTCCTAGTCATTCTGTATTGGGGCTGAAGTTCTGAGCAGATTGCTGTAGTGTATACACATGATCTTAGCATGGTAACACTTCTGACTAATGTCCTTAGCCATCATGAGGCCACTGGCTGGAGCCTTAAATTGGACTACTTGGCTGAAAAGAGGACTTTGGACCTATTGTGGGTGGTTAATTTTCTTGGAACCAGGCTAGAGACTGGAGGGGATGGGAAGGTGAAGAAATGGGACAGGGGATGTAGGTAGAAAGAATTGAGCCTTTTGTAACTATCAAGAAAAGTTACTGCGTGTACCCATCTTTTTCTCTAGGATGGTCTCATGCTGCTATTTTAATGTATCTGTCTTGTGGAGATTGAAACATGGATGTCTGGTGGGAGCTTATGAGCTTTAGAAATAAGAAATGAGAAAGCCCCTGTCACTTAACCCCATCAGTCCCTTGGGAACTTCATGCTATCCAGCCTGGCTATCAGGAAAGCATGAATTGTGGCTGTGGGTCTAAGTTTCTTCTGTTCCCATTCAAGTGACTGTCTTTGTTGGCTGTAGAACTAACAGTTCCTGTGCTCTGTGAATTTTTCCAGGTTGAACTACTCCATTGGAACTGAGAGTTTATAGATTCCCTTGTTTATCAGGGCATTTTCCCAGCAAATGAGAGTTTTCTCCCCTTTCATTTTTTGTATTTTTCTGAAGTGGGAAGCAGGGAGGCAGACAGACAAAGACTCCTGCATGTGCCCTACTGGGATCCACCCGGCATGCCCAGCAGGG
Organism: Saccopteryx leptura; assembly: GCF_036850995.1. Taxonomy (NCBI): domain Eukaryota; kingdom Metazoa; phylum Chordata; class Mammalia; order Chiroptera; family Emballonuridae; genus Saccopteryx; species Saccopteryx leptura. The sequence continues at coordinate 25,211,865 of NC_089515.1, read as the reverse complement.
CACGATGCTGTGCCCATCTGGGGCATTGCTCCATTGCAACCGGAGCCACTCTAGCACCTGAGGCAGAGGCCACAGAGCCATCCTCAGTGCCCAGGCCAACTTTTGCTCCAATGGAGCATTGGCTGCGGGAGAGCGGGGGATAGAGAGGAAGGAGGGGGAAAGAATGGAGAAGCAAATGGGTGCTTCTCCTGTGTGCCCTGACTGGGAATCGAACCTGGGACTTCCACACACTGGGCTGATGCTCTTCCACTGAGCCAGCCAGCCAGGGCCTCTCCCCCTTGCATCTTAATTGGAAAACAGAGATCCAACCTTAATGATACCCTCAGCTCCTCTTTTACTTAATGAAAAGCTTGAGTAGGCCCCACTTTTAGACATGGTTCCTTGTGATGATGGATTGTTTATAAACTTAGAAAATGTTAAATCTCTCTCTGCCCCTACTCTTCTGGGGGCATAATATGTGGGTCTCTTCCTTTTTCAGCTACAGCCATGGCAGCTCTATGCTTAGGTTGCTTAGCAAGCATTTATAAACTGGATAGCCTGGCACCAAGCCCTCGGCTCACTTATATTTAATGCTATTGAAGTTTAGCTTTTAGTTTATAGGGGCCTAACTATTCTAGTTGGCCATCTCATCCATTGCGAGAGAATCTAGGTGTCCAATCCACTGTTGTCTATGCAGTTTAAAGGGTTGGAGTAAAACCATTCTTTAGATATTTCTGGACTATGAATCTGTGATGCTACAAAATAGAAACAGCTGTTTCGGTTTGGTTTCTCCAGCAGTAACAACTATGCTCATGGTGTTTCCCTCAAGTGCCTATAGAGTCACTGAGGAAGAAACAGGATTCCAGTGAATTGAGTTTAATAGTAGCCTGTTGCTTTCTCTGTCTACATATCACACTGGCACCATTAGTTTGCTTCCTAAGCCAGTTAAAGCAAAGGTGTGCCTTGTCCTGTGGAGATCTAGGCTCACCTTGGTGGTCTCCTAATGGTGAAATTAGGGCCAAGGCTCAAGGAAATGCTCGTTTCTGTTGTGTTTTGTGGATATAGTTCTTTCTAGTCAGTGCTCACTTTGTCAGGACCAAGAAAGTAGTTCTGAATGTGCACTCCAGAGGCCTGCACAAGAGTAGTATACTGTGGATGCTAATGAAGAGGAATTATGCCGCTGGGCAAAGGAAGGATTTCATGACTTGAAAGCAGACTCCTTATATTGTAGAGACCAGATTATTTTCCCAGTTTTATGGAAGTGACACTACACCAAGAAGCTTAATGTTCTGAGTACACACAAGTCCAAACTGCAGTTAGTACTCTTCCTGAAATAAGAAAGTGATTTATGAGGTGTGGGCCCTTACGTGAAAGAAAACAAAACCGGCTGCTGTGTGGGCCTGTAAAATTCTTGTGCCATCTCGGTGGTGTGGGTTACAGGAGGAGAAGATGGAGAGAGCTAGCTGGCCCTCCCTTGCTGGGGCTCAGCTGCCTCAAATACTTGTGATATTGTGGGTTATTTATGAGCTCATCTGGGCTGGGATTCACTACTCTAAACCCTGATAGGTGAAGATTTGCAGGCCGAATGTAGAAGCCCTCATTAATCTTCCTGGTCTTGTTGAGGATTTCTTGCAGGCTGGAGCTGCTATTGGAGAATGGACTGGCCTTTCCCACTGAACTGCAACGGCTCAGATTAATATTAATCCCTTTAATGCTGCAGTTCATGATATAGTCATTAGGTGACTTGGAACTAATCCTGTCCACCTAACTAGTGTGATTTATTAAATACACATGGAGATCGAGTCTGAATACAGCCAGGCAGAATCAGCAGCAAATAAATACCTCTGTGTATCTGTATTAATGCTGGCTGATTGGGACACAATTGCAGACTGGGCTGGGGAGAAACAAGGGCAAAAGAACGCAGAGATCTTTAATCAACAGCATTTGCCCTTTCCTAGCCTTTAAGTGGCAGAAACTATAAAAACTCTAAAGACATAGGCTCAAACTAAAGAGGAAGAAATCCTTAAACATGTCAACATTTTGGCATTCCCCCTACACTTTCTGTTCCATTAGGTTTAAATATTAACTATTGAAATAGAATTATCTCTGTGATATAACTTGCTGGGAGTTCTTAATCAGTAGACACCTGAGTCAGGAAACTGGGCACACTAGTCTCTCTCTTCTCCTGGCTTCAGGGCTTACATTTTTCTTTCTTTTTTATTCTTTTCCAAGTGAGAGGAGGGGATACAGAGAGACAGAATCCCACTTACTCCCTCGGCGGGGATCTACCTGGCAACCCCTCTGGGGCTGATGCTTTGCCCATCTAAGTCATGCTTGCAACCAACCTATTTTTAGCACCTGAGGCAGAGACACCACAGAGCCATCCTCTGCGCCCAGAGCCAATGTGCTCAAACCAATTGAGCCATAGCTGTGGGAAGGGGGGGGGGGTGGAGAAGCAGATGGTCACTTCTCTTGTGTGCCCTGATGAGGAATCGAACCCGGGACATCCACATGCCATGTTGATGCTTTACCACTGAGCCAACTGGCCAAGGCCTAAATTTTTCTTTTTAAAAGGGGCAAGGAAGTGGAGCAGCCAAGCCTGCCAGACAACAGTTCTCTTCTTTGATATCCTTGCTCTATATCAGGCTAGCAGAAGCATGATTTTTTTTAGTTTATCATTTTCCTTTCTCAAACGTCTTTTTCTTCTCCCTCTTTGCTCTTTTAGCAGAGATGGCATTAATATGAAAAACATCTACCTAGCTAGCTTCGTTTAATCAGGCAAGTCTGACATTTGTAAAACCTCTCATTAACATTTTCCCAAAAGAGCACAAAATGGCCTCTCCTCCATCTCCTCTCCCAATACAGCCATCTCAAAGTTTAGGCTGCTTTCCATCACCATTGGCAGGCTGTTCTCAGAGATGTTACTTCTGTAAATTTTCACTCTTGGCCAACAGCCATTGGTCACATATGGGGGGACCTTCTGTTCAGGTGCTGCCCTATTCCTTGTAAACATTACTTTTTACCAATTATTCCTAGAAATGACAAGAAATATTTGCTAGGAAACTTAGGGTATGGATTTCTTTAGTATTTCCCTGTGATCTTTTTCAATTGATTCCAAAGCATTAATTGAGCAATACTATGTTCATGGTCCTCAGCTAGACACTGTAGTTAATACAAAAGCAAAGAAGCTTTGTCCCTCTCTTCCTTGCAGGAGCTGACAGACTACAATTAGCTATTCCACAAACTAGAATATACTGTACTAATGCAACAGCACTCTAGAAACACCAAGAAGGAAGAGATTAATTCTAGTAGAAAGAAATCAAGGATAATTAATTATCTTTGCTGAAATCAAGAAAGGGAGTAGTGAGAAAGCTAAGTCTAGATTCTTGGGAAGATCTTCGTTTTGTTACTGCCTTAATAGCAGAGGCCTTGTGTTCCCTGAAACAGTGGAGAAGAACTAACCAGGAATAGGGATATTGATATGTCATGGTAGCAATAGGCTTCCTACTTTTCTTCAAGGTGGGTAGTGGTAATCCTCTTCATTGCTTGTATTCCTCAGCTTTGTCATTCTTTTTTCCACTTTATTTCAAAGTGGCATACCAATTCAGATCCAAATGAGGACAACAGTCTCTTGTCAGTTACATTATGTTTAGATTATACACTTGAGAGGCTCTACCTCTAGTTTTTTGTTTTTTGTTTTTTTTTTGCGTTTTTCTGAAGCTGGAAACAGGGAGAGACAGTCAGACAGACTCCCGCATGCGCCCGACTGGGATCCACCCGGCACGCCCACCATGGGGCGATGCTCTGCCCACCAGGGGGCGATGCTCTGCCCATCCTGGGCGTCGCCATGTTGCGACCAGAGCCACTCTAGCGCCTGGGGCAGAGGCCACAGAGCCATCCCCAGTGCCCGGGCCATCTTTGCTCCAGTGGAGCCTTGGCTGCGGGAGGGGAAGAGAGAGACAGAGAGGAAAGCGCGGCGGAGGGGTGGAGAAGCAAATGGGCGCTTCTCCTATGTGCCCTGGCCGGAACCCGGGTCCTCCGCACGCTAGGCCGACGCTCTACCGCTGAGCCAACCGGCCAGGGCTTTTTTTTTTTTTTTTTTTTAAGATTTTATTTATTCATTATAGAGAGGGGAGAGAGAGAGAGAGAGAGAAGGGGGGAGGAGCAGGAAGCATCAACTCCCATATGTGCCTTGACCAGGCAAGCCCAGGGTTTTGAACCAGCAACCTCAGCATTTCCAGGTTGGCGCTTTATCCACTGCGCCACCACAGGTCAGGCTCTACCTCTAGTTTTTAACTGAGTGTAATTTAGGTGAGCACATGGCCTGCTTATATTTCTTGGTAACTTCAGTTGTCCCATTCCTCTTTCCCTTTCTTCATACTCTAGCTCATCCCACCCAGTATTAGCCACTATTCAATAAGCATTAGGGCCCTGGATGGATAGTGCAGTTGATTGGAGCATTGTCCTGCAATGTTGAGGTGGCTGGTTCGATCCTTGGTCAGGGCACATACAGAAACAGATTGATGTTACTGTCTCCCTCTCTCTCCCTTCTTCTCTCTAAAATCAATTTTTTTTTTACAGGAACAGAGAGAGTCAAAGAGAGGGATGGACAGGACAGACAGACAGGAACAGAGAGATGAGAAGCATCAATCATTAGTTTTTCGTTGAGACAACTTAGTTGTTCATTGATTGCTTTCTCACATGTGCCTTGACTGCGGGCCTTCAGCAGACCGAGTAACCCCTTGCTTGAGCCAGCGACCTTGGGTCCAAGCTGGTGAGCCTTTTTTTTTTTTTTTTTTTTTTTTGCTCAAGCCAGATGAGCCCGCGCTCAAGCTGGCAACCTCGGGGTCTTGAACCTGGGTCCTTCCACATCCCAGTCTGATGCTCTATCCACTGCGCCACAGCCTGGTCAGGCCCTCTCTAAAATCAATTAAAAAAAAGAATTAGCCCTGGCCGGTTGGCTCAGCGGTAGAGCGTCGGCCTAGCGTGCGGAGGACCCGGGTTCGATTCCCGGCCAGGGCACACAGGAGAAGCGTCCATTTGCTTCTCCACCCCTCCGCCGCGCTTTCCTCTCTGTCTCTCTCTTCCCCTCCCGCAGCCAAGGCTCCATTGGAGCAAAGATGGCCCGGGCGCTGGGGATGGCTCTGTGGCCTCTGCCCCAGGCGCTAGAGTGGCTCTGGTCGCAACATGGCGGCGCCCAGGATGGGCAGAGCGTCGCCCCATGGTGGGCGTGCCGGGTGGATCCCGGTCGGGCGCATGTGGGAGTCTGTCTGACTGTCTCTCCCTGTTTCCAGCTTCAGAAAAATGAAAAAAAAAAAAAAAAAAAAAGAATTAAAAAACAAGAAGACAAAAACAAAAAAGGCAACAATAAGCATTAGGAACAGAACCACCAATTAGGTCCTATGTGAGATACAGATTTAAAACTGTGTTCCAGTTAATAAGTAGGAACGCTTGACATGCCTACCAACTAAAAATCATAGTTGTTAATTTCAGAGCTGTATAGTCATTTTCAGTTTCTATTATTTTGTTTTATTTTTTTAGTTTCTATCATTTTAGACCAATGATTTTCAACCTTTTTCATCTCACCGCACATATAAACTAATTACTAAAATTCTGTGGCACACCAAAAAATATATTTCAGTGGTTTTCAACTGCCAGTTCATGGACTGGTGCTGGTCTACCAGAAATTTCATCCTGGTCCTCAAAAGAATTAACCACCCTGATGTTATATGTGGTTAACTCTTTTGAGGACTGGCATTGCAGATGGTTAACTGTTTTTTTTTAAGAATTTATTTATTTATTTTAGAAAAGAGAGAGAGAAGGGAGGGAGGGAGGAGCAGGAAGCATCAACTCCCATATGTGTCTTGACCAGGGTGTTTCGAACTGGCGACTCAGCATTCTAGGCCAATGCTTTATTTACTATGCTACCACAGGTCAGACCAGGTGGTTAACTCTTTTGTGGACACACATGAAATTTCTGGTGACCAGCACCAGTCTGCAGACTGGCAGTTGAAAACCACTGTATATGGTTTTTGCTGATCTGACTGACCCCCCTGAAATAGGTATATCACCTGACCAGGCAGTGGCTCAGTGGATAGAGCGTCAGCCTGGGGTGCTGAGGACCCAAGTTTGAAACCCTGAGATCACCCGCTTTAGTGTGGGATCACCAGCTTGAGTGCAGGGTCTGCAGCTTGAGCGTGGGATCATAGACATGACCCATGGTCACTAGCTTGAGCAGGGGCTTGGCTGGAGCCCCACAATCCCCAGCCAAGGAAAGTATGAGAAAGAAATAAAGAACAACTAAGGTGCTGCAACTATAAGTTGATGCTTCTCATCTTTCTCCCTTCCTGTCTTTCTCTCTCTGTCTATTCCTCTCTCTATCTTAAAAAAAAAAAAGTATAATTTTGATTCATTCATACCAGATAGCTATTATTGTGTTGACTCTTACGTTTTTATTTGACAATCTAAGGGAAAAGAGGTCTTTCACTGTTTTACGTAGCTAGATAGGTGGACAGACAAACAGACAGAAAAACTAATAAATTAAGACCCAGAGCCTGACCAGATGGTGGTGCAGTGGATAGAGCGTCGGACTGGGATGTGAAGGACCCAGCTTCGAGACCCCGAGGTCGCCAGCTTGAGCGCGGGCTCATCTGGTTTGAGCAAAGCTCACCAGCTTGGACCCAAGGTTGCTGGCTCGAGCAAGGGGTTACTCAGTCTGCTGTAGCCCCATGGTCAAGGCACATATGAGAAAGCAATCAATGAACAACTAAGGTGTCGCAACAAAAAACTAACGATTGATGTTTCTCATCTCTCTCTGTTCCTGTCTGTCTGTCCCTATCTTATCCCTCTCTCTGTCTCTGTAAAAGACCCAGAAAATCTGAAATTTGGCCATGGTCATACAGGCTACTGTAATCTGTAGTCTGTAAGCAAGGACTATGGATTATTCATCTTTGTATCTTTAAAGTCGAGCATAGGGCCAGTCTTACAGGAGGAATTTGAATCCAGAAAGGCTAGTATTGTTTCAGTGATCTTATAAGAGCCAAGTTTTTATATTTTTTGTAATAATGTTTATATTTCGATTACAGTTGAGGTATAATATTGTATTAGTTTCACATGTGTAACCCAGTGATTAGACATGTATATAATTTACAAAGTCATCACCCCAATCAACCTAGTACCTATCAGACACCATACATAGTTATTACAGTATTATTGACTGTATTCCCTATGCTGTACTTTACATCCCCATGACTGTTCTGTAACTACCAATTTGTATTTCTTAATTCCTTTCACTTTTTCACCCATCCCCACCTATATCCCCAAAGATTTGACAACTGTCAAAATGTTTTCTGTATCTATGATTCTGTTTCTGGTCTCTTTGTTAGTTTATATTTTGTTTATTTTGGATTCTACATATTAAGTGAAATCATATGGTGTTTGTCTTTAACTTATTTCACTCAGCACAGTACCCTCTAGGTCCATTCCTGTTGTAGATGACAAGATTTCATTCTTTCAATTTTATGGCTAAGTTATATTTCATTGTATATATACACCACTTCTTTATCCATCCATCTGTTGATGGACACTTAGGTTGCTTCTGTGTCTTGGCTATTGTAAATAATGCTGCAGTGAACATGTGGATGCATATATTTTTTTGATTTAGTGTTTTGGGTTTTTTGGATAAATATACCCAGAAGTGGAATTACTGGGTCCTTTATTGTCTCTTGTTACATAAAGCCTTTGTTTTTTTGTGTTTTTTTTTTTACAGAGACAGAGAGAGAGTCAGAGAGAGGGATAGACAGGGACAGACAGACAGGAACGGAGAGAGATGAGAAGCATTAATCATTAGTTTTTCATTGCGTGTTGCAACACCTTAGTTGTTCATTGATTGCTTTCTCTTATGTGCCTTGACCACAGGCCTTCAGCAGACCGAGTAACCCCTTGCTGGAGCCAGCGACCTTGGGTTCGAGCTGGTGGGCTTTTTACTCAAACCAGATGAGCCCGCACTCAAGTTGGCAACCTCAAGTTCTCGAACCTGGGTCCTCTCCATCCCAGTCCAACGCTCTATCCACTGCGCCACCGCCTGGTCAGGCTAAAGTCTATTTTGTCTGGTATAACTATTGCTACCCCAACTTTTTATTTTTGCTTGTTTCCATTTTTATGAAATATCATTTTCCATTCCTTTCATTTCAGTCTTTGTGTGTCTTTTGATCTGAAGTGAGTCTTTTATAGACAGCATGTGTAAGGGTATTGTTTTGCTGTCCATTCAGCCACTGTATGTCTTTTGATCGGGGCATTTAATCCATTTTCATTTAAAGTAATTTTTGATAATGTATATTTATTGCCATTTTCTTATTCATATTTTTTAATCTTTTTTCCCCTTTTTTATTTTTCTTAAAGAAGATCCTTTAACATTTCTTATAATACTAGCTTGGTGGTGATGAACTTCTTTACCTTTTTCTTGTCTGGGAAGCTCTTTATCTATGCTTTGATTCTAAAGGATAACTTTGCTGGGTAGAGTAGTCTTGGTTGTAGGTTCTTGTTTTTCATCACTATGAATATTTCTTGTCACTCCCTTCTGACTTGCAAAGTTTCTGTTAAGAATCAGCTGACAGCCTGACCAGATGGTGGTGCAGTATATAGAGCATATAGGCCTGGGATGCTAAGGACCCAGGTTTGAAACCCTGAAGTCACTGGCTTGAGCATGGGATCATAGACATGACCCCATGGTCGCTGGCTTGAAGCCAAAGGTTGCTAACTTGAAGCCCAAGGTTGCTGTCTTGAGCCCAAGTCACTGGCTTGAGCAAAGGATCTCTGGCTCGGCTAGAGCCCCCCCAGTCAAGGCAATATACGAAAGCAATCAATGAACAACTAAGGTGCCACAACTGTGAGTTGATGCTTCTCATCTCTCTCCCTTCCTGTCTTTCTGTCCCTCTTTTTCTCTCTCTATCTCTCTCGCTTAAAAAAAAAAAAGAATCAGCTGACAGTCTTATGGGAGCTCCCTTGTAGGTAATTAATGGCTTTTCTCTTTCTGCTTTTAAGATTCCCTCTTTGAGGCAACCATCTGCTTCTTCCCCTGCTTCTCTCTCTATCTCTCTCCCTTTCCCCCTCCCACAGCAATGGCTTGATTGGTTCAAACGCATTGGCCCTGGGCGCTGAGGATGGCTTTGTAGACCCTCCACCTCAGGTGCAAAAAATAGCTCTGTTGAGAGTGGCTCCAGATAGGCAGAGCATTGGCCCCAGATGGGGGTTTGCTGGGTCGATACTGATCTGGGCGCATGCAGGAGTCTGTCTCTGTATCTTTCCTACTCTCACTTAAAAAAAATTTTTTTTCCCTCTTTTTCTTTAATCTTTGGCATTTTATGATGTGTCTTGGTCTGGGCCTCTTTGGCTTCATTTAGTTTGGGACTCTCTGCTTTCTTGGACTTGTATATTTATTTCCTTCACCAGGTTAGAAAATTTACTGTCATTCTTTTTAAATAGGTTTTCAGTTCCTTGCCCTCTCTTCCTTTTAGCACCCCCAAAATGCGAATGTTAGTATGCTTAAAGTTGTCCCAGAGGTTTCTTATGCTATTCTCATTTTTTGGATTCTTTTTTCTTTTTGCTCTTCTGGTTAAGTGTTTTCTGCTTTCTTCTCTTCCAAATTGCTGCATTGACCTTCTGCTTCATCTACTCTACTGTTGATTTCCTGTAATATATTCTTCATTTCTGACTGGCACTTTTTTTATGTTTTTTGTCTCTATTTTTATGTTTCCTATCTCTTTGTTGAAGTTCTGATGTATTTATCTACTCTTCCCCTAAGTTCATTGAGCATCCTTATAAACTAGTGTTTTGAACTCTGCATATGGTACATTGCTTATCTCCATTTTACTTAATTCTTTTTCTAGAGCAGGGGTCGGGAACCTATGGCTCGCGAGCCAGATGTGGCTCTTTTGATGGCTGCCTCTGGCTCGCAGATAAATCTTTAATAAAATAATAATAACGTTAAAAATATAAAACATTCTCATGTATTACAATCCATTCATTTCCTACCACTCATGTTCATGGTTGCAGGTGGCTGGAGCCAATCACAGCTGTCCTTTGGGACAACACCAAATTTTTATTGGACAATGCGTAATGTACACGGGTCATTGTATGTCTCTCATGGAATTATTTTAAAATATGTGGTGTTCATGGCTCTCTCAGCCAAAAAGGTTCCCAACCCCTGTTCTAGAGTGTTGTGCTGTTCTTTCAATTGGGACATGTTTCTCGGTATCCTCATTTTGGTTGCTTCCCTGTGTTTGTTTCTATGTATTAGGTAGAGCTGCTACATCTCCCAGTCTTGGTAGAGTGCCTTATCTAGTAGGTGTTCTGTAGGGCCCAGTGCAGAGCTTCCCAGGTCACCCCAGCTGGGCAGTTCAGATGTGCCTCCAGTGTGGCCTTTGTACACCTTCCTGTTGTAGTTAAGCCTTGATTGCTGTTGGTATTTCAGTTGGGGGCATTTACCTTCAAGTGGATGGGCTATAGGTCTGGCTGCAACTACAGCTGAGGAGCTGCTATGCAGGCATCAACCATATAGAGCAGGACTCACTTCAGGGCTCTACTGCCTGATGAGTTCACCCTTGAGTGTGTCGTTTGTGGAGGTGGATGGGTGGTGCTTTCGTGTGGTCTGAAGCTGACCACTGGGTACACTGGCTCTTGGGCCTCGGAGGGGTGTGCAGGCCAATATCAGCTACTTCCTGTGCCCTGCCTGGGGCCACCTGGCATGAGCTGCAGAGCAGTCTTCAGACAGCTGCTGCTTGTGCTGGGCTTAGAGGTGCCCAGGAGAGGCCAGGCTGCAAACTGAGGTCAGGTGCTACTAATGCCAGGCGTGGAGCCACTTAGCAAGAAATATGGGGCAAGCTAAGGCCAGATGATGCTTGTTTGGGGTTTGTGAACTTTTTGAGAAATTTTAGTTGAGTCCAAAGCATGAGCCAAGGCAGGCCATTTATATGGAAAAGCCCCTGGAAATGGCTTGGGTGGGCCTGAAAGTTGAGTAGGACAGTGTCTCAGGAAATCACCAGGGCCGGCTTGATGGAGACTCAGATACAGCACTCACCTGCCAGCTCTGGGGGTTCAGCAGAGGAACAATGGCCTCTGCCAGCACTTTTGTCTGCGAGAAAGCTGCCCCTCCAACTCTTTCCTCAAAGCCACATAATTCCATTTCTCCCTATATGTCTCTGGTGCCTTTCAAGCTGCTGCCCCAGTGCTAGAGCTCAGAGTGAGTGAGTTCAAGTAAGTCCGTATGCAAGCCCTTTAAGGGGAATGTTTGGGACTCTAGCAGTCCCCCATCTCACTCAGCAACAATCCTTGCTGGTTTTCACAGCCAGAAGTTATGAGGACTTCTCTTCCTGCACTTGAACCCTGGGTTGGGGAGTGTGGTATGGGACTGAGACTCCTTAATCCTTAGGGGAGTAACTTCTGCAGCCAAGATATCTGTCCCGATTATTTCTTTATTTATTTTCTTTCTCTCTTTCTTTCTTTCTTTCTTTCTTTCTTTTCTTCTTTTAGGTGAGAGGACAGGAGATAGTGAGGCAGACCTCCCGCATGCACCCTAACTTCATCCACCTAGCAACCCCATGTGGGGCCAATGCTCAAGTTCCAAGCTATCTTTAGTGCCTGAGGCTTATACACTCCAATGGAGCTATCCTCAGCACCCCAGGCCTCACTCAACAATTCAGCCACTGGCTATGAGAGGGGAAGAGGGAGAAAAGGGGGAGGGGGGAAAGAGAAGCAGATGGTCCTTTCTCCTGTGTACCCTGACTGGGAATTGAACCAGACATCTGCATGATGGGCTGACTTAGGGCCATATTCGTCCTGATTTTTAACCACCACATGTGGTTAAAATGTCTGCCCCTCCTACTAGTCTCAAATTTCTGCCCCTCCTACTAGTCTCACTGTGGCTTCTTTATATCTTTACTTATAGGAATTCTGTTTAGCTAGATTTCGGTGGTTCTGAATGATGGTGGTTCTATAGTTTAGTTGTAATTTTCTAAAAATAGAGACTCTGGACGGCTAGCTCAGATGGTTAGAGCCTCGTCCTGATATGCCAAGGGATTCAATCCCCAGTCAGGACACATACAAGAATCAACCAATAAATGCATAATAAGTAGAACAATAAATCAGTATTTCTTTACCTTTCTCCCTCTATATCTAAAATCAATCAATAAAAAAATTTTAATGGAGAGATTATTATAGTAAAATCAATCTTAGCTATTCATGAACAACAAAATCAGTAGTCATAATAAGTTTTGGGTGACAGTTTTACTAAAACTTAGTGATAATATTCCATCAGACTCTCTGATTTAGACTGCCTCATTCTTTTTTCCAACTAGCTTTTGATAAAATATTTAAAATAATTTTCTGTAATTTTAAATAATGTTACATGTAGAAAAACTTGGAAAATACAGAGAAGTATAAAGAGATGGAATAAAAACCATCTATAGTTCAGTCATCTAGAAATAATATTGATATTTTTTTCTTGTCCACATACACATACAACAACCATATTCTATAAATTTTTGCCTCTTACTTTTTTCTTTTATCATGTATTATGGACATTTTCCCACATCATTACATATTCTTAGAAAACAAGATCTAATGATACTCAATGTATGAATGTTTCAATATTTATTTAGGTTCCTGTCATTGGTTATTTATATTATTTCCAGAGTTTCAATACTATAAGCAATGTTGTATAAATATATTTGCACAAATTCTGTGTGTGTGTGGCAGAGACAGAAAGAGTCAGAGAGAGGAACAGACAGACAGGAAGGGAGAGAGATGAGAAACATCAGTTTTTCGTTGCGGCTCCTTAGTTGTTCACTGATTGATTTCTCATGTGTGCCTTGACCGGGGACTACAGCAGACCGAGTGATCCCTTGCTCGAGCCAGCGACCTTGGGCTCTGAGCAAGGGATCACAAAGCTGGTGAGCCTTGCTCAAACCAGATGAACCTGCACTCAAGCTGGCGACTTTGGGGTCTCGAACCTGGGTCCTCCACATCCCAGTCTGATGCTCTATCTACTGTGCCACCGTCTGGGCAGGCTGCACAAATTCTTTATCACTCTTATTTCTTTATGGTAGATTCTTTTTATTTCTGTTTAGGTAATACACAGTTTTAAAAAGTCAAATAGTTCTGGCCTAGGCCAGATGGTTCAGTGGATAGAGCATTATCCTGGTGTGCCAGGTCACAGGTTTGTTCCGTGGTCAGGGCATGTAGGAGAAGTAACCGAGTGCACACTAAGTGAAACAACAAGTTGATGTTTCTCTCTCTCTCTCTCTCTCCCCCCCCCAACCTCCTTCTCTTACCCATCTTCTCTCACAAATCAATGGAAAAAAAATTTATTTAAAAAATTAAATAGGCCTGACCAGGCGGTAGCGCAGTGGATAGAGTGTCAGACTGGGACGCGGAGGACCCAGGTTCGAAACCCCGAGGTCGCTAACTTGAGCGCAGGCTTATCTGGTTTGAACGCAGCTCACCAGCTTGAACCCAAGGTTGCTGGCTTGAGTAAGGGGTCACTCGGTCTGTGTAGCCTCCCAGTCAAGGCATATATGAGAAAGCAATCAATGAACAACTAAGGTGCCATAACGAAGAATTAATGCTTCTTATCTTTCTCCCTTCCTGTCTGTCCCTGTGTGTCCCTCTCTCTGTCTCTCTCTCTGTCATCAAAAAAATAAAAAAGTCAAATAGTGTTGTAAGACATATAACCAGTGCCTACCCTTTCATCCCACCTTTTAAAGTCCCCTTTCTAAACTATTTTAGCTATTTGTTATTTACCTTTATATATATTTTTTTTATTATTACTGATTTTTTTTTATTTTTTTATTTTTTTAGAGACAGAGAGTCAGAGAGAGGAATAGATAGGGACAGACAGACGGGAACGAAGAGAGATGAGAAGCATCAATCATTAGTTTTTCATTGCGACACTTTAGTTGTTCATTGATTGCTTTCTCATATGTGCCTTGACCACAGGCCTTCAGCAGACTGAGTACCCCTTGCTCGAGCCAGCAACTTTGGGTCCAAGCTGGTGAGCTTTTGCTCAAACCAGATGAGCCCATGCTCAAGCTGGAGACCTCAGGGTCTCGAACCTGGGTTCTTGCATCCCAGTCCAACACTCTATTCACTGCACCACTGCCTGGTCAGGCTTGCATTGTTTACCATTATATTTCTATTTAATGTAGCCCAGTGACTGGTACAAAGTTGGTGCTCATAAATATTTGTTGAATGAATGAATTAGTATCTTCCTTTAATCAAATAGAATTTATTTTGTCAAATGGACTGTGGTAGGAATTTTATTTTTTAAAGAGACAGAGTCAGAGAGAGGGATAGATGGGGACAGACAGGAACGGAGAGGTGAGAAGCATCAATCATTAGTTTTTTGTTGTGCATCGCAACACCTTAGTTATTCATTGATTGCTTTCTCATATGTGCCTTGACCGCGGGCCTTCAGCAGACCGAGTAACCCCTTGCTCGAGCCAGCGACCTTGGGTCCAAGCTGGTGAGCTTTTGCTCAAACCAGATGAGCCCGCGCTCAAGCTGGCGACCTTGGGGTCTCGAACCTAGGTCCTCTGCATCCCAGTCCAATGCTCTATCTACTACACCACTGCCTGGTCAGGCCTGTGATAGGAATTTACCCCTCATAATTAAGCGTGTGTTACAGGACCATTAATTGAATATTCTTTTATTATATATTATCTACTCCCTTTTATCCTAGCTATTCTTTCGCTAGTAGTATACTTGTTCACTATAGATTTTTAATGCATTTTTCATTGAATTTATTGGGGTGACACTGGTTAACATAATTATACAGGTTTCTGATGCTCAGTTCTACAACACATTTCTATACACTTTATTGTGTGTTCATCCCCTTAAGTCAAATCTCCATCCATTACCATTTATCCCCCCATACCTTTCTCCACCTCCCCCCACACTATAATACATTTTTTTTGTGTGTGACAAACAGAGAGAGGGACAGACAGGAAGAGAGAGATGAGAAGCATCAATTCTTTGTTGTGGCTCCTTAGTTGTTCACTGATTGCTTTCTCATATCTGCCTTGACTGGGGGGCTCCAGCAGAGTGAGTGACCCCTTGCTCAAGCTAGCAACCTTGGGCTCAAGTCAGCAACCTTGGGCTTCAAGCCAGCAGCCTTAGGGCTCAAGCCAGCGACCATGAGGTCATGTCTCTGCTCCCACACTCAAGCCAGTTACCCTGTGCTCAAGCCAGCAACCTCAGTGTTTCAAACTTGGGTCCTCTGCATCCCAGTCCAGTGTTCTATCCACTGTGCCACCGCCTGGTTAGGCTATAATACATTTTTAAACGGTACTGCAAACTTTTTGTCATTAGTTGTTTTAAAATACTGTATATTCTGGGCCCTGGACAGTTGACTTAGTGGGTAGAGCATCAGCCTGACGTATGGATGTCCCAGGTTCAATTCCTGGTTAGGACATACAAGAGAAGTGACCATCTGCTTCTCTTCCCTCCCTCTTCTTCTTCCTCTTCCTCTCCCTTTTCTCCTCCTGCAGCCAGTGAGTGGCTCACCTGGTTGGAGCATTGGTCCTGGGCACTGAGGATAGCTCAGTTGGTCCGAATGTGTCAGCCTCAGATGCTGAAAATAACTCGGTTGATTTGAGCATCAGCCCCAGACAGGGGTTGCCAGGTGGATCCTCGTTGGGGCTCATGCAGGAGTCTGTCTCACTATCTCCCCTCCTCTCACTAAAGAAAAAAATTCTGCTATCCTTATTTGGTTATTCTTTCACATGAAGTACAGAGTCACTCAGTTTTTCTTTGTTTTTGTTTTTTTTTCATTCCCATTGGGATTTTGATTCAAAAACATTAGTTAATATGTTGAGAATTGACATCTTTCTATAATGTATTTGGCCTCCCTATCCAGAACATGTTATGGCTTCTTCAATTATTCAGGACTTCTTTTGTAACTCTAGTAAAATTTGTTGTTTTTTATTCTTTCCATTTATATGTCAGAAATGTCTTGTTTATTTTTAGGCATTTTTAATTTTCAGTTGCTAATGAAATGGGATTTCTTTCCATTATAATTTTTAAAAATATTTATTTTATTGATTTGAGAGAGGAAGGGAGAGAGACAGAGACAGGAAAATCAATCTGTTCCTGTATGTACCCTGACCAGGTATCAAACTGGAAACCTCCGTGCATCTGGATGATGTTCTAACCAACTGGCTATCTGGTCAGGGCATACATTTATTTTATTTTAACTAAAACTAGGTTGATTCTTCTGTATTCTTACAGTATAGTCAGTGTATGTTATGTGTCCAGGACAAAAGAATTACTAGCTTCTTTTATAAAAAAAAGTTGGCTGTTTCAGTTACCTATTACTACATAACAACCCACTCCAAAACCCTGTGACTTAAAAAAACTACATTTTATTTTATTTATTTATTTTTAATTTACAGAGACAGAGAGAGAGTCAGAGAGAGACGAATAGATAGGGACAGACAGACAGGAACGGAGAGAGATGAGAAGCATCAATCATCAGTTTTTTGTTGCGGCACTTTAGTTGTTCATTGATTGCTTTCTCATATGTGCCTTGACCGTGGGGCTACAACAGACTGAGTAACCCCTTGTTCGAGCCAGCGACCTTGGGTCCAAGCTGGTGAGCTCTGCTCAAACCAGATGATTCCGCACTCAAGCTGGCGACCACGGGGTCTTGAACCTGAGTTCTCCACATCCGAGTTTGATGCTCTATCCACTGAGCCACCGCCTGGTCAGGCTACATTTTATTATATATTGCAATTCCAGGTTGACTAGGGCTCAGCTGAGCAGTTCTTCTAATGGTCTTACTTGGGGTCTCTCCTGTGGTTGCAGTTAGCTATGTCTGGCACCATGTGGCTTCTTTTGACGTGATGCCTAGGCTACAGGGCTTTTCTTTTTGACCTCTTTCCTCCACAGGTAGCTTAGACTTTGTAAATGGCAGTTCAGATGTTGAAAATGGAAGAAATAGAAGCTTCAAAGCCTTTTTAAGTGCCTGGGCCTGAAAGTCCCAGATTGTCACTTTCTCTATATTGTATCTGTCAAAGCAATCACAGACCAGATTCAAAGGGAACAGACATTAGCTCTGCCTCTTCATTGGAGGAGGGGCATGTCAGGGGTGGCGTTGTATGGGACTATCTTTGGAGACTAATGATCATAATGGCATTTGTTCATTTGTTCTTGCCTTTTTCCTTTTCTCCCTTCTTTCATACCAAGTACCTACCCTAGACTCTTAGGTTCCCACAGCATCTTTTATCCAATCAATTTACCAAATCACTGTTTTGTTATAAGCAGAAATCTGGTTGAAGGGGGGGGGGGGGCAGGTAGTAGAAGTAAAAAATAATAATTTTTAATTTCTACCTTCCCATTTGCTCTCCTAGACAGAAATACAGAGTTCACTTGAGCATGAAATACCAGTCAGGGAGCAATTGTAAACTGGCCTTGTTCTCCTGAATTCTGCCTACTCTCCAGGAAGGACAGCCTCCCCCTTTCCTCCTAAGGAGAAGTCCAACCACTTCCCTCACTATGACCTGTCGAACTATTCCCTCCTTTGTTGGTCCAAGTAGAAATGAGAAAATGTTATTTCTTTTTTTTACATAGTACTTCCTACACCCTGCATTTATTAACCTCTGGCTTAAATATGCCCCAAGCAAAGATGTGTAGTGTTCTTGCCCTCCTCCCGCTCAGCTCAGTCTGAAGGAAGGCAGCAGGTGATGGAACGCATAAAGGATGAGGGCGCTGGAGGGGAAGGAATCTTTTCTCACACACTATGGATGTTGCTCAACAGAACTGGTGTGAAATTCAGTCAGAGCTACAGCATGTGTTTCAATTTTCCAGGGACTTTCCTCTTCCTAACTGTAGATTTAACCCTTTTTTCTGTGTAGTGCCAAAGACTATCAAAATATATGAAATTAGTTACTTGCAAGAAAAAAATGTTAGGATTTCACAGATCCCGTTTGAGATTTAGGATCTCCAACTTAACTTCCTGCCAAATGCTTGTAGAGAGAGCATACTTTGTATTTGAATGAACCTGGGTTCAAATCCCGTCTCTACCATTGGGTGATCTTGGGCAGTCGCTTGGCCTATTTGAAACTCCAGTTTTTGTCTGTGAATGGAGAGAGAAACTTGTCTTACAGGGTATTTGTGAAGATTAAATGAGATAACGTGTGCAGGATGCCTAATACAATGCATACCTTGCACATTGTAGGCATTTCATATACATTTGTTTTCTCCAGTCTTCCCACTGGATTTAAAAAACATTTTTATTGAATTTGCTGGGGTGACAATTGGTTAATAAGATTTTACAAGTGTCAGGCGCACAACACATCATCTGTATATTGCATTGTGTGTTGGCCATTCCAAGTCAAGTCTCCCTCCATCACTATCTTATTCCCCCCATACCCTCCTCTACCTCCTTTTATCCCCTTTCCCTCCTACCATCTCCACACTGTTGTCTTTGTCTATAAGATTTCTTTTCTTTGCCTAATCACCCACTGGATTTTGAGGATATCTACTCTTCTTTTATCCTGTGCCACCTTGGATTTGCGATGTAAGCAGCTTCTCACATCTTTGATTTATAGCTTCTCTCTCTGAATTTAACTCTGTGTGTTAGAGGGAAGAAATCATTCCACATGATATGCAGAGTCTCTCTGGGGGTCCTCATTAAGCTAAAGCATGAGTCTCCGTAACAATGCTGAGAAGGATTACAAGGCTTGTCTTCCTAACTTGATCCTGGAGGTCATATGAACCTATAAGAGTTATAAAATCATACCATGATTGAGCTAAAATGAAACATAGAGGTCATCTTGTCCATTTTATAGAGAAAGAACTGTGACTCTTAGAGGTTATGTCTTATGCAAGGTCTCATGACAGAGGAGTGGCAGTTCTGGAACTGGAGCTCTGACTCACTTGGCTATTACTACAGTTGTAATTTAGTTTTTTGGAAGACTGGGTTGTAAGTCCTGAGGGCCTAGCTTTTGTTATATATGAACTTTCTTCTTCTAAATTGGAACCCTGATGATACATTTACTAATGGGGAAGTAAACATTGTTGAAGACATTTCAGTGACACTCCTTTAGGGAGCAACAGGGCTCCATTGAGGATATATCAGTTACCACCTACAAATCTCTTCTTTCCTCAAAGTTTGCCCAGAGGGCACTGAGGTGGCAGCTCAGCTGGCTGTTGAGTCCCTGCTCCAGATAGTGAGTTAGGAAGCAAATTTGTTTCTTCTTTCTTGTAACTGCATTCTCCAAATAATGCTAAGTAGGGGAGGCTCACCCCAAGTCCCAAGCTCCTTTTTTTAAATTGAGGTTTAATAAAATTCACAGACTAGGTGTTCAGTTGATAAAATTTGCGAATTGTAAAATCCATATAAGCACTTTAAAAAAAAGGTACTGAATATTTTTATCACTCCAGAAAGTTTCCTCATGCCCCCTTTTAGTTAACACGCACACACATACACAAAACTACTTCTGTGTTCTATTATGATAGATTAGTTTTGTTTTTGGATTTCATATAAGTGAAATCATAGAGGATGTATTCTTTCAAATATGTTTTTTTTTTTTCCATTTAGGATGTTTTGGGAATTTATCTGCATTGCTGCATGTATCACTATTTCTTTTTATTTTGTTTTGTGTTAGGGTACTATTCAACTGTATAGATAAACCAGAGAGAATTTACTCATTTTGTTATTGAAGGACATTTGGATTGTTTCCAGTTTTCGTTATGAATAGGCTACTATAAACCTTTCTATACAATTCTTTTTGTAAACATATGTTTTAGTTGCTCTTGAATAAATACTTGAGTGAAATTACTGGTCATAGGGTGGATGTGTTTTACTTTAAAAGAAACAACTTTTCAAGTGGCTGTACCTCACAGTCTATCTTTTCTTCCCCTTACAGGCTAGGCTCTTTAAGTTGAGGATTTGGCAGAGGAAGAAAACCCACATCATCAGGGTCCTTGCTGCCAGAGCACAGTGGCCTGAATCGGACACTTAAAAAGCTGAAACAGGTGTTTGAAACTCTACTCCAGCCTCCCTATTTGATGCCAGCCCCCTGAGAGGCTGGGACTTAGCCAGCAGAATTCAGACCTAATCTAATGGATGCTGGATTAGGGACTTTTGCAGGACATGGGTACATAACAGGGTATATACTGTGACTTGTAACATTTGAAGAAGGTAAATGAGCATCATCACCTAGGAGAGGGGCCATTGGTGGCCTAAAGGCTTCTTGGACATTGGGCAGTTAGTTTGTATGCCAGATGAAAGCCCCTCACCACTCTTGCTTCTTATCCCCTTTTCTCCTTGAAGCTGTATGCAATGGAAGTCAGCACTTCCCTTAGTGATGTTAATATTGCCAAGGACTTTTATCGCCAGGTAGGATCTGGTGTCCTCTGTGTCAAATATTATGGAAGATAAATTACTCCCTGGTATATTCTTTCTCTATATCATTAATACTTCTGTTTTACTTAGGCCTTGGGGAACTAGTTCTGATGGGCTAGAAGTTAAAGCAAGAAAGTAAAGTTAGGGTGTGGACTTCCAAAGCCAAATCACTTAATGTACCAAAGCAGTAGTTTCTCTAACCACGCTCACTGGGTGTTGAAATTGACAGAAATGTGATCTCTCTTTACAAGGCTGCTTCAACTGGATTTCAAAAGACTAGGTTCCAATTCCAAATCTTTTCTAATATTGGTTAGAAGAACCCAGGGAAAGAAGAAAAGGCTTCCCATGCCAGTCTAGCCTTTCCATAAACCCACCCTTGAGGGGATAGTGCATTTCTGAACTCAAGTCTACTGTATAGGCGGCCATTCACTTAAACCTAATCTGGATATTTTCAGACCTAACTTAGTCTTGGAAGACAGAGCCTAGTATTGGACTGCATTATGTGGATTCCATTCTTGGTATGAGTAGGCTGAGATTTGGTGATTATGATTCTTTCAATAGCCCTGGCCAGTTGCCTCAGCGGTAGAGCGTTGACCTGGCATGTGGAAGTCCTCCTGGGTTTGATTCCCGGCCAGGGCACACAGGAGAAGCTCCCATCTGCTTCTCCACCCTTCCCCTTCTCCTTTCTCTCTTTTTCTTCCCTTCCTGCAGCCAAGGCTCCATTGGAGCAAAGTTGGCCCAGGCACTGAGGATGGCTCCATGACCTGCACCTCAGGTGCTAGAATGGCTCAGATTGCAGCGGAGCAACGTCCCAGAGAGGCCAAGCTTCGCCCCCTGTTGGACATGCCAGGTGGATCCTGGTCCAGCACATGTGGGGGAGTCTGTCTGTCTGCCTCCCCCACCCCTGCTTCTAACTTTGGAAAAATAGGGAAAAAAGGATTCTTTCGATACTTTTTCTTTTAATTATCATATAGTAAAATATACAGTTCTATGCATTTTGTTTGTTTGTTTGTTTTTTGTATTTTTCTGAAGTTGGAAATGGGGAGGCAGTCAAACAGACTCCCGCATGTGCCTGACCAGATCCACCGGCACGCCCACCAGGGGGTGATGCTCTTCCCATCTGGGGCGTTGCTCTGTTGCAAGCAGAGCCATCCTCAGTGCCCTGGCCAACTTTGCTCCAATGGAGCCTTGGCTGTGGGAGGGGAAGAGAGAGACAGAGAGGAAGGAGAGGGGGAGGGGTGGAGAAGCAGATGGGTGCTTCTCCTGTGTGCCCTGGCCGGGAATCGAACCCAGGACTGCTGCACGCCAGGCCGACACTCTACCACTAAGCCAACTGGCCAGGGCCCGTTCTATGCATTTTAACACATACATAGATCCCTGTAACCACTGTGGCAATGAGGATACAGAACAGTTTCATCACCCCAGAAAACACCTTCTGTTATCTTTTTGTAGTCAGTCACAACCTCCCTGCTCCAACCACTAACTTCTGTCAACCACTGACCTTTTCTTCATTACCATATATAGTTTTATCAAGAAGGTTATATAAATGGAATCATACAGTATGCAACGTTTTGAGATTGGTTTATTTCATTCAGCATGATGCCTTTGAGATTCATCTAAACTTACATAGATCAATAGTTTGTTCTCTTTTTATTGCTTGGTAATATTTCTTTACATGTATGCACCACAGTTTGTTTATCCATTCACAAGTAGAAGAACATTTGGCTTCTCTGGTTTGGGGCAAGTATGAATAGAGCTGCTATAAACATTTGTGTAAAAGTTTTTGTGCGAAGAACATTGGTGTCTCTATGTAGTTTAAATGTGCATTTCTCTAATGGCTAGTGACATCAAACATCTCTTTTGTGTGCTTATTTGGCATATACATATCTTTTTTGGTGATATGTCTGTTCAAGTCTTTGGCCCATTTTGTAATTGAATTGTTTGTTTCCTTACTGTTGAGTTGAGAGACTTCTTTATCTATTCTGGAATCAAGTCCTTTATTGGCAAAACAATTATTTACAAATATTCCTCCCAGTCTGTAGCTTGTCTTTTAAACTTTTCTCTCTCTCTCTCTCTTTTTTTTTTATTGTTTTGAGAGACGCAGGGAGAGAAATACAGGAACATCAAATTGATCCTCTTATGTGCCCTGACCAGAGAATCAAACTGGCAACTTTCATGCTCCAGGACGAAGCTCCAATCAACCAAGCTATATGGCCAGGGCTTGCTTTTTTTTTTTTTTTTAATTTAATTTAATTTAATTTTTTTTTACAGGGACAGTGAGAGAGTCAGAGAGAGGGATAGATGGGGACAGACAGACAGGAACGAAGAGAGACAAGCAGCATCAATCATCAGTTTTTCGTTGTGGCATCTCAGTTCATTGATTGCTCTCTCATATGTGCCCCGACCGTGGGGGCTACAGCAGACCGAGTAACCCCTTGCTTGAATCAGAGCCAGGGTCCAAGCTGGTGAGCTTTGCTCAAACCGGATGAGCCCGCGCTCAAGCTGGCAACCTTGGGGTCTTGAACCTGGGTCCTCTGCATCCCAGTCCGACGCTCTATCCACTGCGCCCCCGCCTGGTCAGGCTAGCCAGGGCTTTTTTTTTAAAGAGACAAAGAGACGAAGGAAGAGAGAGGGAAGGGAAAAGGGAAGCATTCATTTGTTATTCCACTCAGTCATGCATTCATTGGTTGCTTCCCGTGTGTGCCCTGACCGGGGATTGAACCTGCAATGACTGAGCTAACTGGCCAGGGCTCGATCTCTTAATAATCAGTATCTCTTATGGAGCAGACATTTCTGCTTTTGATGAAGTCCAGTGTATCCATTTCTTTCTTTTGTGCACCTTGCATTTTGTATCTAAGTGTTCTTTGTCCAATCCCACCCAGGTCACAGGACATTTTCTGTCTTCTTCTAAAAGGTACACATATCTATGTTTTTTATTTATATCTATGATCTACTTTAAGTTAATTTTTGTATACTGTGTGAAGCTTAGGTCAAGATTCTTTTTTTTTTTTTTTTACAGAGACAGAGAGTCAGAGGGATAGAAAGGGACAGACAGACAGGAATGGAGACAGATGAGAAGCATCAATCATTAGTTTTTCGTTGCGCGTTGCGACTTCTTAGTTGTTCATTGATTGCTTTCTCATATGTGCCTTGACTGCGGGCCTTCAGCAGACTGAGTAACCCCTTGCTGGAGCCAGCGACCCTGGGTCCAAGCTGGTGAGCTTTTTGCTCAAGCCAGATGAGCCCACGCTCAAGCTAGCGACCTCGGGGTCTTGAACCTAGGTCCTTCCACATCCTAGTCCAACGCTCAATCCACTGCGCCACCGCCTGGTCAGGCCCTTTTTTTTTTTTGCATATAGATGTGCAATTGTTCCAACACCATTTATTGAAATCATTCCTTTTCAGATACCAAATTATCCTTAGTACTGTACCATCTTTAGGAACAAAGGAGTTACAGAGGACTGTCCCTTGGGTTTCTTTCTTTTTTAGAGTCACACTTGTTCCTGTTTCTTGTTTCTTTCTGGGTCTTTCTGAATTTGGGATTGTTTATATTTTGTAATTAATTATTATTTTTAAAATTTTATTTATTGATTTTAGAGAGAGAAGAAGGAAGAGAGGGAGAAACATTGATTTGTTGTTCCATCTATATGCATTCATTGGTTGATTCTTGTATGTGCCCTAACCGGGGATCAAACCCATAACCTTGGTGTATCGGGATGATGCTCTAACCAACAGAGCTACACAGCCAGGGCCTGGGTTTGTTTTTAATGTCATGCAGTGGAGCAATCCTTATTTGTAAGTTAATTGAGTACAGAGTATTTCATTATAAACCAACCATCTCACAAGGAGGAATGTGGGCTGTAAAAAACCTTAACTGTACATCTTGGGTTGGAATGCAACTTTACCAGAATAGTAAAGCTTTTGTATTGTGTGCAGTTGGGATAAAAGGAGAGAGAGAGAGACAGATATTGTTGGGGTAACAGGTGTTGGCTGAACCTGAGTTCTGTCCCATGTTTTCTGAAGTTGTTTCTCAACCATTTTAGGATTGCTCCTCCAGATTCAGCTGTCTTGAAGGTTCTCTGGGCATCTTTCAGAGCAAATAATGTGTGACTTCTCAGAGTACTGCTGCTCCCACAAACTTTATTTGTTCATTCTTTAGCTCACAAGCATGTCTTTAAAGGCAAGTAGGGAGTACTTGTCCACTTGTACCTTATGGGTTACTGTGTGTGTGTGCGTGTGCGTGTGCATCACTGACAGAAAGAGACAGAAAGAGGGACAGGAAGGGAGAGAGATGAGAAGCATCAATTCTTCGTTGAGGCACCTTAGTTGTTCATTGATTGCTTTCTCATATGTGCCTTGACCAGGGGCTACAGCAGACTGAATAACCCCTTGCTCAAGCCAGCGGCCTTGAGCTGGTGAGCCTTGCTCAAACGAGATGAGCCCGTGCTCACGCTGGTGACCTTGGGGTTTCAAACCTGGGTCTTTTGCATCCCAGTCCGACGCTCTATCCACTGCGCCACCACCTGATCAGGCTGGGTTACATTTTTGATGCCTTTGTTTTCCCATCATTAAAATGGGGAATGTCCATTATTATAGTTCTCGAGCCCATTAGTACAAGGGCTAGCTAAGGCAAAATAAGATTCCTCAGTCTTAGTATTACTAAGAATTTATGATATACTGCTGTAGAAAGAACTTGCAGCTGTTGGAGAAAGGTGAATATGTAGTATTCTGTACCCTTAAGGAACAGGGAAAGATTGCTTACCAGTCCCATAATTGATACTCTTTGGGGATTCTCTGATTCTTCTATAAAAGCTGTGGCTATTGATTGACCCTTCAGTCTTTTCCATCATCTGTAGACTTTGCTAATGTCAGTTCAGAATTTAGTTCTTTTTTATTTCCTGTTACTTTTTTTCAGGGCCCCTAAAGGATACCTGACAGAGTGGTAATTGATAATAAACCTATAATTATCTTCTCTTCTGGCTTTCGTTGAACAATGAAATTTTTTTTACTAAACTGCAAGAGAGGAATTTGGATTGAAAAAGTTGCTCCAAGTATAATGAATGCATAAAGCTGGAGTCAATTGTGCTGTTTTAAAGTATAACAACAGAAGTTTTTGATTTCTCCTGGGCTTTCAAATTGCCTACTTAAATTTGGGCTTGGTCTTATACAATGCATGCAGAAAACGGCAAGGCAGAGTAAAGAACCACAGGCTCTCTGGTTTGCCTGTATATTACACCTAATTGCTTTTTTTTTCAATATGTGCCAATTGCCTCTAGAAGGAAGAGAACTAGTGTTTAGAATTGATACGCATCAAACTTGGGCTCTCAGTAAGACACATGGATCAGTGTGTCCTTGAGCCTCTGCTGTATGTTTGAGGCCAGTCCCTGTGGGCCTTGTTTAGCCTTGCTGGCCTTGTTAAAGGGGCCTCACTCTTCCTCTTGGATTAGGAGGAAACCTGGGCAAACCTTATGTTTAATTTGTATGGCAGTACTAAAATCAAAAGCAGTATTTAGTCATTGGTTTGGAAGAAGAAAGGTACAGAAGAAACTTCAATTCTAGGATAGTTGAGTTTTAAATTTTTATTTGCCATTCAGGTCATGCAGTTAATATTTCTAGTAGTTAACCTGTAGCAACAGCATGGTATATTATTTAAGAACATAATGCAATGCTTAGGAGCATGGACTCCAGAACAGACCTGGGATTAAATTCTACCTCTTCTACTTAGGCAAGTCACTCAACCTCTTAGAGCTTTGGTTTCATTATCTGTAAAATAAAAACAGTATTCTATTTCTCAGGGTTATTTGGAGGATAAAGTAAATAATCTATGTATAATAATTATGTAAATGAACTCTATAGCAAGATGAAGAGAAAAAAACAAAAACACAAAGAGAATTTTTTTTTTTTCTTAGCAAGAAAGAGACAGAGACAGGAAGGGAGAGAGATGAGAAGCATCAACTCATAGTTGCATCACTTTATTTATTTTTGGGTTTTTTTTTTTTTTTTTTTTACAGGGACAGAGAGAGGTATAGACAGGGATGGACAGACAGGAACAGAGAGAGATGAGAAGCATCAATCATTAATTAGTTTTTCATTGCACGTTGCAACACCTTAGTTGTTCATTGATTGCTTTCTCATATGTGCCTTGACTGTGGGCCTTCAGCAGACCGAGTAACTCCTTGCTGGAGCCAGAGACCTTGGGTTCAAGCTGGTGGGCTTTTGCTCAAACCAGATGAGCCTGCGCTCAAGCTGGCGACCTCGGTGTCTCGAACCTGGGTCCTCTGCATCCCAGTCCGACGCTCTATCCACTGTGCCACCGCCTGGTCAGGCTAGTTGCATCACTTTAGTTGTTCATTGATTGCTTCTCATATGTGCCTTGACCAGGGGTCTCAAACTGAGCCAGTGACCCTTGCTCAAGCCAATAACCTTGAACTCAAACCAGCAACCTTGTCCCTTAACCATGGGATCATGTCTGTGATCCCACACTCAAGCTGGTGAGCCTGTGCTCAAGCCAGATGAGCCCATACTCAAGCTGGCGACCTTGGGGTTTCAAACCTGCGACCTCAGCAACCCAGGTCGACTCTCTGTCCACTGTGCCACCACCAGCCAGGCAAGAGAATACTTTTTTATACCTTACTATGTTCTTTGAAGATGAAAAATGTATAATCTATGTAGCTTTTGCTGATGTCTGAGGCAGTGTAAGGATTTTTTTCTGGGCAATGGAATGGGATTCTTCTTGTAAGAGTGGTGGATAACAGCTCCTAGCAGCAAGTTAAACTGGCTGTTTAGCAGGAATGCCAAAGGTGGGAATTTCATTTCTCTTCCAGTCAGGATCCATGCATGATATTGGAGAAAGTCATGCAACAAATGAATTTTCCCATGTGTAGGCTGCCTTTAAGTGCTTGTCTTTTATTCTGAAAGTGAAGGGTAAATCTTAACTTCAGAAGACCAGGGATGCCCTACTCAATAAGAAGGGGATGGCAAAAGTGAAGGTTTAGAAGCAGAGATTTACTGAAAGCAGCCTGCTGTTGACTTTATATGCTATCAGGGATTTCAATCCTGGAAAAAAAATCTTCCTATCCTCTCCCTAAGGAGAGGTGGACCTGCCATAGGCACAGAGATGTGGCCAAGGTCCTAACAAAGTATTTGAGACAGAAAGTATATGTAAATGCCAAATACCCTTTTTTTTCTTGGCTGTCTTGAACATTTTTGGGCCAGCTATCTAGGGAGGGAAGAGCTCTTCTGTCATTTCTGGCTTAGGTTGGGACCTCATGAACATGACCTTTCTACAAAGTGCTTATCAAAAATGATTCAGGGGAAAAGATGAAATTCTGATTTCAAATCACTGGGGTATTCAGATTTTCATTTAAACCCCAAGTTGTATAAGTACAGGAATTGCTCATGTTTAATCAGAGTTAAATTATCTTTTAATTCATAAAAAGCAGGCTGGGTTAGTTTTTGGAAGAATAGATCAGTCTGAAAAATGATTACTTAAGTTTAAAGAGTTTTTAAAGGATCAAGTGTTAGAAATAATTTGTCTTTTTTAGTGTAAGGTGGCTGGTACCATTATCTTCTACTGCTGGCCCTAAGTGGACTCATGGACCTACCTTGTGCCTGGAAATGGTAGTGTTTAAGCCATTGCCATACTTTGCCTCTTAAAGGTTCATAATATCAAAGATAATCTTCCCCCTCCCTTCTCTAAAGGCACCTTTAGAAACTAAGCCTGTGTTTGAGAAAAGAAAACAGATCTGGGAAATTGTTGGATAATCGCTGAAAAAAGAGGATCCACTGTCAAGAGCTTAGACAAACAAACTGGGTTGCTTTCTCCTCAGGCTACCTTTGTAACAGACTATCCGTATTCGTGTGCATTTACTCCCAAACTGTACTTTGCATTTAGAATAAGCTTTAGGGATCTAAAGGAGCCCTAAAGAATTCATTTAAATTACCACCACTACCGTCTTCCCCAGGAAATCCCTATGAATGAGGAAATTGGCCCAAAGAAGTGAAGTATCTTGCCTAGGGTTTCATAGTTGTGACAGGCTAAGACTGGGCCTAGTGCATGCATTTCTTTATTCATTTCTTTTCTTATATAAGGCAGGGTTGCAAAGGCTTGTCTGGGTTTGATCCTTTAGCCCACAGGCAATAACATTTCTCTAAAAGCTGGCTGTGCTATGGCAGTCTTCTCTTAGGTTATGTCTTGAAATCAGTTCTAAATCCCCACCTGACCATTCAAGGTCTGGAAATAAAGATGTGGAAAGTGTGGCAGATATTCCAGAGGCATTTGGCCTCACTAAAGTTTAGTTTTGCTCACCTTTGGACCACTACTCTTGATGTCCCCTACTGATCAGAAAATGCACAGCTCCCTCCTACTAAACTTTCAGTAACTCAGAAATTCCACTGGCAGATAGTTTTCAATTTTACTATTACTTCTATAAGAAATATTCCTGAGTATAGCACAGTCAGAAAAGTAGAACATGAGAACCTAATGTTTTCTCCTAAGATGGCATATGCAGGCATAGACAGAAGCCAAAAACCAAAAAGCTTTTTGTGCTCAAATAATTTTGTCCTGTGTCTCTGGATACAGAAATGTCAAGAAGGGTAAAGGAACTAGGCTTCTGTTTTTATTGTGCTCTGATTTATTAGTCTGTATTACATGACACCTTGTGAATGACGATATTCTGCCTCTAGGAACATGAGCCAATATTTGCAGGGTGAAGAGCTAAGATCGGAGCAGGCCGATGACCCTCTAGAAAGCAAGAATGGAGAAGTAGGCTCTGAGGGCAAAAGGGTCGAGACAGGCATTTCTGGAGCCAAATGGTGTTGAAATAATATACCACAGGCCTTTTTCCTTGTCAGCGTAATCCAATTGAGAATGCCCAACCGCCCTTGATAAGAGTCACTCAGGAGTAAAGAGCCTCACTACCAGGGAAAGCAGCTTATGTGTGCATTTTGGCTCAGGAATGTGCCAGCCCAATGCTGGTCAGATGAGAAAAGGCTGGAGAACACAAGCCTCCTGGGAGAATGGTGACTGGCCCTCTGTAGGCTAAGAAGACAGTGTTCCCTTTTGTCTATGGGTAGTGCCTGATGACACATGGTGAGGCTTTTGACAGATTGCTGGAGAGGATGACAGACATCTCTGATGTGAAAAGAGAAAACAGTGTCAGGATTCCTCCCCTTCTGGACAGGTCACCTCATCATCTGAGAAGACAGACTTAAGGGACATCTGTAGATTCTCAGACTGACATTGGGCCAAACTGAGACTTACCTGTTTTAATGTAGTAATAATATAGGGAGTTTTGATAATATAAGGAGTTGCGCTCCATGCTCACTGGTATTGAGCCGAATACCAGCAAGGCATCTCTAATGGGCTTTCACTTTGCTTTGTGTTGAAGTGACCTATGAGCTTCTCCAGCAGTGGTTTAATAACTCTTGTTGTAATTGTTCTTATTTGGCACGGACTAGCCAGAAGTTGGACCTGGATTTGATTTTAGAAGCAAGTGGCCTAGTGCTAGAAGGATCCCAAATGTTCTTTCTCCAATGCAGAGTTAATTTAACCTTCTTGTACACATTCCTTTTTTTTCTTCCCATGTTAGAATATGAACCAGTCACCTTCTGATCTGCACTCTCTGTGTACTGGACTGTTTGTGCCTTGAGGTTGACAGCCTTCCAGGGTGGGAGTTTTGGCTGCTTGGCAGGGGTGTCAGATGTCTCCTTGGTTGTGAAATTACTCAGCTTCCTTACTATGAGCAGCATCATGGCACCTTTCTCTAAAAGAACTCAGGCAGATCTCCTCCTTCTTCTGAGGATTGAGACAAATCTCAGCCACAGGCAGCTGAGCCTGGAGGTAGAAACCAGAAACTGCGGTTCTAGCTTCTCATGAAGCAGTCGAGTTGATTGGCTAGCTAGGAAACATATTTTGGAGTCAGATGAATCTGGATTTGATTCCCATTTTTATCACTTGCTAGTTATATGATCTTAGTGTGTAGATCTACGTATCCTTTCTTTTTCTCTTTTTTTTTCTTAGAGGAAGGAAGATAGACTCCCGCATGTGCCCCTCAAATCAACTGAGCCACTGGCTGCAAGAGAGGAAGAGTGAGAGAAGGGGGAGAGGGAGGAGAAGAGAAGCAGATGGTTGCTTTTCATGCCTTGACCAGGGATCAAACCTGGGGAAGTCCGCACACCAGGCGGACTCTATACACTGAGCCAACCGGCCAGATTCTACCTATCCTTTCTAAGTCTAATTTTCATCTTCAAAATGGGGATAATTATGAAGAGAGAAGGTAAAGTGCTTAGCACCTGGCACAAGGTAATAAATGGTAGCTGCTATTATTATCTCTATCTCTTCTAAAATGAGGATGAATATTTCAGTCACTCATTTTAAAAAGGAAACCTTTTCTTTTCTCTGACAATCTGCACATATACCTTGGATAAAGTTGAAACCCTCAGAAATTAAAAGAGCTATTTCAAATTGTGCCAACTATAGATAACATCCTTAACTTATATCCCTTTTAAGGTTTAGTAATCAAGGGTAGAAGGCTTACCTTTAAAGTTTTTGATAATTACATAAATCTTAAGAAATAAACTGAATTTTACAGTAGTGTACAGTACTAAGAACATTGGACTGGGATTTTAGAGCCACAAAACTAGGCTAATAGGCCCTGGCCAGTTGGCTCAGTGGTAAAGCGTCGGCCCGGCTTGTGGAAGTCCCAGGTTTGATTCCCGGTCAGGGCACACAGGAGAAGTGCCCATCTGCTTTTCCACCCTTCCCCCTCTCCCTGCTCTCTCTCTCTCTTCCCCTTCTGCAGCCAAGGCTCCATTGGAGCAAAGTTGGCCTGGCGCTGAAGACGGCTCCATGACCTCTGCCTCAGGCACTAGAATGGCTCCAGCAGCAACGGAGCAAGGCCCCAGATGGACAGAGTACCCCCCCCCCCCGTGGATATGCCGGGTGGATCCCGGTCCAGCACATGCGGAAGTCTGTTTGCCTCCCTGTTTCTAACTTTGGAAAAATACAAAAACAAAACAAAACAAAAAACAACTAGGCTAATAATATCTTAGTTATATTTATTCCACATTTAATATATTCTGTGTATTGTGCCACATGTTTTACATGCATCTAATGAGATATGTATATAATTGCTAAGCACAGTGCCTGGCACATAGTATATGGTCAATAAATGTTAGTTAGCTATTGTTACTTATTTTGAAATGTAATTTATTTTAATTTTCTGTCACTCATTTTACAGGAGATAAAATATAGGCTTAGAAAAGTTAAGTATTTATCACATAGCCATTATGTTGTAGAACTGAGATTTGAACCCTACTTAAAAGCCCATGTTTTTATCTAGTGTCCTTAACTTCTAGTCCTGGTTTCAACACTAACTGGTTTTGTGGAGTTGTACAAATTACTTAACCTCTCTATATCTTAATTACCTTCTTCATAAAATATTTTTAAGGCCTATTTTAGCTATAATATCCTAGAATTTGGAAGGTGAAGATTGTCTGGAATGGCTACATGAAAATTAGGGCTTATTTTTATTGAGCAGTATTTCTCAAAGTAGAATTTGTAAACCATTTCAGGTTTAAAAACTGCTGCTGCTTGGTACACAATGGGATATATATAGAAATTGAAAGAAAGTATTTAGAAATATTTGTAATGTCTTTATATATATTGATTCTAATAACAAAAATGTAGAGTTTGGCCTGACCAGGTGGTGGCGCAGTGGATAGAGTGTCAGACTGAGATGCAGAGGATCCAGGTTCAAGACCCCAAGGTTGCCAGCTTGAGCATGGGCTCATCTGGTTTGAGCAAAGCTCACCAGCTTGGACCCAAGGTCGCTGGCTTGAGTAAGTGGTTACTCGGTCTGCTGTAGCCCCACAGTCAAGGCACATACGAGAAAGCAATCAATGAACAACTAAGGTGTCGCAACGAAACACTGATGATTGATGCTTCTCATCTCTCTCCGTTCCTATCTGTCTGTCCCTATCTATCACTCTCTCTGATTCTCTCTCTGTCTCTGTAAAAATAAATAAATAAATGTAGAGTTTGTATTATGTCTTTTTGTTTTTTATTTATTTAATTTTTTAGCAAGCAAGAGAGAAAGAGAAAGGGAGAGAGATGAGAAGCATCAACTCATAGTTGCATCACTTTAGTTCACTGATTGCTCCTCACATGTGCTCTGACCTGGGGGCTCCAGCTAAGCCAATGACCCCTTGCTCAAGCCAGTGACCATGGGATTATATCTATGATCCCATTCTCAGGCAGCGACCCTGTGCTCATGCTGGATGAGCCCGCGCTCAAGCCAGAGACCTTGGGGTCTCGAACTTGGGACACTGTCCACTGAGCCACCACCAGTCAAGCAATGTCTTTGTTTTTAAAATTTTATTTTCTAGTAATTTGTTTCATTGTAGTTTATAAAACTAGAGGTCTGCAATGGATAGCATAAAGAAATTCATTTAGTGTAGTGGCCCTTCACTACAGATAGTTTGAGAAGCAATATTCTAGAGGGCAATCTGAACATCTTACCAGATTATGAATAGAAATTTTAGTGTTTTTTTTAAATTATGTGTTTACAAAGAGGTACCCCTTTAAATTAGAAATGCCCTCACTATTGGTATACTGCTAGGAGTGCAACCTCCCCTACCATGTCCCCACCACCACTAAAAGCTGCAAGAGTTGCTTTTGTTAGAGCCTCTCTTTTTTTTTTTTTTTTTTTTTTTTTAGAGCCTCTCTTAATGTTCTTGGCAATCAGCTGTTCAACCTAGAGAGCAAAACTCCAGTTTTGCCTAGACCAAACTCTCTTGGTAAAGTTAATTTTATATACCATGATTCTCTTTTATTGGAGGGTGGGAAGTAAGGGTGATAATGAAGGAGGTTCCTGATGGGCTCATTAAAAAGTCCAACCCTTCTAGTTTTCTATCACTAGGTTTCCATAAAGCATTGAC
This sequence comes from Saccopteryx leptura, assembly GCF_036850995.1. NCBI lineage: Eukaryota > Metazoa > Chordata > Mammalia > Chiroptera > Emballonuridae > Saccopteryx > Saccopteryx leptura. Next base: position 25,178,546 of record NC_089515.1, on the reverse strand, counting down.
TCATAGGATGGAAGTGTTAGCATTAATGTATTTTAGCAATTACAAATTCCAACTACCTAATTTGACAAATGAGTTTGGGTATCATAGGCCTGGCTACTGATAGGAGTGAGATTAATGATCCCTTGTTCATAGACTGGACTGTAGACTGTGTAAGGGTCACATCCAGAACCTCCAGAGTTCTCCATGGGACTTTCTCCAAGTCTCTCAATGGTATCACTCCTCCCATCAAGCTTCTCAATGCCGTATTGAACTCTTGCATCTTAAGAAGCAGATTAGTTGCCTGACCTGTGGTGACGCAGTGGATAAAGCATCGACCTGGAATGCTGAGGTCGCCGGTTCAAAACCGTGGGATTACCTGGTCAAGGCACATATGGGAGTTGATGCTTCCTGCTCCTCCCCTCTTCTTTCTCTCTCTCTCTCTCTCCTCCTTCTCTCCTCTCTAAAATGAATAAAGTCTTAAAAAAAAAAAGAAGCAGATTAGCAAATCAAACCTAGCAATATATAGAAAGAATAATATACCAAAACGAAGAGAGGTTTATCCTAGGAATGCAAGGCTGATTTACTGTCTGAAAATCAATCTACCACATTAACAATTCCAAAGAAGAAAAACCACATGATCTTATCGGTTGAAGAAAAGACACTTAACCAAATATAACACTCATTAATGATAATGAACATCGACAAAAAATGTATGGCTAATATCATATTTTGCAATGAAACACTGAATACATTTACCCTAAAGTTGGAGACAAGGAAAGCATCCACTTTATATAGTCCCAGAAGTCCTAGCCAGTACAATAAGACAAGAAAATGAAATAATAGGTGTGTAAAGTGGAGAAGAAATAAAACTGTCACTATTTGCAAGTAACGTAACTGTCAATATAGAAAACCACAATGAATCTACAAAAAAAAAAATCCTAGAACTAGTGAGTTTAGTAAGGTCACAGGATACAAGGTCAGTACACAAAAATCAGTCACGTTTTTGTATACTAACAATGAACATATGGAAACTGAAATTAAAACATACATTTTATAAACAACACTTAGATATAAATCTAACAAAACATATAGAGAACCTTTATGCTGAAAACTACAATACAGCCCTGGCCCGTTGGCTCAGCGGTAGAGTGTTGGCCTAGCGTGCGGAGGACCCGGGTTCGATTCCCGGCCAGGGCACACAGGAGAAGCGCCCGTTTGCTTCTCCACCCCTCCGCCGCACCTTCCTCTCTGTCTCTCTCTTCCCCTCCCGCAGCCAAGGCTCCATTGGAGCAAAGATGGCCCGGGCGCTGGGGATGGCTCTGTGGCCTCTGCCCCAGGCGCTAGAGTGGCTCTGGTCGCAATATGGCGACGCCCAGGATGGGCAGAGCATCGCCCCCTGGTGGGCAGAGCGTCGCCCCATGGTGGGCGTGCCGGGTGGATCCAGGTCGGGCGCATGCGGGAGTCTGTCTGACTGTCTCTCCCCGTTTCCAGCTTCAGAAAAATGAAAAAAAAAAAAAAACTACAATACACTAATCAAATAAATCAAGATCTAAATAAATGGAGACATAACAGTGCATGGATTGGTAGACACAACATAGTAAAGGTGTCATTTTTCCCAAAACTGTTTATAGACTCAGTGCAATTCCTATCAAATGCCCAACAATATTTTTTGTAAATATAGACAAATTTATCTTAAAATTGAAATGGAAATGCAAAGGAACTAGAATACTGAAAATGGTATTGAAAAAAGAGGAATAAAGTTGGAAGAATCATACTACCTGATTTTTTTAAATATTTATTTTATTGATTTTAGAGACTGGAAAAGATAGAAACATCAATCTGTTCCTCTCTGTGCCCTGACCGGGGATCAAACCGGCAACCTCATTGCTTCTGGACAAGGCTCTAACCAACCGAACTATCCAGCCCGGGCCATGCTATCTGATTTTAAGAACTAGAATATAGCTCTAGTAATCAAGATAGTGTGATAGTGTCAGAGAGTTAGACAAGAAGATCAATGGAACAGAGTAAAGAACCCAGAATAGACTCACACAAACACAGACAACTGATTTTTCAGGAAAGTGTAAAGATAACTGAATTGAGAGAGGATCATTTTTTTCAATAAATGGTATTGAATAATTGGACATCCATATGCACACACAAAAAAAGCTTGACCTAAGCCTCACACATTATATAAATATTAACTTAAAGTGGATCATAGATATAAATGAAAAGCATAAATTTGTGTACCTTTTAGAAGAAGACAGAAAATGTCCTGTGACCTGAGATTGGGCAAGGAACACTTAGATACAAAATGCACGGTGCACAAAAGAAAGAAATGGATACACTGGACTTTATCAAAAGCAAAAATGTCTGCTCCATAAGGGATACTGACTATTAAGAGATTGAGCCCTGGCCAGTTAGCTCAGTCATTGAAAGTTCAATCCCTGGTGAGGCACACACTGGAAGCAACCAATGAATGCATGACTGAGTGGAATAACAAATGAATGCTTCCCTTTCCCCTTCCCTCTTTCTCCCTTCGTCTCTCTGTCTCTTAAAATAATTAATTAGCCTGACCAGGCGGGGGCACAGCAGATAGAGCGTCGGACTGGGATGTGGAGGACCGGGGTTGGAGACCCCGAGGTTGCCAGCTTGAGCGTGGGCTCATCTGGTTTGAGCAAGGCTCACCAGTTTGGGCCCAAGGTCGCTGGATAGAGCAAGGGGTCACTCGGTCTGCTCCGGCCCCCCGGTCAAGGCATATATGAGAAATCAATCAATGAACAACTAAGGAGCCGCAACGAAGAATTGATGTTTCTCATCTCTCTCCTTTTCTGTCTGTCCCTATCTGTCCCTCTCTCTATCTCTCTCTCTCTCTCTCTCTCTCTCTCTCTCTCTCACACACACACACACACACACACACACACAAAATTGTATTGCCAATAAAGGACTTGATTCCAGAATAAATAAAGAAGTCTCTCAACTCAACAGTAGGGAAACAAACAATTCAATTATAAAATGGGCCAAAGACTTGAACAGACATATCACCAAAAAAGATACATGTATGCCAAATAAGCACACAAAAGAGATGTTCGATGTCACTAGCCATTAGAGAAATGCACATTTAAACTACATAGAGACACCAATGTTCTTCGCACAAAAACCTTTACACAAATGTTTATAGCAGCTCTATTCATACTTGCCCCAAACCATAGAATCCAAATGTCCTTCAACTAGTGAATGGATAAACAAACTGTGGTACATACATGTAAAGGAATACTACCTTACCAAGCAATAAAAAGGGAACAAACTGCCTGAACAGGCTGTGTGGCGCAATGAATAGAGTTTCAGACTGGGACACAGAGGACCCAGGTTCAAAACATCTTGGTCACCGTCATGAGCACGGGCTCAATCGGCTTGAGTGCACTTGCTAGCTTGAGCTCGGGTTGCCCACTTGAGTGTGGGATCATAGACATGACCCCATGGTTGCTGGCTTGAGCTCAAGGTCACTGGCTTGAGCAAGGGGTCACTCATTCTGCTGTAGCCCTCCCACCCGTCAAGGCACAAATGAGAAAGCAATCAATGAACAACTAAGGTGCTACAACAAGGAATTGATGCTTCTCATTTCTCTCCGTCAGTCCCTATCTTTCCCTCTCTCTGTCTCTCTGTCTCTGTCACACACAAAAAAAGGGGGGAGGGACAAACTGTTGATCCTTGTAAGTGTACCAATCTCAAAAGGTTGCATACTGTATGATTCCATTTATATGACCTTCTTGATAAAACTATGTATATTGATGGAGAAAAGGTCAGTGGTTGACAGGTTGGGGGGGGGGGAGGTGTGACTGACCACAAAGGGATAACAGAAAGAGTGTTCTGGGGTGATGACCACAGTGGTTACAGGGATCTATGTATGTTATAACTTATTGAAAGCTCTATAGCAAAAGAGGCAGTTTTACTAAATTTAAAATTTTTTTATGTTTTTAAACAGTTTTTCTTGAGGGAGAGAGAAAGAAAAGCATCAACTTGTTCCACTTAGTTTTGCACTCATTGCTTCTTATATGTGCCCTGAACTGCGATTGAACCTACCACCTTGGCACTCTGGAGGATGCTCTGTCTACTGAAACACCCAGCCAAGGCCTAAATTTTTTTTTGTTTTTGTTTTTGTTTTGTTTTGTTTTGTATTTTTCCAAAGTTGGAAATGGGGAGGCAGTCAGACAGACTCCCGCATGTGCCCGACCGGGATCCACCCGGCATGCCCACCAAGGGGCGATGCTCTGCCCATCTTGGGGCGTCGCTCTGCTGCAACCAGAGCTATTCTAGCGCCTGAGGTAGAGGCCACCGAGCCATCCCCAGCGCCCAGGCAAACTTTGCTCCAATGGAGCCTTGGCTGAGGGAGGGGAAGAGACAGAGAGGAAGGAGAGGGGGAGGGGTGGAGAAGCAGACGAGCACTCCTCCTGTGTGCCCTGGCCAGGAATCAAACCCGGGACTCCTGCACGCCAGGCCAATGCTCTACCACTGAGCCAGCCGGCCAGGGCTAAAATTTTTTTTTTTAAAGAAGCAGAATGTACATTTCCTTGAAACTATCAAATCATGGCTATAAAATTTCCCTAGTCTTTCACCATGAAAGAAGACATGAAGCAAGTATAGTAATAACAATTGTATGAAAGCTCAGAAAATCTCTACCCTGTCCCACCTCTCAAAGATTTTTTCTCATCTAGACTTTTTTTCTCTCAAATATACCAAATATGACCATTTTAAAATGACAGACCAAATCGTATGTAATACAATTGTGTTCCTAAAGCAGTAAGATTAGATGACTTTAAGTGTTTTAATGTGCTTTTTAAAAGTATTTAAAATGTTGACTTGCTAAGATAAGAAAAAGGGTATTTTGCATTTTTCAGTTTTTCCAAATATTTCTATTTCTTACATCTCAACCCTCTACCACCTCACACACACAAATGTTTTTCTCTAGGATTTTTTTCTGCAAGTTGTACAGCTCTAGGTGGGGTTAGTGGGGAATGAGAAGCAGGTTTTATACAGCTGATGTGATCACTGTACAGACAAGCTTGGAAAATGCTACTCAATCTGCCAATTAATTAAAGCATTAATCTGTGGAGCAGCCGGGCCCAGGGAATGTTTCCCCAGAGGGTAGCGGTAGGAATTGAGTGGGAAACTCCATACATTTGCATGAAAATGAAGGTGCTTAGGAAACCTAGCTTCCTTTTGTCTGTAAAGATGAGCAACCTTGTTCTTGTCCCTAAATCTTCCTGGCCTATTTAGGAAACCTTTCAGGGAATGGTATCTGAATGATGAAAGCACAGCATACTCTTGAAAAACAAATTAAACCCTGGGCAAAGTATGGTAGGGAGCAAACCCAGTGTAGTATAATTTGTTAGACCTTCTAAATTCAGTATGTGCTGGTAATTAGGTAGAGTAGACACAATGGTTTTACAAGTTTGGAATTATATACTTTATGGACTAGGTTCAAATCCCAGCTCTACTTTATTAGCTGTGTAATTTAGGGCCACTCATGTATTTTATCTGAGCCTTGTTTTTCTCGTCTGTAAAATAAGATCATTAATCGCCCCTTCATCTTGGGGCAGTTAGCCCTCTACTTGCTATAGGCAGAAAGGAGGCTGTAGAGTGGTAAGGACCTTTCAAAATTATAAACTGCCTTCATGGGTTTATTTTACTAGCAAGGTTCTCCAAACCTCACCTTCCTGGGATGTGCTTTCTTTCTCTCTGATAGAAGTGACCTTGATCTTTAACAACAAAAGACAAAGGCAGCTTACCCTGGGATTTCTTTGACCACATTGGCTGTACCCAAGATGAAGTTTACCCTGTGGTGGGATTCAAATAATTTAACAACTGGTTCTCTGTCCTAATGACTATTTTAAGTATAAAAAAGATACATCAAAAGGTATTTTATTATTTCATGCATTTAATACTTAAATAAGAACAATAAAAGAGGTACACAAAACTAGATTATGGTATAAGGAAGAGGTTTTATGTATATGTGTGTGTATGTGTGTGTGTGTGTGTGTATATGTATGTATGTATGTATGTATATATATATATATATATGTATATATTAAGTGAGAGGCAGGGAGGCAGACACAGAACTCCTGCAGTCCTGCAGGTGCCCTGATCAGGAGCTACCTGGCAAGCCCCTGGGCAATAATCTGCCCATCTGAGGCCGGTGCTCGGGAACCAAGCTGTTTTAGCACCTGAGGCAAGGCCATGGAGCCACCGTCAGTGCCTGGGGCCAACTAGCTTGAACATTCAAGCAGGGTTACAGGAGTTAAAGAGAAAGAGAAAGGTAGAAAGAGGAGGGGTAGGGGTAGAGAAGCAGATGGTCGCTTCTCCTGTATACCCTAACCAGGAATTGAACCTGGGAATTGAACCCAGGACTTCCACACACTCTAGTGATGAGCCAACCATCCAGAGCCAGAAAGAGTTTTAAAATATTAATGAAAAAATATTAAATAATACCTGAAAAAAAACCCAATAAAACTATTATTTAAGGTATTTCCAATGACAGCTTGTCACCCCCTGGTTGTTTGGAACTTTTTCTCTTTACGTTATATATTTGTCTACTGACTTAAAAACACGAGGAAATTAAAATGTAGTATTTAATCAAAGGTATGAACAAGTGAATATTACAAGCATAGTTCCAACCAAATTTTTTTCACCTATGGGTGGAATGAATATTACTACACTGCTTTGAATACACTGTTGCACAGATGAACACTAAAAAAGAGTAAGGAGCCTGACCAGGCAGTGGAGCAGTGGATAGAGCATCGGACTGGGATGCAGAGGACCCAGATTCGAGACCCCGAGGTCGCCAGCTTGAGCACAGGCTCATCTGGTTTGAGCAAAAGCCCACTAGCTTGAACCCAAGGTCGCTGACTCTAGCAAGGGGTTACTTGGTCTGCTGAAGGCCCACAGTCAAGGCACATATGAGAAAGCAATCAATGAACAACTAAAGTGTTGCAATGCACAATGAAAAACTAATGATTGATGCGTCTCATCTCTCTCTGTTCCTGTCTGTCTATCCTTGTCTATCCCTCTCTCTGACTCACTCTATCTCTGTAAAAAATTTAAAAAATTAAAAAATTAAAAAAAAATGAGTAAGGAATGTAAATTTATGATTTCCACATTGGGCAGCTGCCCAGGCCCCCACCTTAGAGAGAACCCTGATGACAAGTGCCATTTTAACAACTGGTTCACCGAACTCAACAAAAAATTAGGTATTAGTTCTGCCAAATTGGTGCGAACCAGCTGAATCCCAGCACTGATTTTACCTGTGTATCACTAGGAGGATGGGCATGGAAAATTGCCCAGCAATATCTGATGATCTTAAAGAATTATTATTTTTTAAGTTGTGGTAAAAATATATATATATAAAATCTAAACCATTTTATTGTTAATTTTTATTATTTGGTTGTTTTGTTTTTTTTTGTTGTTGTTGTTTTTTTTTTCATTTTTCCGAAGCTGGAAACGGGGAGGCAGTCAGACAGACTCCCGCATGCGCCCAACCGGGATCCACCCGGCATGCCCACCAGGGGGCGATGCTCTGCCCCTCTGGGGCGTCGCTCTCTTGCATCCAGAGCCATTCTAGCACTTGAGGCAGAGGCCACAGAGCCATCCTCAGTGCCCGGGCCATCTTTGCTCCAATGGAGCCTTGGCTGGGGGAGGGGAAAAGAGAGACAGAGAGGAAGGAGAGGGGAAGGGGTGGAGAAGCAGATGGGTGCTTCTCCTGTGTGCCCTGGCCGGGAATCAAACCCGGGACCCCTGCACACCAGGCCAACGCTCTACCGCTGAGCCAACCGGCCAGGGCTATTATTTGTTTTTTAACCTTTTTTTTTTTTTGTATTTTTCTGAAATGAGAAGCAGGGACGCAGAGAGACAGACTCCCACATGTGCCTGACTGAGATCCACCTGGCATGCCCACTAGGGGGCGATGCTCTGCCCCATCTGGGGCATTGCTCCATTGCAACTGGAACCATTCTAGCACCTGAGGCAGAGGCCATGGAGCCATCCTCAGCACCCTGGCCAACTTTGTTCCAATGGAGCCTTGGCTGCAGGAGGGGAAGAGAGAGAGAGAGGAGGGAGAGGGGGAGGGGTGGAGAAGCAGATGGGCGCTTCTCCTGTGTGCCCTGGCTGGATCGAATCCAGGACTTCCACACACTGGGCCAACGCTCTGCCACTGAGCGAACCGGCCAAGGCTTTATTATTTTTTGTTGTTGATTTTAGAGAGAGAACAGAAGAGAGGGAAAGAAACATCGATTTGTTATTCCCCTTTTTTATGCATTTATTGGTTGATTCTTGTATGTGCCCTGACCAGGGATGGAACCCACAACCTTGGTGTATGGAGATGATGCTCTAACCAACTGAGCTACCTGGCCAGGGCTTATTGTTAATTTTTAAAATATTTTCCCATTGAGGCCCTGGCCGGTTGGCTCAGTGGTAGAGCGTCGGCCTGGTGTGCAGGAGTCCCGGGTTCGATTCCTGGCCAGGGCACACAGGAGAAGCGCCCATCTGCTTCTCCACCCCTCCCCCTCTCCTTCCTCTCTGTCTCTCTCTTTCCCCTCCCGCAGCCAAGGCTCCATTGGAGCAAAGTTGGCCCAGGCGCTGAGGATGGCTCTATGGCCTCTGCCTCAGGCGCTAGAATGGCCATGGTTGCAACAGAGCAATGCCCCAGATGGGCAGAGCATCGCCCCCTAGTGGGCATGCCGGGTGGATCCCGGTCGGGCGCATGCGGGAGTCTGTCTGACTGCCTCCCCGTTTCTAACTTCAGAAAAATACAAAAAAATAAAAATAAAATATATATATATATATTTTCCCATTGATTGAGAGAGAGCGAAGAAAAGAGAGAGAGAGGGGCAGGGAGAGAGAGAAGCATCAACTCGGTCTTCTACTTAGTTCCATTTACTTGTATATTCAGTGTTTCTCAGACGTGCCCTGACTGCGGATAAAACCCATGTCCTTGGTACAAAGGGAGGACGCTTTATCCACTGAGCCACCTGGCCAGGGCCTTAATGTTCATTTTTAAACCGTGATAATGATACTGTGGTTTATTAAGCTTTTTAATCTTTAACAACTATATTCTAAAAATTTTACATTAAATGATATCGTGTCTGGGATTTGATTCAAGGTAAAACAGGGAGGAAGATTGATCCAGCAACTAAGAACTTGAACTTTGCCTGACCAGGTAGTGGCACAGTAAATAGGGAGTTGGACTGGGACGCAAAGGACCTAGGTTCGAAACCCCAAGGTTGCTGGCTTGAGCACGGGCTCATCTGGCTTGAGTGCAGGCTCACCAGCTTAAGCACAGGGTCGTTGGCTTGAGCATGGGATCATAGACATGACCCCATTGTTGCTGGCTTGGGCCCAAAGGTCACTGGCTTGAAGCCCAAGGTCACTGGCTTGAGCAAGGGGTCATTTGGTCTGCTGTAGCCCCTCCCCCCATCAAGGCACATGTGAGAAAGCAATCAATGAACAACTAAAATGCCGCAACGAAGAATTGATGCTTCTCATCTCTCTCTTTTCCTGTCTGTCTATCCCTATCTGTCCCTCTCTCTGTCTCTGTCACAAAAGAATAAAAATTAAAAAAGAACTCCAACCTCATGACACAGATAAGAAAGATCTTTCTCTAGGGTTTAGCTTTTTGTTAGATGGCACCTGTTCATTTCTGTTTATTTTCTTGCAGAACTCTCAGAAATTGAACCCAATGTGTTCCTTCGTCCCTTTCTGGAAGTGATTCGCTCTGAAGATACCACTGGCCCTATCACTGGACTGGCACTCACCTCTGTTAATAAGTTCTTGTCCTATGTGCTCATAGGTAAGAGCTCAGGCTTTTTGGATGACCTTAGCACTTCACTTTCTGCCTTTCCTGGGCTGGACAGGTGTTAGGCAATGAGCTGGTGATACTGGAAAGTTTTTCCCAGCCATCTGTTTCCTTGTAGAAGAGAAATAGGATTATTGACTACTCATCTTTCTAATTGACTTGAGTTTTGCAGAGTGGGGAGGGAGGAGAGGTTTCTTGGAACCCTGATTTCTTTGTGCTTTGGAGGGAGTTAAAGGTATGGTGGGTGCCATTGGAGGTTTGGTGTGGTTTATCCTTTACTTATTTATTTTTTTAAAGATTTGCCTGACCGGGCAGTGGCGCAGTGGATAGAGCGTCAGACTGGGATGCGGAAGACCCAAGTTCGAGACCCCAAGGTCGCCAGCTTGAGCGAGGGCTCATCTGGTTTGAGCAAAAGCTCACCAGCTTGAGCCCAAGGTCGCTGGCTCGTGCAAGGGGTTACTTGGTCTGCCGAAGGCCCGCGGTCAAGGCATGTATGAGAAGGCAATCAGTGAACAATTAAGGTGTTGCAAAGCGCAACGAAAAACTGATGGTTGATGCTTCTCATCTCTCCGTTCCTGTCTGTCTGTCCTTCTCTCTGACTCTCTCTCTGTCTCTGTGTAAAAAAAAAAAAAAAAGATTTATTTATTGGCCCTGGCCAGTTAGCTCAGTGATAGAGTGTCAGTCTGCTGTGTGGAAGTCCTGGGTTTGATTCCTGGTCAGGCCACACAGGAGAAGCAACCATTTGCTTCTTCACCTCTCCCTCCCCCCTTTTTCCCTTCCCGTAGCCATGGCTCAAATGATTCGAGCAAAGTTGGCCCTGGGCACTGAGGATGGCTCCATGGCCAGCCTCAATCACTAAAAATAGCTCAGTTGCTTAGCGACAGAGTAGCAGCCCAAACAGGCAGAGCATGTCCTGGTAGGGGGCTTGCCAGGTGGATCCCAGTCAGAGCACATGCAGGAGTATGTCTCTGCCTCCCTCCCTCTCATTTAATGGGGGAAATAAATATTTTATTTATTGATTTTACAAGGGGAGGAGAATGGGAAGTATCAACTCATAGTTGCTCACTTTAGTTGTTCATTGATTGATTGTCATATGTACCTAGACCAGGCAAGCTCAGGGTTTCAAACTAGCAACCTCAGCATTCAAGGCTGACATCCTAGCCACCACAGGCCAATTGGTTTGGTTTGTTTTTAAAGTTTTTTTGTGGTTTTTGTTTGTTTGTTCATTCTTTAGTGAGAGACAGGAAGGGAGAGAGATGAGAATCATCAACTCATAGTTGTGGCACTTTAGTTGTTCATTGATTGCTCCTCAAATGTGCCTTGACCCAGAGTGGGGGGGGGGTCAAGTGGAGCCAGTGACCCCCTTGCTCAAGCCAGTGACCTTGGGCTTCAGGCCAGCAACTATGGGATCTTGTTGATGATCCCATGCTCAAGCCGGCAACCCTGCACTCAAGCTGGTGAGCCTGTGCTCAAGCTGGATGAGCCCATGCTCAAGCTGGCGACTTTGGAGTTTTGAATTAGGGTCCTCAGCGTCTCAGGTCAACACTTGATCTACTATGCCACCACCGGTTAGGCAACTATTTTTTAAAAGTAATGCAGCCTTATTTTAATAAGATAAACAATAAAGAGCTGTCTAAAAGAAAAGTTAATGGACTCTCCTTTACCTTAATGCTACTCCTTCCTTAGGCAAATAATGTTAACAGACTGATTTGAGACTTTCTATACCTTTCTCTATATGTATATAACTATGTGGAGAGTACTGTCTTTTTTTTTTTTTTTTACAGAGACAGAGTGAGAGTCAGAGAGAAGGATAGGTAGGGACAGACAGACAGAAACACAGAGAGATGAGAAGCATCAGTCATCAGTTTTTCCTTGTGGCACTTAGTTGTTCATTGATTGCTTTCTCATATGTGCCTTGACTGTGGAGCTACAGCAGACCGAGTGACCCCTTGCTCAAGCCAGCAACCTTGGGCTCAAGCTGGTGAGCTTTGCTCAAACCAGATGAGCCCGCACTCAAGCTGGTGACCTTGGGGTCTCGAACCTGGGTCCTCCGCATCCCAGTCCGATGCTCTATCCATTGCGCCACCGCCTGGTCAGGCGAGTACTGTCTTTTTTAAAAATAAAAATAAAATAGGATTATGTGCTACATATCTTCTTTTTTACTTTATCTGATTTAGTATTAACCAAAAAATCTCTCAGATTCCCCCACCTCAGTTTTATTGAGATACAATTGACATATAACATTGTATTAAAGTACACAACACAATGATTTGCTATATGTATATGTTGTGAAATGATTGCAACAATAACTTTAGTTAACATATGGTTACAATTTTTTTTCTTGTGATGAAAACTGGTAAGATCTGTCTTAGCTACTTTCAAATACACAATACTGTATTGTTAACTATAGTAACCATGCTGACATTACACCCCAGAACCTATTTTGTAATTGAAAGTTTGTATATTCTTTTTTTATTGTTGTGTGTGTGTGTATGTATAATGTAAAATTATCCATTTATTTATTTTTTTGTGGCAGAGACAGACAGAGGGACAGATAGGGACAGAAAGACAGGAAGGGAGAGAGATAAGAAACATCAGTTCTTTGTTGCGGTTCCTTAGTTGTCCATTGATTGATTTCTCATATGTGCCTTGACCGGGGGGGCTACAGCAGACCAAGTGACCCCTTGCTCAAGCCAGCGACCTTGGGTCCAAGCTGGTGAGCTTTGCTCAACCCAGATGAGCCCGCGCTCAAGCCAGAGACCTCGGGGTCTCGAACCTGGATCCTCCACATCCCAGTTCGACACTCTATTCGCTGCACCACTGCCTGGTCACACATAAAATTATCCATTTAAATCAATTTAAGTATAAAGTTGCATTTAATTATATTCACAATGTTACATAACCATCAACACCATCTATTTCCTAAACTTTTTCATCACACCAAAAAGAAACTCTTAACTAGTAAGCAGTAATACACCATTTTCTCCTTGGCCCCTGGTAAAGTTTTTTTCTTTTTAGTAGCCATATAATTTCTATAGAATAGATATAACACAATCTAATCATTATCATATTGATTAACATTTACTATTTAGGTTGTTTCCTATTTTGAACCATTATAAATGCTGAAATAAGCATCCTTGTTCAAAAATCCTATTTATTAATTTTCCTTTTGTATGTGCTTATTGCATTCTCATAAATTGTTTTCCTAAAAGATGACAGCATTTGTACTTCCAACAGTAATGTTTGAGAGTTTCCACTTCCCCACTCTGTCACCAGCATTGCATATTAGCAGTATTTTTTTTTTTTTTTTTTGTATTTTTTTCTGAAGCTGGAAACGGGGAGAGACAGTCAGACAGACTCCCCGCATGCGCCCGACCGGGATCCACCCGGCACGCCCACCAGGGGGCGACGCTCTGCCCACCAGGGGGCGATGCTCTGCCGCGACCAGAGCCACTCTAGCGCCTGGGGCAGAGGCCAAGGAGCCATCCCCAGCGCCCAGGCCATCTTTGCTCCAATGGAGCCTTGGCTGCGGGAGGGGAAGAGAGAGACAGAGAGGAAGGAGGGGGGGTGAAGAAGCAAATGGGCGCTTCTCCTATGTGCCCTGGCCGGGAATCGAACCCGGGTCCCCCGCACGCCAGGCTGACGCTCTACCGCTGAGCCAACTGGCCAGGGCCAGCAGTATTCTTTTTTAAAACTTTTTTATTTATTGATTTTAGAGAGAGAGAAAGAGAGAAATATCAACTTTGTTCCACTCATTTATGAATTCACTGTTTGATTCTTGTATGTGCTCTGATCAGGGATTGAACCTAAAACCTTTGCATATGAGCGATGCTCTAACCAACTGAGTTACCCAGCCAGGGCTTCAGTAGTCTTCATTTGTGCTAATTTGGTGGGTGATAACTGGTATTTTGTTGTTTTCATTTCCTTGAGGTTGTATATTTTACTTTTTTCTCTTTTGCCTATTATTTTATTGAGTTGTTTTTGTTTTTCTTATCAATCTATAGAAGTTTTTTAATTTATTTTTTTTTTAATTTTTTTTTATTTTTTTGCATTTTTCTGAAGCTGGAAACAGGGAGAGACAGTCAGACAGACTCCCGCATGCGCCCGACCGGGATCCACCCGGCACGCCCACCATGGGGCGACGCTCTGCCCACCAGGGGGCGATGCTCTGCCCATCCTGGGCGTCGCCATGTTGCGACCAGAGCCACTCTAGCGCCTGGGGCAGAGGCCACAGAGCCATCCCCAGCGCCCGGGCCATCTCCGCTCCAATGGAGCCCTGGCCGCGGGAGGGGAAGAGAGAGACAGAGAGGAAGGCGCGGCGGAGGGGTGGAGAAGCAAATGGGCGCTTCTCCTGTGTGCCCTGGCCGGGAATCGAACCCGGGTCCTCCGCACGCTAGGCCGACGCTCTACCGCTGAGCCAACCGGCCAGGGCCAGTTTTTTAAATAGTAGGAATACTAACCTATTGTCTATCAGAGTATTACAAATATTTTCTCTCAGTATAGCCCAAATATTTTATCCAGTCTATTGTTTATCTCTGAATTTGTTTATGGTGTCTCCTTTGGATCCCTTTTTGGTTGGTCTTGTCACTCAGGATCCTGAATTCCTTTTTCCCCTATTGACAATTCATGTGCAAGGGTAAGGAACATGAAAAAACAGGTAACTGTCTTTGTTTCTAAGTAGAGAGATCAGAAAAGAGGCAGCTCAGACTGAAGCTAGCCAGAAAGAAAAATGGCCACAGTTTAGAGTAAGAAAACCATTCATCTTTTCTAGAAAGTTGGGTTTGCTTAGCTGAAGTATTCCAAGATCCTGAGCAAGAATCTCAGGTGCCAGCTAGTTTCTGAATAGGTACACCAGCCCTCCAGGCATCCTAGTCCTAGCATCATACTTTTCCTAAACAAAATTCAGGCCCAGCTACTTCCAGCCTTGTCCTGAGCACCACCTGCAGGTCATCTCTCCTCACAGCCTCCAGCAGCTGCCCTCTGTGTCTTTTCCCTCTGCTCTCCTGTTTGTGGAACTCTCTCCCCTTCCTGGACTTGGCAGACAAACTGGTCATTGGAGACCTCAAGCCAGCTGGTCACTGAGTTTCCTGTGGTGGGAAAAGAAAATGCTGGAGGTGGTGATTGCAGTGGGCATGAGAAATGGAGCAGGAAGGAGTATATGAAAGCCAGAAGGCAAAGGAGATGAGACTGGCAGATTTCCCTGCAGTCTGCTCCAGAGTGGCCAAGAAAGAAGGACAGTCAAAGGAAGGGATCTGGGTAACACGAGGTCTACTAAGTGAGTCCAAGCCAAACATTCTTTTGTTTAGGCTGCCCTTCTAGAAGAAATTACCTCCACCCCTCAATCCTGCGACCCAGGACTTTTATGACTATTTCAGATCTTACTCCAAGGACCACTCTTTTATCCAGCCCCACACCGTTGCCATTTGTGACATTGGATTTATGACATTGATTGCCTGGCTTACTGGTGGGCCATGCCTATGGTTCTAAAGACCTGTCACTCTTACCTGCCTTTTTAGAAAATTGACTTTGCTACTTTATTCAAGCTCAGAGGATAAGAGCTACAAAAAAGATTGGTAGAGCTTAAACTCCTTCAGTAAGGGAGATTACTGAAGAGGGGGAGGAAATGGGCCCCCAGGAATCTTGTGAGGTGGGAGCATGGCTGCCATTCAGTGAGCTGAAACACCATACAACACTGGGAAGGACCTGGGTTTACTATGCAAGGAAAGGTCCCTGGAGGCCTGAAAAAGAACAGGGTTGGCTGTCCTTTTTGGGCAGAGCTGAGAGAGAGGATTCAGGCAAGGGTTATTGATATGATAGTATAGGCATACCTCAGAGATATTGCGGGTTAGTTTGCTCTTGGGAGGACTTGCCTTCAGTTTCTACAAAACGCAACATGTATGAAGTGCAATAAAGTGAAATAAATGCAATAAGGCAGAGTGTGCCTGTGTAGGGCTATGTGTGTTGATTGGGAGAAACAAGGAGAATTGAGGAGGTAGAAGGACCTGGTTCACCCCATATAGTATATATCATCATAAAATTGGGTTCCTTCTGCTTGATCTTTAAAGTAGCCACTCCTGATGCTGAGTAAAGGCATGTTGTAAGTAGGACAAAAACAGTCTGTCAGAGACTAACCAGGACAAAAAAGAAAGATGAAAAAAAATGAAAAAAGAAAGATGAAAACCACCCACAATTAAAGAAAGTCTTCTGATTTATTGTTGCAAGACAAATGTTTTGGCTTCTCAGTTAGCTTCTGAGCTTTAGGCTCAAGAACTCTGTTAATTTCAGATAACAGGAAAGAGGAAATGGTAAGAATTTCTTATAATTCCCACCACTCTAAACTAGAACAGCGGAAATTTCTGATGGCTTTAGGCGACCCCTGTGTTTTGGTGTTCTACCCCCGCCGGGTCGCAACCTACAGGTTGAGAACCGCTGAACTAGAAGGTGCTCCTGCGTTACGCCGCGCTACCCCTAGGGCAACTTTCTGTCAGCAAAGCTCTGTCATGTCCCTACACTTTTTTTCTTAATTATGCTCTCCTTTCAAGGACAATCCTGATAGTTCTCAGGACCCTTGTAGGCCTTCGGGGAGGCCACTTCTTTGGCTATTCCTTGTGGATATTTAACACATGAATGGAGCAGGGCTTCCCCCCTTGGCAGCATTTGTGTTAGCTTCCAGCATGGTGCTCATTGTCTGACCTCCAGCTTCTCCATTTTTCTTAGTCACAGCTGAAATTCTTGCTCCCTCCCACACCCCAAGTAGCCAGCTCCCAGTCCAGTTTAGTTTGCCCCTTTTCTGTCCTAATAATGCCTGTTTAGTTACGCAGGTTACAGGATTCATGCTCCGTGTCGTACTGTTTTAACAATGAAACCAAAGCAGGAAGAGGTCTCTGATTTGCTGTAATATGATACCCACATATGAGTATTGGCAGCAGTGACTATCTCTTTCTCCTACTTCCCTACATCAGCGGCATCCGGACACAAAACTCCAAGAGCAACCAGAGAGGGATGTGTTAAAGGAGAACACATGAAAAGAGAAAGGCTGCAACCTTGGCCTTCAAAGGTCTTGCCTACTCAGCCCTTGCTCTGGGCCAAAACCTCCTATTTCCAGGCCCCTTCTCTATGAACTGAGTAGCTTCAGTCCAGTGATTCTCAAAGTGAGGTTTCCTGAGGCAGTGTTAGCATCACCTGGGATCTTGTTAAGAATGCAAATTCTCAGCTCTCACTCTAGACCTGCTTAACAAAACTTCTGAGAGTGGGCCCAGCAATTGATATTTTTAACAAACCATACAAGTGATTTGATATATGCTTAAGTTTTAGAACCACTGTTTTACATGGTGGAGTTTGTGCTGAGCAGCTCATTGAAGTCGTTTACTAGCAAAAATTCTCAGGTAACCCAAGGAACCATGAGTTAGGAACTTGGAGAAGAGAAAACCAAAGTCTCTCAAAGCAGTCTGTAGGCAGGATGTCTTGCCTTTTCTCTCCTCTCCACATCATGTAATCTTTCCTTTTTCATTGGAGCAGATCCCACTCATGAGGGCACAGCAGAGGGCATGGAGAACATGGCAGATGCTGTCACTCACGCCCGTTTTGTGGGCACGGATCCTGCCAGCGATGAGGTTGTCCTGATGAAAATCCTTCAGGTAAATGGAGGGGAAAGAGCAGTTAGGCTAATGGCCAGGAGCTGATGCTGCTGGCTCTACTTAACCCCAGGCTGCCAGCCTGCCAGCGGCATGAAGCTGTGTTTTGACTCCACAGGGGTAAGGGACCTACTTTGTTTCCAAACAAAGTACCTAAAGTAAAAGCTTTTTCTAAAGAAAATAATTAAAAGCTTTAAATGAATTGATATCAAATACTGGAACCCCTCAATATACTTGTACCTCTGGCAACCTGTATCTGTGCCATCCATCTGTTGGGCTTGCAGGCAAGGGCTCAGAAGAATGCTGAACTGTGTCATGGTCATGCAGAGTAGACATAGTTCCCAACACAAGCTTCTGGGAGACACCCTTCCCAAACTGAAGTAAGGTCAGCGTTCTTGCTGACCTCTCTTTTAACCCGAGTGCTTTTGTAGGTATCTAGAGGAACAGGAGGCAGCTTCTCGCTCCTCAGGTACACCCCTCTTCACATTGTCTGCCTCGTTTATCACAGTATTTCCTTCCTGGTAGGTGCTGCGGACTCTCTTGCTGACCCCAGTGGGTGTCCACCTAACCAATGAATCTGTATGTGAGATTATGCAGTCTTGCTTCCGGATCTGCTTTGAAATGAGGCTCAGTGGTAGGTGCTTGACTGTTGGGCCCTTCACCATTCCTGGGGCCATTGTGAGTATGAATACAGGATGATGTTCCTGTACCCAGAGAGATGGAAAACTCAGGGTATCTTCATCACTTACCTTGTGGAGCTATCGGGGTCTAGAAGTATCTCTGTACTTGACTGTTTGTTGTGCAGCTAGAATAGAGACAGCTGATTGTGCCAGGACAAGAATTAGTATAGATCCCCGACTAATTCAGCCCAACACCAAATCTCCCTCCCTTGGGGTTTCTGGGATTGACACCAATCTACCACCCCTAGAACACGTCTCCCTTTTTCTGACTCAGTAGTGCCACCTAGTGGT
Organism: Saccopteryx leptura; assembly: GCF_036850995.1. NCBI lineage: Eukaryota > Metazoa > Chordata > Mammalia > Chiroptera > Emballonuridae > Saccopteryx > Saccopteryx leptura. The sequence continues at coordinate 25,160,118 of NC_089515.1, read as the reverse complement.
CCAATGAAGTTATGGCTGCCAGGCTGAGTTGGATGGAGCTGGTTTTAATAAGTTTGGCATAATCCTTGGTAAACAAGGTTTGGAGGGGAGTCTGCTCTGAGAAGCCTCCTGATAATAGCACAGCAAGTAATGACACCTGTGTTATTTGTTTTTGCCTGTGCAGAGTTATTGAGAAAATCCGCAGAGCACACTCTCGTAGACATGGTGCAGCTGCTCTTCACAAGGTAAACCTGCTGCTGTTTGCTTCAGCCCTGCTGCCCAGGCCTCTTGAGCCTGCCTGCTTTCACATAGCCACTTCAGGGACCTGGCCAACCCCACAGCACATCAGAAGCCAATGGGATTATAGATGGGGGTACTTCTCTGGGCCCAGGGTTACCAATCAAGGGAGAAGGAGGAGGGAACCGGCTTGGCCTCAGGAGGAGGCAGAGGGTTATTTGATCTAAGCTGACAGACCTTGTTCTGCTTCCCAAACTTGTGTTTGTTTCTGTACAGGTAGCATCTGAGAAAGGGAACTCAGAGAAGAAGCCAAACTCAAGGGAGCCTAGAACAGGTTGCCGAGCTCCAAGAGCTCAGCCCCTATTTCTGTGAGAAAAGACCAAGGCTAGGGTGATCAGTGATCCTGGTCTGCCCAGATTATCCTGACTTGAGCACTGAAAGTCCCACATCCTCCACAAATTCCTCACTCTCAGGCAAACAGAGATTGTTGGTTATCGTAGTCAAGGCCCTCAACTTAGGGCCTGGGAGGCCTTTTTATATTATGCCTAACTATGTCTCCTGTACCTCCTTTCAGTAGACTTTTTTTTTTTTTTTTTAACAGAGACAGAGAGTGAGTCAGAGAGAGGGATAGACAGGGACAGACAGACAGGAACGGAGAGAGATGAGAAGCATCAATCATTAGTTTTTCATTGCGCATTGCAACACCTTAGTTGTTCATTGATTGCTTTCTCATATGTGCCTTGACCATGGGCCTTCAGCAGACCGAGTAACCCCTTGCTGGAGCCAGCGACCTTGGGTTCGAGCTGGTGGGCTTTTTGCTCAAACCAGATGAGCCCATGCTCAAGCTGGCGACCTTGGGGTCTCGAACCTGGGTCCTCTGCATCCCAGTCTGACGCTCTATCCACTGTGCCACTTTTTTTTAAGCCCCCCACCCTCAAGGGAGATTAGATAATGGGCAAGGTTATGCATGTGTAGAGACAGTGGTTATATTGGAAATCAGTATAATTTCCACTTGATTTTGCTATGAACCTAAAATTAATAAATAGTCTAAAAAATAATCTGTATTTTTAAAAAGCCTCTTCCTGGGATTTATTTTTGTTCTCAGATCTATAAATAATAATCCTTATTATCTGCAGACTAGATCTGCCCCTGGACCCTGCTGCAAAGAGTTTCTTAGTACTCTGGCTTAAATTTCCTGGTTTCAAAACTTCAACCTGCCTTTTACTCCTCATCCTATGCCCAGTCTCCTGGGGTTTTGATCGGCTGCCCTCTCCCCATCGCGTAGCTTTCAGCAATACTTAACAAGTGAAGCATGAATGAGTCAGTTTAAGGGTGAAAAGAGCCTCCACACTCCAAGGGCACTTAGCTACTTTGCCCTGATGACTGCCTTCTTTCTTAAAAAGAAAATGTCTATGTCATACGTCCCCCAATTCCTGTGGCTCTTTGATGAAGCTCTATAAAGGATGAAATTAGCCTGCTTTTTTACTAGCTATTCCTAAGAGACAGGCATGCCCTGGCCCAGAGCATCTTTGGGCTGTGGCTGGCATGGAAGGGGAGATTTGTTACTCCTAATGACAGTACATGGGATTCTCTGTACTATAGGTTACCTCAGTTTAAAGAAGAACCCAAGAACTATGTGGGGACCAACATGAAAAAGGTATGACCTCCTGTCCTTCATCCAAACCTTCATCTCCCAATGTCTATGCTATGGGGATTTTCCCAAATACCCCTGCTTAGCAAAAACATGCTTTTGCCTATACCAGGGGTCAGGAACCTTTTTGGCTGAGAGAGCCATGAACGCCACATATTTTAAAATGTAATTCCATGAGAGCCATGCAACGACCCGTGTACGTTATGCATTATCCAATAAAAATTTGGTGGTGTCCTGGAGGACAGCCGTGATTGACTCCAGCCACCCACAACCATGAACATGAGCGGTAGGAAATGAATGGATTGTAATACGAGAATTTTTATATTTTTAACATTATTTTTTTTTTTATTAAAGATTTGTCTGCGAGCCAGGTGCAGCCATCAAAAGAACCACATCTGGCTCACGAGCCATAGGTTCCCAACCCCTGGCCTAGACAGATCTGCTTGGAATCCAGAAATAGCTATCACAGCTTTAGTGAGAAATTTTTTCTTTCCCAGATACTTCTCCTCCCCCAACCTTTTCTTTCCAGCCTATTTTGTTGACCTACTACATAAGCTGATGAGCCCATCTGTCCTAAAAAACTGGATTAAGCTCACCGGGTTGGGCTAAAAATGTATGTTGATAGAGGGGAAAGACCTGCTGTCCCCTCAGGGCCCAGCCTTGTCAGCAGGTAGGGGCCTAGAGAGTCTGTGCCCCAAATCCCACCCTAATGCTGGATTAGACTGGGCTCATGCTTGGGCTAGTCTCCATTGATGAGACAAATCAAACCTGACTCCGGATCAGAAGGTTCTCAAACTGTTAGAGGAATGGTGGTCAGAAGAATGGCCTCTTGCTCTCTTGAACGGAAGCCCTGGACTTCTCAGGCCTCCCATGAAGATTCTGCGTGCAGCCCTTAGACTCCGCAGGGGTCCCCAAACTTTTTACACAGAGGGCCAGTTCATTGTCCCTCAGACCGTTGGAGGGCCACCACATACAGTGCTCCTCTCACTGACCACCAATGAAAGAGGTGCCCCTTCCGAAAGTGTGGCGGGGGGCCAGATAAATGGCCTCAGGGGGCTGCATGTGGCCCGCGGGCCGTAGTTTGGGGATGCCTGCCTTAGAGGTTCTGCCCATGGAGATAACCCTTGGCTGTTTGGTGCATGCATGCACCTGACCTTCCCCTCTCCCCTGCCATCCATCCCCATTCCTGCTCTGTGCCTTGTTGGCATGTGTCTGAGTTTATTTCACTCTGTTTAAATCATTCGTTTGCCTGTCTTTCACAGATTTCTCCATGTCTCCTCAACAAACTGGAGCTAAGTAGTGGGGAGCAGACCAAAGCCCTGAACCAGTTAGAGAGGGTACTACTCTTTAAGAACCTCAAGGTCTCTCTCCTTCTCCCTCACCTTTTCCCCTCTTATTTATTTAAATGTTTATTTCTTATATGTAACATCTGGGTCCCATTTCCATTGCATCGAGCACAACTTACCCCTCCCTAATAACACTGCATGGCTTTGGAAGAATTGCATGTATTTGTAGCTTTGCAGTGTTGATAATTTTCCTGGGGCATCCAGTTGCCTGGAGGCAGAAGAAATCCTTGAACTGATACTATATTGTGAACCTAGATAGAGAGCCTGGGTCCTGCTGACATATTGTGGGGAGGCTTAATATCTACCATTTCTAGGGGAACTATGAGGCTTCTCCAAGCAAGAGCCTTCCCTCTCTACCCTTTTTCTGTCTCACAGCTGGCATAGAGAGCTTAAGCATAGTCCTTGACTCTATTTCATACCTGAACTGGGTTTAGAGGGAAAGGGTAGTCCATCTAGTTGGGGGTCTTTTGTTGTTGTTGTTGTTGTTACCATTAAAGAGGTCATTTCAATGTTTAAAACTAGATGGGTGGGAAGGAGCTACCTGCCAGGATAGCCGAGGATACTGGGAAACTTGGATCTGCAAAGATGCCCTCTATCCTTTAAAGTCAAGATGTATGGGAACTTAGTGAAGAGGTCCAAGCTAAAGATGAATACCCATCTCCCTGCCTTAGAAGGAATAGGGAAAGAAGGCGGTATGGGCTGTCTAGCCTTTCTGTCACAATAGTATGCGTGTATATACCTGGCTAGATGGTCCATAAGCCTTTGTTCCCTTTGCATGCATTGCCTCAAGTTCCATTTGTGTGCTTACCTAATAATCTCAAGTTGCAGACCTTTTCATTGGCTACCCAGCATTTTGCCATGATTATTAATATAGGATCTGCTCTTTCTTTGTAAAACTTATACTGTCCTTTGGAAATACAGAGTTATATGAATATGGTGGTGAGGGTTCCATGCATATCTACTGCCAAGCTTCTACCTTAGAACCTTAGGACAGGGAGCACAGCTATTCTTTTTAAAGGCTGAGACATTTGTGAGTACTGGCAGCCTCTGGCTCATACTCCAGCCAGGAGGCAGAGAACATTCATTTAAATGATCATGATGGAGCTAGATTGACTGATGATAGAGAAGAAAACAGCAAAGACTGATCCTAGTATGAGAAGGAATCTTAATGAGCAACTGGCATCTCAATGGAAGTAGGACTACCTAGAATCCCTGAAATGGAGAGAAAGGCTGTCTCATAAAAGTACATTTTTCACTCCATAAGATGCACCTAGGGTTTTAAGGAGGAAAACAAGAAAAAAATATTCTGAACCAAATGATGTGTTAAAATATTTAATAAAATACCGTATTTTTTGCTCCATAAGACGCCTGGGCATTTTCCCCTCCACTTTTGGGAGGGGGAAAAGTGCGTCTTATGGAGCAAAAAATACAGTATATCCAGATGTTAGTACTTTTTGGAGCTCAGTGACAATTGCCAATGCCAAGATGTTATTGTTTTCCCTCATTGATCTTTTGGTCATCTTACCTGTATTTATGTTTGGATGACTTTTACCTCCAGAACATTTTTTATCTTGAACTTGACTCAGATGAGCCTTAGTGGTTTCTGTAGATATTATCCTATTTTCTGCTTAGCCATAGTGCTCAGAGAGTACTTGAAGCTCCATTATAGGCATATGACTGCAGGCATTTTGGAGACGGACAGACACATAATATGTGACTATGCAAAGGTATTGCTATGTTACTAAAAGCTAGGGACAGAGCTTAGCTCCTGGACTTCTCTCCCTTATGGGTAGAGAGCTATGGGTAGGGAGTAAAGAATTAGGTAGTTTCTAAGTAAGGTATTAAAGATTATCCAGGTTCTAGAGGACTTGGGGGAACTTGAGGAAGGGGGCCTACTTGGGTCCTACTCCCCAAATATCAGAAAAAATTGAACAGGCCAAGGATAATAACAGGTATATTCAGCATTTAGAAAGAGGCAGGAAGGAAAAGTAGTTCTACTGTATTTAGAGTCATTCTAATGGTTCCTGGAAGAAAATTGCTATTGCCCAACCCAGGAATGACCCATCAGTCAATCTAGGAATAGTTTGGTATAACTCTATAGAGGGACTGGTTTCAAATCCTAACTGAGAAAGCATCAGGACCAGGAGAGCAAAATAGGCCTAAACAAAGCCACTGTGAACTCAGGTTGGAGAAAATGCGTGAAAACGTATCCTAGAGTAATCAACAGATGATAGAGATTTTAGTCACTTTGTGACTAAAAGGAAGTTATAGGAAAAATAAAAATACAGCAAGAGAGAGAGTGAAACAGAATAATAGAGCAAAGTTCTAAGAAATCAGTAGTCTCACCATCTGAAAGCATAGACTTGCATCTAGAAAGATCCCACGTGAGAAGGTCCCACTGATATATAAAAATTGGGAGCAGAGCGCCTGACCTGTGGTGGCGCAGTGGATAAAGCGTCAACCTGGAAACGCTGAGGTTGCCGGTTCAAAACCCTGGGCTTGCCTGGTCAAGGCACATATGGGAGTTGATGCTTCCTGCTCCTCCCCCCTCCCCTCTCTCCCCTCTCTATAATGAATAAAATTTAAAAAATGGGAGCAGAGCAACAGCATGACATGACCCTCCATCCTCAACTCTACAAACCAAATGAAATGCCACTCCTTTCTTAACTCCAAGGAATGAGGCTTTGACCACTTTGATGCAGAAATTCCAGACATTAAGGGGTATTTTTAAGATCTAGGCCGAGTTCATGAAACAATGGGAAAGCTAAAAGTCTAGCTGGGAAGGAGTAGGCTCTCATAGTTGGATAAGAACTAGGAGCAGGAGCCTTCTCTGCAGGTAATTGAGAAGGAAAGCCCAAGAGTTCAGGGCCTATAGATCTAAAGTTCCAGGCAAAGAAGTCCCTGCCCTTACCCTTTTTGCCAGGAGGGTTGGGCACCATCTACAGGTCTCAGATTGCCACCCAGGGCTCAGGGAAGCAGAGTGATGTTTGAAGGCTGGCCCTGTCAATGACCAGCCTAAAAGCAGACTGGAACCTTCCACATGGAGGTTGTCAGGCTGACCCGTGAAGCAGCCAATGTAGAAGCCAGGTCAGAGGAGTGAGAATGTGCTCTGCTAGTCCAGATTCTTCCGTTGGCACAGCTGCAGGGTTTAGGCCATCTCTAGGGACCAGTAGAACTAAGAGAAGGGAAATTTCTAGGGATAGAGTTTAAGTTTGATTTGAATACCAGTGCTAATGAGATGTGATATTTCCAGCTGAAAATGAGAGCAGGAGGCATGAGTGATTCATCCAAATGGAAGAAACAGAAGAGGTCCCCTCGACCTGCACGCCACATGACCAAAGTCATACCAGGTTCAGAGCTGCCCACCTCCAATGGAACCACCTTATCCTCTAACCTCACTGGTGAGTTCCCTGGGTTGCTTCCTCTGATTGGAATAAAAAGAAGAAAAGCTTCCTCCTCCTCAAGGATTTTGACATTGAAGAACAGCCAACTGAGGGGCTTTGATTTCTTGTGATAGCAAAAAGGGAAGACTCCAAGTTAGATCAGACAGTGACCATTTAAAAATTCTGCAGTGACTTAAGGTTGTTTTACTTCCAGAGGGACTCTGACTACTTTAGAGATTAGTGTATACAGAGATTAGTATGCAGTCTGGCAAACAGTTCTGGTACCATAAAGCAGTGGTCCCCAACCCCCGGGCTGCGGACTGGTACTGGTCCGTGGGCCATTTGGTACCGGTCCGCAGAAAAAGAATAAATACCTTACATTATTTCCGTTTTATTTATATTTAAGTCTGAACGATGTTTTATTTTTTAAAAATGACCAGATTCCCTCTGTTAAATCCGTCTAAGACTCACTCTTGACGCTTGTCTCGGTCACATGATACATTTATCTGTCCCACCCTAAAGGCCAGTTGGTAAAAATATTTTCTGACATTAAACCAGTTCGTGGCCCAAAAAAGGTTGGGGACCACTGCCATAAAGGAGATGTGCTTCCCAGAGTTTCTCTTCTTTAAGCCTCACTTTTTTTGACAGGTGGCATGCCCTTCATTGAAGCGCCCACCCCCATCTCCTCTGCAAGTTCAGAGGCTGCCTCAGCAGTGGTCAGCCCCTCTACAGACAGTGGCCTGGAGTTCTCCCCCCAGACCACTTCTAAGGAGGACCTCACTGACCTGGAGCAGCCTGGCTCTCCAGGGTATAACACAGCTACAGAGCCTGGCAACAGTGAGCTGGGGCTTCCTGAGCAGCCTGACCCCCAGGTATGGCTTTTATTTTGAAAGTCCCCTCTCCAGTCTTCCACTGTGGGAATTGGCTTGATCCTTTATCCAGACCTTGGCTCAAAAGAAGGTTGGAGTGGGGAGTGGAGGCTTCTTCTCCATTTCCTAGAATTGGCTGTGCTGTCTAGAAAATACACAGCATGTCTGAGAGGTAGCTCATGGGATTTATCATTATACATATAGGTAGTAAGTACTTGGCAAAGGTGAGGGAGCTTGTCATGGCTTTTTCTGGAAGGTGATGATTTAAATCCCAAGCCTGTGAGACCCTCTGTTGCCTCTAGGTTCGAGTCATTATAGGTCAATAAAGCCTCAGGAGATGTTTATGAGTCCATTGTACTCCTTCCATTGAGTCATAGCCCTACACCTGTAGTCCATTAGAGACACGGAGGACAGATTTTTCAGAGGAGTAAGTTCTAAGTTGCTCTTCCCTCATCCCTCTTCCTATATCCACCTATACTGATCATAGCAGGAAGGGGCCCATGTGGAAAAGGCTCAGTCAGCGTCCGTGGAATCTATCCCTGAAGTGCTAGAGGAATGCACATCCCCTGTTGACCACTCTGATTCTGCCTCTGTCCATGACATGGATTACGTCAATCCCCGGGGCGTGCGCTTTACACAGTCCTCCCAGAAAGAAGGTGAGTACTCTTAGGCTCTGCCTGTTCCCCTCCCCCATCCAATCCCTTGAGCTGCCTGAGCCTAGGGTTCCTGTCTTGGAACCCTAGCATTTGCTAGTTCAAGTTGTAGTCAGGAAATGGAATGAAGCCAGAGGGCTGCTGGCATGGATGGCGTTCTTCCCTAACGTATACAGAGAGGGAGTTGGAGAGACAATAGGAAGTAAGAAGGAAGAATAGAAAGCTTGGGACTTTTAACAAAAGGTAGGATCATCAATTCAGGTTCCCTTCAACAAATGAGACTAGTCTCCTTATTTCCCCAGAAGAATTTTTTTTTTCTTGAAGAGAATCACTAATCTGAAATTACCTTGTAAAATGCAGACCAATCTAGGTCAAGCTATCAGGCCTGTTCTTAGGAGCCCCCTTCCCTCTTGGCCTTCCCCAGGTACAGCTCTGGTCCCCTATGGTCTTCCCTGCATCCGCGAGCTCTTCCGCTTCCTCATTTCCCTCACCAACCCACATGACCGCCATAACTCAGAGGTTATGATCCACATGGGACTGCATTTGCTGACAGTAGCTCTTGAGTCAGCCCCCATAGCCCAATGCCAAACCCTCTTGGGCCTCATCAAGGATGAATTGTGCCGCCACTTATTCCAGGTAAGACTGGATTTCTAAAGGGATTCGGAGCCCTTGGCTATTTTTCAGGGTCTCTCAAGGGGCAGGGGAGGACAGGGAGGTTTGACTGATTCATGAGAAGAGTATAGGACCCAGGAAGGAACCTCCCTCCCCGTTTGGCCAGTAGTCATACTCAAGATGATTCCATTAATTCCTGGGGACTCTGGCAGCCAAAGGGAAATACAGGAATGGCTAGATATAGAATCCCCTCAGAGCACAAGACCTTCACGGGGACTTCACACAGTTCGCTCTCCTGCTTTTTTATTTTTTTAAGATTTTATTGACTGATTTTAGAGAGAGGAGAGAGAGAGAAAAGGAGGGAGGAGTGGGAAGCATCAACATAGTAGCTGCTTCCTGTATGTGCCTTGACCTGGCAAGCCCAGGGTTTTGAACCAGTGACCTCAGTATTCCAGGTCTACGCTTTATCCCATTGTGCCACCACAGGCCAGGCTCTCTCCTTTTCTCTTGATTGAAACCTAATGTCTTACCTTACTCTGATCTCCAGCTACTCAGCATAGAGCGACTGAACCTTTATGCTGCTTCCCTGCGGGTATGCTTTCTACTGTTTGAGAGCATGAGGGAACACCTCAAGTTCCAGTTGGAGGTGAGTTTCTCAACCTTGGAAGAAGAGAAAAAAAAAGATGTATGGCATCTTCAGTGGGATCAGCTCTGTCATGCTGCAGGGGTGAGATTTAGGGGCTTCTGTAGGAGAGTACTTCCAGCCTCTGTAGTTTGGTTCATTGGCTGGCCTTTAGTGGAGAAGTTAAAAGGAGCCTAGGGAAAACTGTCTGGCTATAAAATGGGAGAACCCAAATATGAGGACTGGCAGGTAACCTCACCATGAGTTGGTCTAGCTCTTCTGCCTAGCAGCTCCTCTGCAACATAGGCAGGCATGTCAAGCTGGCTTTGCCACTAAATTGCAAAAAGAATCTCTAAATAGGACCAAGTCAGGCTCACATAGACAATGCAAAAAGGGCAACAGGTGACTTGTTTTGGATCAGACATGAAATAGCCAAGCCTTAGCTATCAACATGGAGGCCAAAGAGGGGATATATTTAGGGAGTGGAATATCTATAAGTCTCTTTTCTTTCTTTCTTTTTTTAAGATGAGAGGAGGGGAGATAGTGAGGCAGGCTCCTGCATGAGCTCTGACTGGGATCCACCCATCATCCCCATCCAGGGCTGATACTTGAGTACCAAGCTATTTTTAGCACTGGAGGCTGATGAATTCCAGTAGAGCTATATACCTCAGTGCCCGGGATCACACTCAAACCAGTTGAGCTGCTGGCTACGAGAGGAGAAGAGGGAGAGAAGGGGAAAAGAGGAAGAGGGAGAAGCAGATGATTGCCTTACTTGTGTGCTCTGACTGGGAATTGAACCCAGGACGTCCATATGCCATGCCAACACTATCTCAGGGGTCGGGAACCTATGGCTCGTGAGCCAGATGTGGCTCTTTTGATGGCTACATCTGGCTCACAGACAAATCTTTAATAAAAAAAAATAATAACGTGGCCCTAGCCGGTTGGCTCAGTGGTAAAGCATCGGTCCGGCGTGCAGGAGTCCCGGGTTCGATTCCCGGCCAGGGCACACAGGAGAAGCACCCATCTGCTTCTCCACCCCTCCCCCTCTCCTTCCTCTATGTCTCTCTCTTCCCCCCCCCCCTCGCAGCCAAGGCTCCATTGGAGCAAAGTTGGCCCGGGCACTGAGGATGGCTCCATGGCCTCTGCCTCAGGTGCTAGAAAGGCTCTGGTTGCAATGGAGCAACACCCTAGATGGGCAGAGCATCACCCCCTGGTGGGCATGCCAGGTGGATCCCCGGTAGGGCGCATGCGGGAGTCTGTCTGTCTGTCTCCCCAAAATAAAAAAAATAAATTAAATAAAATAACATTAAAAATATGAAACATTCTCATGTATTACAATCCTTTCATTTCCTACCGCTCATGTTCATGGTTGTGGGTGGCTGGAGCCAATCACAGCTGTCCTCCGGGACAACACCAAATTTTTATTGGATAATGCATAACGTATACGGGTCATTGTATGGCTCTCATGGAATTACATTTTAAAATATGTGGCGTTCATGGCTCTCTCAGCCAAAAACGTTCCCGACCCCTGCTCTATCCACTGAGCCACCAGCCAGGGCCTATAAGTTTCTTTTAATGCATGCCTCCTGACCAGGCTTCTGTTTCCTGTTTAATGTATTTTTCTGTCCAATTTTGTCTCTTTCTATTTTGAATCTTTCTCCACCCAAATGACAATTAATGGGTTATTGCCAGATGTACATCAAAAAGCTTATGGAGATCATCACTGTGGAGAACCCCAAGATGCCTTATGAGATGAAGGAGATGGCACTGGAGGCCATTGTGCAACTTTGGCACATCCCTAGCTTTGTCACCGAGCTCTATATCAACTATGATTGTGACTATTACTGTTCCAACCTCTTTGAAGACCTCACCAAGCTGCTGTCCAAGGTACTGAGCATTATTACTTCTAAAAAGAAGGCGGTATTAAGGAAATCTCTCTAGTGATAGTAAAGATGCTACATACAAGGAGGAAAATACTTGAGAATTGGAGAACAGGAAGAGGAAAGGCAATTTCTCGGGGCAATTTAGAAGTTATAGGAATGTGGAGATTTTTGGAAAAGGATCAGTTAAGTGTAAAGTATTCTAACCTCAACTCCACTGGATCTGATTACTTTCCAGAATGCCTTCCCTGTGTCTGGTCAACTCTACACAACACACCTACTGTCTCTTGATGCCCTGTTGACAGTGATTGACAGCACTGAGGCCCACTGCCAGGCTAAAGTCCTCAACAACCTTATCCAGCAAGAGAAGAAAGAAGCAGCCAGACCCAGCTACGAGGCAGTGGATGGTACCCGAGAAGTCAGCAATAGTAAGAGGCATTTCTTTCTTTGAGGGTCCCAGGATTCTATACGTATCCCTTCTCTACTCACGCCTTTTCCTGCTCTTATATCACTTCTGGGGGTACTCCCAGGTCTGTGTTTTTGAGGTTTAGTGGTGTGAATGACAGATCAGTCAGGCAGGCAAGTTAGCAGGACTCGTAGACTTTGTCCTTTCTCCTCCACCACATATTGGCTTTTTTACAGAATTATTTATGGAGAGGGAAGAAAACACAGATTAAAGGATATAGGACTCTGTCCCCTAAAAATTCCAGGTCCTACCTTCCCCCACCCCCAGTATGTGCCTCCACTCTAATCTTCTCAAACTTCCCCTTTAGATTGAGGTTGCAGAAGTTCAAGGAAATTACTTGGTAATCTCTTTATTAGATGATATAATCTAATGCTTGCCTGACCTGGGACAGTGACTGCTTGTTTGGGCTTGGGTTTGTCATGTTGTAGGCTGGCAACCTATGTGGGAGCATGCAGGTCTCCTTGGCCAGGGACTCAACTTCTGCAGCTCCACTTGGCTTCTTACTCCATAAGTCTTCACTTTTCTTCTTTCTTACCAGCAGAGAGAGCAGCCAGCGATGGGAAAGCTGTAGGCATGGCCCCAGACACCCCAGGCCTGCATCTTGCTGGTGGAAGCCGTCTGCCAGCAGAACATGGGAAGCCAGGATGCAGTGATTTGGAGGAAGCTGGTGACTCTAGGGGTGGGTACTGGATGTCTGTATCCTAAGCCCCTTAACTGGAGGGCCTGGTGGAGAGCAGAGATACCCTAGGGTAGTACCTGAGTGAACCTTAGCTCCTTACCATGCCTTCACATCCAGAGAGAGAAAAGCAGACATTTGGAGCCCTAGAAGATAGGACCTTTAGGGAAGTAGAAGACTGATGAGGACAAGAAAATTCTGAAGCATTCTTCTTTTTCACTGTGGAGTACATCAGCAATTTCCAAAAGTCATTTCCTGATAAAAGAGGTCTCATGGGTTTTTCCCTCTCTTCCTCCCATTCCTAGCTGACAAAAAGTTTACCCGAAAGCCGCCTCGATTTTCCTGTCTCCTGCCAGATCCACGGGAATTGATTGAAATTAAAAACAAAAAGAAGGTACGTACAGATATCCCCAGAGCCCAGCCTCTACCCACCTCTGTCTGAGTGATCTTTTTTTGTGTGTGTGTGGGTTTTTTTACAGAGACAGAGAGAGAGTCAGAGAGAGGGATAGACAGGGACAGACAGGAACAAAGAGATGAGAAGCACCAATCATTAGTTTTTCATTGCGCGTTGCAACACCTTAGTTGTTCATTGACTGCTTTCTCATATGTGCCTTGACCGTGGGCCTTCAGCAGACCGAGTAACCCCTTGCTCAAGCCAGCGACCTTGGGTCCAAGCTGGTGAGCTTTTGCTCAAACCAGATGAGCCTGCGCTCAAGCTGACGACCTCAGGGTCTTGAACCTGAGTCCTCTGCATCCCAGTCCGACACTCTATCCACTGCGCCACCGCCTGGTCAGGCTCAGCTGGGTGATCTTTGTAGGGTTTCTGTCCCAGAAGATGAACAGTCCTGCAGCACATTGTACAGCTTCCAAAGGCTAATCTTTGGGTTTGTTGGAACTTTAGCAATCCCCCAGTTTCCTCGGAAGCCCTTCCCTTACTCCAAAACCATGCAGTTAGTCATACCCTATTGTATGCTCCTGGACAACTGCTGTCTTGAAAGCCAGGTGTTACTGGTGGTCACAAGAACCCTGGGAGCTGGTATCATGTGGGTCACTGAAAGTTATTGGTCTGGTTCTCGAGCTCCAGGGTGATGATTGGCAATAAAGGGAAATTGACATTACTTCTGGTGCTTTAGTAAAGTTCAAATAACTGGGGTGTGTTTTGTTTTTGCTTGTTTGTTTTCTTAACACAAAACCTTCTGATTAACCCTTTCTTCCTCCTACTGCTAGCCTAAATGAATTTGGTTTATGTGTACCCTTGATTAAAGGACTGTGACTAGACATACAAAAGTTAAGTTATCATTATAGTTAGTTCACCTTGTCCTTCAAACCACAGAGCCTCAAGAACTAAGAACCCAAAGAAAGACAGGGGAATCAAACTAGTTTATAAACATGCCAAGGATGGTTGTAAAACTATAGAGAAGAAAAACCTTTTGTGGTCTCTTTCTTCTACTTTTTTTCCCTACCCTGTAGTTGGAGTAAAGTAAGCTGTCCTACACATCTTGAGCACTCAGGAAAGGAGTGAATAGGATTGGCTGTTCGCAGCCAGTTCTGATGAGGCATGAAGATTAAGGAAAGCTAGGGTCAGTATGATACAGCCTTAGAACCACATTCTAGGAGTTTGTTGGGTGACAAGCTATGGACTGTGAGGAAGTCCAGCCTGGCCTTGTCTGGTTTAGGGGCAGAGCAGCTTCTGACACCTCTAGTATTTCTTCTCCAGCTTCTGATCACTGGCACAGAGCAGTTCAACCAGAAACCAAAGAAGGGCATCCAGTTTCTACAGGAGAAAGGCCTTCTCACCATTCCCATGGACAACACAGAGGTAGCGCAGTGGCTTCGAGAAAACCCTCGTTTGGACAAGAAAATGATTGGAGAGTTTGTGAGTGACCGCAAAAACATTGACCTGTTGGAGAGCTTTGTGAGGTGAGGAAGCTGCAGGAAATATGGGACATAGTTGGTGATCATCTGGGGAGAGAGCCTCCTTCCCTCAAAGCAGTCTCAGCCAGTTGCTGCTGATGACCGGGTCACACACTCTTCCTCTTCCCATCACTTTTATCTTTTGTACCTGAAAGAGTCCCCAGCAAGATAGCTTTGGGAGCTGGTGGAGCAGGGTCCCTGAGCACAGGACAGGTTCTGGGTCCCACGGGATGAGGTTTCTAAGAAAGCCAAGAGTGCACTGATGTGAAAAGTACTAAGGTTAGATGTCAAATTCTGGTCTGTGTTAGGAATGGCCAGGAGATACTTCTCCTTTGCTAGAGTCTTTGGCCTAATCTGTTCCAGTAGGACAAGGTTAGAAGAACTGTGTCTAACTAATAGAGAGCCCAACATTTGCAGCTTACATATCTTCAGCATCTTTATCCTTCTTCCTCTCCCTATAGCACCTTCAGCTTTCAGGGTCTTAGGCTAGACGAAGCTCTCCGCCTCTACCTGGAAGCCTTCCGCTTGCCTGGGGAAGCACCAGTGATTCAGAGGTTGCTGGAAGCATTCACAGAGCATTGGAGGGTGAGTTTGAGTGGCAGGGGCTAAGCTCAGCCTCCCAAGTTAATTTGACTGAGGGTTTTTATGGCTCCAACTGAAGGACTCAGCTACTGTCTCCTAAGAAGGCTGAGAGCATCATCAGTGAGCTTTCCATAGATAGTCCAGCTTCTGTTAAGGAGTTGGCAAGAGGTTGGCCTCATTCTGGACGGTACCTCCCCTCTGTAGCAACATTGACTGGTGGGTTGGTGAGGGTTTAATTGTCCGGAGAAGGGCATTGACACAGGCGGGTTCTTTACTTTTTCAGAATTGTAATGGCTCCCCATTTGCCAATAGCGATGCCTGCTTTGCCCTGGCCTATGCTGTCATCATGCTTAATACTGACCAGCACAACCACAATGTTCGCAAACAGAATGCACCCATGACCCTGGAGGTAATTTTGGATCCCAACCAAGGCAGAGAAGATCCAGAAAGCTTTGGAAACAGCAGAAATGACATGGATGTCCAGTGGGCATGGTCAACAGGGTTCTGTCCATGGGAATCAGGGATGGCTGGCCAATCCAAAGAGGAACTGGGGTGGGGAGCTGGGTTCTTTCACTTAACTGTTTCCTAAGTCCTGTTTACCACAGACCCAGTGGTTCCCTGGGTGGGGCTTCAGCATTGACACATGAGAGGAAAAGCTTATTGGCCTGTCTCTAGGAGTTTCGCAAAAACCTAAAAGGTGTGAATGGAGGCAAGGACTTTGAACAAGACATCCTGGAGGATATGTACCATGCCATCAAGTAAGTATGAATAGAGGATGATGTAGCATCTCTGTTAAGAGAGGCACATTGCACCTTTTTCCAGATTTCAGAGTCACATCAGACTGCAATGACTCATATGCCCTGGATTTAGCCTTGGGACTTAGCTGGGCAACCCCCTCTCTCCCAATTCATTTCTTCCTTAAGCCTGAACAGTATTGGGACTCTAGTACTTTAAGCCAGGATACAAATTGCTCCTGCTAAATGGAGTGTCATGGCCCCTTTTCCTAAACGCAGAGCAGCTGGGGTTTCCAGTCTAGCTTCCAAGTTGTGTTCTGGGGCTGGTAGAAAACCCAAGATGGGTGCTGGAGGGTGAGGCTTGGATCAGAGACGGGACACTTAATTCTTAACTACAAATCAGAAAAGATAGAATTACTCATTCTCTCATACTCAGAAAGAATGTGACATCTTACTACAGAATTAAAGGCCTCACTTAGAGACAGGTCCTTGAGATTATGAGGAATTATGGGATGGCTCTTTTCTTTCTTCCTGGTGGGTGGGAAGCAGACCACTGAACTTCAGTTTTGATGACCTCTCATTGATGGAGAATGCCACAGTAAAGCCCCTTACCCTAACTTGGGAGCATCGAGGTTCACAGCAGTACACCTGCTTCTTCCCTTACCTCCTGACAGGAACGAGGAAATTGTGATGCCTGAGGAGCAGACGGGCTTGGTCCGGGAGAACTATGTGTGGAATGTACTGCTTCATCGAGGTGCCACCCCAGAGGGCATATTTCTACGTGTGCCTGCTGGTAGCTACGATCTTGACCTCTTCACCATGACCTGGGGCCCCACTATTGCTGCTCTCTCTTATGTCTTTGACAAAAGCCTTGAGGAGACAATCATCCAGAAAGCCATCTCAGGCTTCAGGTAGCTTATTTTTGGCCTTGGTATTGACCTCTTCCCACCTCTCTGAGCTAACATGGTTGTCTCCATACTTTTTTGGATCCTACTCTTATTTTCCTTAGAGTGGTTTCTTCTTGAGTTTTTGGAGGGAGGCTGAAGCTTGGGAAAGCTGTCTTAGACTTCAGAGTAAAAGGTTTCTCCCTGGAATTAACTGGGGAAGAACCCCAAGCAATCCTTCTCAGAGACTTGGAAGGGCAGCCTGGCCTTCCAGTGACTCTGTTTCTGGGATGGGGGTGACATTACAGGAAGTGCGCCATGATCTCCGCCCACTATGGCCTCAGCGATGTCTTTGACAATCTCATCATCTCTCTGTGCAAATTCACAGCTCTCAGCAGTGAGGTGAGCAGGGGCAGGAACTATGTGCCTGGAGTTCCAAAGGAAGACCTCTCTTTTAGCCACGGATTACTCTTCTTTCAGAGCTGGTTTCCCTTAGCATATTCACCTCCCTCTTGACTACAGTAGAGCTTAGGCCATTTCTGTCTTAAACACCCAGGATGAGATTAGCATTATCTCATGTAATAGGGATGGGAGAGGAGATGCAATAGTGGGAAAGGTCTTATCCAGGATAGCCCTTCCCCCTAGTATTATGGGGGATTGAAGCAGAGCCAGCAGAAGGACCCTCAGGGAACTATAATTTGAGGCCTAAGAGGTTCTCTCTTTTAGACATTTGCCAGGCCCTAAGCTCCTTCACATCTTTTCCAGTCTATTGAGAACTTGCCCAGTGTGTTTGGAAGCAATCCTAAAGCCCACATTGCAGCCAAGACAGTATTCCATTTGGCCCATCGTCATGGCGACATCCTTCGAGAGGGCTGGAAGAATATCATGGAAGCCATGCTGCAGCTCTTCAGAGCCCAGCTGCTGCCCAAGGCTATGGTGGAGGTAATTCTTGGCAAGAGCTCCATGATTATATGCTGTTGGTATATAGAACTAGTTCAGAGTAGCACTGGGCCTGATACCTGCTGAATCTTACCAATAACACCTCAAATGAAAGACCACAGATCTTGAGTGGGGGGATAGCTGTCAAGGAAGACTGGTAGAAGCCATTGCCAGTCACCATATGGAGGGGCTCCAGTCAATAGTGTAGGGCAGAGAGCTATAAGAAGAAAGCCAGAGAACTCTGCCTGAGGGGGCAGAAAATGCAAAGGGCATGTAGAAAGAAATTATTTTTGACCTGCTTTTCCAGGTAGAAGATTTTGTGGATCCCAATGGCAAGATCTCTCTACTGCGGGAGGAGACACCATCAAACCGGTGAGGGCAAATCAGAGGTTGAAGTCTTTGGGGAGACAGGGTCAGGACTCTAGAGCTCACCAGGGTTTGTACCCTTTCTACAGAGGAGAGTCGACAGTGCTGAGCTTTGTGAGCTGGCTGACACTAAGTGGTACCGAGCAGTCTAGTGTGCGGGGCCCATCCACTGAGAACCAGGAGGCTAAGAGAGTGGCCTTGGACTGTATCAAGGTAACTGCCGGCCTACCCCTTGTGAACAAGCCTAGGCCCTTACCTACTGGACCGATGCCCTATCAACTGAAGAATAGAATCATCGAGGGCTTGTGACCAGAAATGACTCCTGATCTCTTCCTGGGTCTTGGGAAAGTTCTCTTCCCTCCAGGCCTGTCACTGACCCTTCCTTTTCTCATGTGTCCCCTCCAGCAATGTGACCCAGAAAAGTTGATCACAGAAAGCAAGTTTCTCCAGCTGGAGTCACTGCAGGAGCTTATGAAGGTAGAGAATGAGGAGAAGAGAGGGAAGGGCTGGCTAAGTCTGGCAAGGGAGAAGAGAACAGTGATGTAAACTTCAGTTTCTGTCAGGGCAGTGCAAGTGGCTCCTACTTTCATGCTGTTGTTCTCTTCTAGGCTCTCGTCTCAGTGACACCAGATGAAGAGACATATGATGAGGAGGATGCTGCCTTCTGCCTGGAGATGCTACTGAGGATTGTGCTGGAGAACAGGTAGAAAGCCGGCTTCAGGCAGGCCTTACACTGGGCTTTGTGAAACTCATTTATTAGTTCTATGCTGGTTGTCCAAAGGGATGGAAGCCTGGAGCCATCTTGCTGAGTGGGCTCTAGGGGCAAGAAGCACATGAAGCTGTAAGCAGTGGAGGAGAAGCTTGCTTGTTATACCTGTCTACTTCGGGTATAATACCAATAAACCTGAAAAGGCCCAGCCTGAACCAGAAAGGGAGGCTGACTGCCCAGTGGCCTCTCTAGCTGAGACTGTCTTTATTCCTCATGTTCTTCAGGGACCGTGTGGGCTGTGTGTGGCAGACTGTTCGAGACCATTTATATCACCTGTGTGTCCAGGCACAGGATTTCTGCTTTCTTGTGGATCGGGCAGTGGTGGGGCTACTGCGCCTAGCCATTCGGCTACTCCGGAGAGAAGAGATCAGTGGTCAGGTAAGCAGAGTACAGCTGGGAAGGCAGGAATATGCAAGGGACTAAAGTAACAGTGTCAGTTGTGGATATGACCTGAGACGGGGGATATGTTTAGTGCGTGAACCCAGGGACCAACTACGAGGCTGGGGCAATCTAAGAGGTGGCATTGGGGATGCATCTGGAATGACCTCAGATATGAAGCTGATACTCAGCACCTCTGCTGGCTTTATAAATCTGCTCTGAGGGCTGGATACCTCTGCTCTGTGGCTATTCCAGCCTTATACCTGGCTTCTTCTCATGCTTAGGACTCTCCTGAGATGTCTTGGCCCAACTGTAAAAGACAATCAGCATAGAACTAATAAATGAGTTTAGCAAGGTCCCAGGATGTAAAATGAACACACAAAAATTAATCACATTTCTATATACTGACAATGAACATATGAAAAATAAAACCAAAGACCTATACCATTTATAAGTAAAATACTTAGATATACATACAATAAAACATATAGTATCTGTATGCTGGAAATTAACAAAATTCTAATGAAATAAATCAAAGAATACCTAAATAAATGAAGGGGTATACCATGTTCATAGATTGGAAGACTCAATGTAGTAAAGATGTCAGTTCTCCCAGTTGATCCTATGAAAATGCCAGCTGGGGCCCTGGCTGGTTGGCTCAGTGGTAGAGCGTCGGCCTGGCGTGCAGGAGTCCCGGGTTCGATTCCCGGCCAGGGCACACAGGAGAAGCACCCATCTGCTTCTCCACCCCTCCCCCTCTCCTTCCTCTCTGTCTCTCTCTTCCCCTCCCACAGCCGAGGCTCCATTGTAGCAAAGATGGCCTGGGCGCTGGGGATGGCTCTATGGCCTCTGCCTCAGGTGCTAGAATAGCTCTGGATGCAACAGAGCGACACCCCAGAGGGGCAAAACATCGCCCCCTGGTGGGCATGCCGGGTGGATCCCGGTCGGGCGCATGCGGGAGTCTGACTGCCTCCCGATTTCCAGCTTCGGAAAGATGAAAAAAAAAAATGCCAGCTGGGGTTTTTTTAGACACAGAAAAGCTTTGTCTAAAATTTATATGGAAAAGCTCAGGCCCTAAAATAGCCAAACATGTTGAGGAAGAAGAAAGTGATATTAAGGCTTACTATATTGCTGTAGTAACCAAAACTGTATATTGTTGGTAGAGGGACAGACATATAGATCAATGGAACAGCAGAAAGAACCCAGAAATAGACCCACACAAAGATGCTCAAGTTTTTAAAAAAGTTACCAAAAGAATTGTTTAAAAGAAGTAACAAAAAACAATGGGGGAAAGATAGCTTTGAAAGCCATAGTAGGGAAAATCAAATGAACCTTGACTGGAGCTTCATACCTTATGCAAAAATTAACTCAAAATAGATTATAGATGTAAATGGGAAATAAAAACCTATAAAAACTTTAGGAAGAAACTTAGGCAGATACTTTAAGGAGCTAGGCAGAGTTCTTAGCCTTGACCTTAAAAGAATAATCCAGGTTCTGGCCGGTTGGCTCAGCAGTAGAGCATCGGCCTGGCATGTGGAAGTCCTAGGTTCAATTCCCAGTCAGGAAACACAGGAGAAGCAACTATCTGCTTCTCCATCCCTCCCCCTTCTTTCTCTATCTCTCCCTCTCTCACTGTCTCTCCCTCTCTTCCCCTCCCACACCCATGGCTCAAATGGAGCAAGTTGGCCCAGGACACTGAGTATGGCTCCATGGCCTCACCTTAGGCGCTAAAATAGCTCATTTGCTAAGCAGCACCCAAGATAGGCAGAGCATTGCCCCATAGCGGGCTTACTGGGTAGATCCTGATTGGGTGAATGCGGGAGTCTGTCTCTCTGCCTCCCACTTAATGAAAAAAAAAGGTAAAAAGAACAGCCTGACCAGGCAGTGGCGCAGTGGATACAGCATCATATTGGGACGCAGAAGACCCAGGTTCGAAACCCCAAGGTTGCCGGCTTGAGTGTGGGCTCATCTGGTTTGAGCAAGTCTCACCAGCTTGATCATGGGGTTGCTGGCTTGAGCATGGGATCACAGACATGACCCCATGGTTGCTGGCTTGAGCCCAAAGGTTGCTGCTTGAAGCCCAAGGTCACTGGCTTGAGCAAGGAGTCACTTGCTCTGCTGGAGCCCCTCTGTCAAGACCTATATGAGAAAGCAATGAATGAACAACTAAGGTGCCGCAATGAAGACTTAATGTTTCTTATCTCTCTTCTTTTCTGTCCCTATCTGTCCTTCTCTCTGTCTTTCTCTCTGTGTCTCAAAAATAAAAACAATCTATAAAAGGAAAATGTGATAAATTAGACTTCATCGGTATTAAAAACTTCTACTCTATGATAGCTCATGTGAAAGGATGAAAAGACAAGGAACATAAGTTTGTTAATAACATAGTTGAAAAAAGACTAGTATCTAAAATATAAAAGAACTCCTGGAATTCTGAGGTTGAGAGTTCAAAACCCTGGGCTTGCCCGGTCAAGGCACATAAAACAAGCAAGCAATGAACAAGTAAAGTGAAGCAACTGATACTTCTTGCTCCAACCTCTCTCCTCTCTCTGTAAAATCAATTTTTAAAAAATATAAATATAGCCTGATCAGGCAGTAGCACAGTGGATAGAGCATTGGACTGAGATGCAGAGGACCCAGGTTCGAGACCCCGAGGTCACCAGCTTGAGCGTGGACTCATCTGGTTTGAGCAAAAAAAAGCTCACCAGCTTGAACCCAAGGTCACTGGCTCCAGCAAGGGGTTGCTCAGTCTGCTGAAGGCCCGCAGTCAAGACACATATGAGAAAGCAATCAATGAACAACTAAGGTGTTGCAACGCGCAACGAAAAACTGATGATTGATGCTTCTCATCTCTCTCCATTCCTGTCTGTCTGTTCCTATCTATCCCTCTCTCTGACTCACTCTCTGTCTCTGTAAAAAATAAATTAATTAATTTAAATAAATAAATATATATATATATATATATAAAAGAACTCAAAACACAGCAGTAAAAAAATATTAGAGGGCCCTGGCTGGTTGGCTCAGTGGTAGAACATCGGCCTGGCGTGCAGGAGTCCCGGGTTCGATTCCCCGCCAGGGCACACAGGAGAAGCTCCCATCTGCTTCTCCACCCCTCCCCTTCTCCTTCCTCTCTGTCTCTCTCTCTCCCCCTCCCGCAGCCAAGGCTCCATTGGAGCAAAGTTGGCCCGGGCACTGAGGATGGCTCTATGGCCTCTGCCTCAGGCGCTAGAATGGCTCTGGTTGCAACAGAGCAACACCCCAGATGGGCGGAGCATCGGCCCCTGGTGGGCATGCAGGTGGATCCCGGTTGGGCGCATGCGAGAGTCTGTCTGACTGCCTTCCCATTTCCAACTTGAGAAAAATACAAAAGTACAAAAAAATTAGAAAATGGGCAAAAGATCTTAAAAGACATTTCACTAAAGATTATATATAGATGGTAAATGAGCATGTGAAGACATTAACTGATGCTCAACATCATTAACCAGTAGGGAAATGCAAATAAAAGCTGTGATGAGACATCACCACACACCTATCAGAATGGCTAAAGTAAAAATATCGAATGCTGGCAAGGATGTGGGTCACTCATACATCACTGGTAGGAATGTAAAATGGTGGAACTCTGTTGGCAGGTTTTTATAAAACTAAGTATATCTTTTAAAAAAAATAAATATACAGTTACCACACAATCCAGCAGTTACATTCTTGGGTTTTTATCCCAGAAAAATGAAAACTTTCTTGTAAAAACCTATGTTGAGCCCTAGCCGGTTGGCTCAGTGGTAGAGCATCAGCCTGGCGTGCGGGAGTCCCAGGTTCGATTCCTGCCAGGGCACACAGGAGAAGCACCCATCTGCTTCTCCACCCCTCCCCCTCTCCTTCCTCTCTGTCTCTCTCTTCCCCTCCTGCAGCCAAGGCTCCATTGGAGCAAAGTTGGCCCGGGCGCTGAGGATGGCTCTATGGCCTCTGCCTCAGGTGCTAGAATGGCTCTGGATGCAACGGAGTGGTGCCCCAGATGAGCAGAGCATCGGCCCCTGATGGGCATGCCGGGTGGATCCCGGTCGGGCGCATGCGGGAGTCTGTCTGACTGCCTCCCCATTTCCAACTTCAGAAAAATACAAAACAAAAAAACCTATGATGAACATTCATAGACATTTTCATAATAACCCAAAACTGGAATTAGCTCCCATGATTTTCAACAGGTGAATGGTTACTGGAGTACATACATACCATGTACTTATGATTCAGCAAGTAAACACAAACTGTTGATACATGCAACAACTTGGAGTTATGCTGAGTGAAAAATGCCAATCCCAAAAGGTTATGTACTATATAATTCCATTTATATAAAATTTTGAAATGACATAGTTTTAGAAATTGTGGACAGATTGCCAGGCATTAGGAAAGAGGCAGATGTGGCTATAAAGGGGTAACATGAGGGAGTCTGTGGTGTTAGAACTATTCAGCATCTTTTAAAAATTTTTTTTTTTTAATTTATTCATTTTAGAGAGGAGAGGGAGAGACAGAGAGAGAGAAGGGGGGAGGAGCAGGAAGCATCAACTCCCATATGTGCCTTGACCAGGCAAGCCCAGGGTTTCGAACCGGCAACCTCAGCATTTCCAGGTCGACGCTTTATCCACTGCGCCACTACAGGTCAGGCCAGAACTATTCAGCATCTTGACTAGTGATGGATAACAAACCTACATAGGTGATTAAATTGTGTAGAACTTAATACGCACGAGTAGAAGTAAAACTGAGGAAATCTGAATAAGATCAGTGGATTGTATCAATGTCAGTATTCTGGTTACGATATACTATAGTTTTGCATAATGTTGCCATTGGTGGTAAACTGGGAAAAATCTTAAAGGGGTATTTGTGTTATTTCTTATAATACATATCAATCTATAATTATCTCAATACAATTTTTAATTTAAAAAAGACATAAAAAAAAATAAAAGACCAGCAGCTGTACCCTAAGTTTGGTCCTAGTCAGACTGTCCTCACTGGCCTAAGAAGACTGGTGGGTAAGGACCAGACCTTGTGTGCCACTTCCCACTTACCCCCACTCCAGGTATTGCTCTCCTTACGAATTTTGCTATTGATGAAGCCCAGTGTGCTGTCCCGAGTCAGTCACCAGGTAGCCTTTGGGCTCCATGAACTCCTCAAGACCAACGCAGCCAACATCCACTCAAGTGATGACTGGGCCACCCTCTTCACGCTGCTGGAGTGCATTGGCTCAGGTGTGAAGCCTCCAGCTGCCCTGCAGGCCACAGCCAGGGCCGATGCGCCGGATGCGGGTAAGCCCCTTCCTTGGGGAGTTCCACACTGCAGATAGAGCATCGTGGCCCCAGGGGTTGAGACAGGAAAACAAAACAGGTTTATTACATTGAGCGGATTAAATATCCATGGCTTCTGCTCTCTGCTTCCAGAGCTTTCTATGCCCACTGGCCTCTCCTAAGCACCTGTAAACCTTTAGGTTAAACAGCATGAAGGCAAGTAGGCAGCAGAGAAAGCCATGAAGCCAAGCTTACAACTGTCCTGAGGACTGTTCTCTCAGAAACTGAGAAGCTGCCCCCTCCCTCACCTGACAGCTGCTACTAGATGCCATCAGAAACCCAGATTAGCCTGCTGCCGTATTTGGTCAGGAGAGAAGCTGTCCAGACCATCCTTCAGCCCTCTGATGACAGGGGCTGAATCTAAGCCAGACCAAGAGAGAGAAGAGGCCAGGCTTGAGCACCTTTCTTCTGAGAGCTGAAATTATTCCCTCTACCCAATGTCCCCATCCTCACTTCGACTCTGCCTTTCTCCCTGCTGCTCAGGGGCCCAATCAGACAGCGAACTCCCATCCTACCATCAGAATGATGTGAGCCTAGACCGAGGGTACACTTCAGACTCAGAGGTCTACACTGACCATGGAAGGCCTGGCAAGATCCACCGATCAGCCACAGATGTTGACGTGGTCAACAGCGGTTGGTTAGTGGTGAGTGAGCACTGAGCAGTGGATGATACTCTTTCCTTCTTGGCCTGTGGGAAGGATTCTTGGCCCTCTGAGAGGGCATCCAGGGTAAGATCCAGTTCCAGCCTGAGTTCCCAGCTCCTCTGTGTACTTTACAGGTGGGGAAGGATGACATCGATAACTCCAAGCCAGGGCCCGGGACTGGGTCCAGCCGGCCGGGCCCTTCACCCCTGGTCAATCAGTACAGTCTAACAGTGGGGCTGGACCTCGGGCCACATGACACTAAGTCTCTGCTTAAGTGTGTGGAATCGCTGTCCTTCATTGTGCGTGACGCTGCCCACATCACACCTGACAACTTTGAACTCTGCGTCAAGACTCTCCGCATCTTTGTGGAGGCCAGTCTTAATGGCGGTGGGTCACCTGATGAAAGGGCTGTTGGGGAGTAGCCATGTGACTAAATGGGAACAGGGAGGAAAAAGCAGGCTGTGTCCATGAATGTGGAAATGTGACCTGAATCTGGCTCTTCAGGGTGCAAGTCCCAAGAGAAACGTGGCAAGATTCATAAATATGACAGCAAAGTGAACCGCTTCAGGAAGAAATCTAAGGAGAGCTTAGTGCTTCGGCGGCCTCGAACCTCCAGCCAACATGCTGCTCGGGGCGGGCATAGTGATGACGATGAGGAGGAAGGCGTGCCTGCCAGCTACCATACGGTGTCTTTACAGGTCAGTCAGGACGTAAGTATGGCACCCTTTACTTCCTCTTCTCTCCCTGCACCTGACTTGAGGAGTATAGGCGGGGTCAGGGACAGCTAGGACCTCCACAGTGTTCCCACCTGTAAGTCTTTGTTTAATTTTTAAACTAAAGTTGATTTTTTTGAATAAATAATCTATGCACATGGTACAAAGTTCAAAAGGTACAAAAGAGTAAACAGATAAAAGTAAGTCCCATTCCATTCCTATCCCTAGCCACAAAGTTCTCACCAGAAGCACCACTGCCATCAGTTTCTTGTCTATCCTTCCAGACTTATTCTGTGTCTATTCAAAGCATATAAAATGTGTTTTATGAGCAGACTTTATATCACTAAATAAATGGATAACTAATTGCTTTAAATAGAATAGTCTTCATTTTATTTTATTTATTTATATATATATATATATATATATATATATATTTTTTTTTTTTTTTTTTTTTTTTAAATTCAGTGAGAGGAGGGGAGACAGACAGATTCCTGCATATGCCCTGACAAGTCCCAGCAATCGATACTCTACCCATATGGGGTGTTGCTCCGTTGCTCAGCAACTGAGCTCTTCTTTAGCACCTGAGGCAGAGGCTGTGGAACCATCCTCAGCACCCAGGGCCAACTTGCTCCAGTAGAGCTATGGCTGCAGGAGAAGAAGAGAGAGAAGTGAGAGAGACAAAGGGGTGGAAAAGCAGATGGATGCTTCTCCTGTGTGCCCTGACCGGGAATCAAACCCGCAACATCTACATGCCAGACTGACACTCTAACACTGACCCAACTGGCCAGGGCCTAGAGTAGTCTTAGAAAAAATAATGAAAACAGAATATTAAATCTGACTAAACACAGTTTCCCATCAAAGCCATTTGAGCCTGGGGTATGCTTTTTGTTTTTATTATTTATTTATTTTAGAGACAGACAGGAAGGAAGAGAGATGAGAAGCATCAACTCATAGTTGTGTCACCTTAGTTGTTCCTTGATTGCTTTCTCATATGTGCCTTGACTGGGGGGCTCTAGCTGAACCAGTGACTCCTTGCTCATACCAGCGACCTTGGGCTCAAGCCAGCATCCATGGGGTCATGTCTATGATCCGATGATCAAGCCAGCGACCCCACACTCAACCTGGATGAGCCCCTGCTCAAGCTGGCGATCTTGAGGCTTCGAACCTGGGTCCTCAGCATCTCAGGCCAATGCTCTATCCATTGTGCCACTGCCTGGTCAAGCTATGCTTTCTGTTTTTAAAATAATGAAATTTTATCTATAATCAGGTGTGAAAGATAATTGAAAAGAATCTTTCTCACTATACAACTCAGTGTTGTTGAGTACTTAGTCCACACCCCTCCTCAGGTCTCCTCTACTAGGAGTAGTAACATCCAGCTGTGGGAAACACTGGCCAGAACTGGGCAGCGAGCTCATGGAGCCGAGAAGGGTGTGGTGAGAGGGGTGGAGCATGGTACGACTGGTATTCGGGTCTCCCTTGAGGACTCAGTCAGGGACAGTCGGGGGTGGAGGGTTTCACCAGACCTAGCCCCACTCATGTTCTGCCCCTCCTCTGACCCCAGTTGCTAGACCTGATGCACACCTTGCACACGCGGGCGGCCTCCATCTACAGCTCATGGGCAGAAGAGCAGCACCACCTGGAGTCAAGTGGCCGGAAGATTGAAGCCGATTCACGTACCCTTTGGGCCCACTGCTGGTGCCCTTTACTGCAGGGTAAACCTTGGGGGAGCACAGGGCAGGGCAGAGGTGGAGCAGGAGTTGGGCAGTACCAGGATCAGGACGGCTGAAGGATGCTGAGCCTGTTCTCACTCTCAGGAATTGCCTGCCTGTGCTGTGATGCCCGGCGCCAGGTGCGGATGCAGGCACTGACCTATCTGCAGCGTGCACTCCTGGTGCATGATCTGCAAAAGCTAGATGCCCTGGAATGGGAGTCCTGTTTTAACAAGGTAGGACTTCCCTCTGGTCGTAAGGTGAAGTTCACATCCTTAAGAACAGAACAGCCTGAGGAGCCCTACTATCAATCCTCAGCCTCTCTCACACCTTCCCCTCTGCTCAGTACCCATCCACCCCAGCCCCTGGCTTCCCTGGAGCAAGGCTGTCAACTGACCCAGTTGGAGATGCTGGCTGTTTACCCTCCAGGTGCTGTTTCCTCTACTGACCAAGCTCTTGGAGAACATCAGCCCAGCAGACGTGGGCGGGATGGAGGAGACCCGGATGAGGGCTTCCACACTTCTCTCTAAGGTACTGCTCACCACCTACACCCACCCACTCCCCTGCCTCGTCACAAAGAGGGAAACCAAGTCTCTGGTAGGATCTAGAAATTAGAGATGCGGTGTAGGTCCTAAGGACCCCAGCTATGGAGCCTCAGTGGGACTTAGGGACCTGAGAGGGTTCTGGAATTCAGAAGAATCTCTAAAGTTCCCATGCAAGATAGGGCAGGCTGCCTCTGACCTTGGAGAAGGGTAAAAAAGGCTCCTACCGTACCCTCAACTGAGGGGCTGGTGGGCCATAGGTCTTCTTGCAGCACTTGTCTCCACTGCTGTCACTCTCTACCTTTGCGGCCCTCTGGCTGACCATCTTGGACTTCATGGACAAGTACATGCATGCAGGCTCCAGCGATTTACTGGTATGTCCCGCCTCAGCCGGCCTCCTGCTGCCTGCTGGGAAGATTGACGGCTTCCCCCTTGGCGGCTACCTCCTCCTGACCATGTTCCCCATGCCCTCTTTCCTGCTCCCACGGTCCCACTGCCACCTGCAGTCAGAAGCCATCCCTGAGTCTCTGAAGAACATGCTCCTGGTGATGGACACGGCGGAGATTTTCCACAGTGCGGACGCCCGAGGAGGCAGCCCCTCGGCCCTCTGGGAGATCACGTGGGAGCGCATCGACTGTTTTCTGCCCCACCTACGAGATGAGCTTTTCAAGCAGACTGTCATCCAGGGTAGGGGCTCAGCCCAACTTCATCAGAAAGAATCTGGAGCTCACTAGTTCTTTGTGCTCCAGGTGGGTGGGAAGACTGGTGAGTGTTCAGGGCTTTGCTTGAAACCAAGTTCTGAGACCTGCATCTGGATTCTTTGCACTCCTCAGACCCCATGCCTATGGAGCCTCCTGCCCCCAAACCTCTGGCTTCAACCCACCTAACTCCTGCTGCTGGAGACACCAGAGCACCTGGCCATCCAGCTCCCCCAGAGATGCCCTCTGAACTGGGGGCCTGTGGTGAGTTCCTCTGGGCCAGCGTTCTGGACGTTGAGCAGGAAACAAGAGGCCTATGAGGAGGCCCAGGGCAGCTTGGGACTGCTGCTCAGCATGGGCTGTGAGGCAGGGGAAGGGGAAGAAAACCCTTTTTGCCTGCTCTTCCTATCAGAAATGGTGGGCCAGATAAGCTCTGATTAGCTAACTGCTTGAGATTTTCAGTCTTGGGAGGAAAAGACAGGGTCTGGGATTTGGAGAATATGTAGTTTGCCCTTCAAGGACTCTAGTAAAGACCAGGCCAAAATTAATTTGACTAGAAGTACAACGGAGGTAGAGGGTAGAGAGAAGATAGCTGGGCATTGCAGTGCGCTTCAAGGGAGACTCCCAACTGTTTAGCCTGGGAGGGGTCATTTTGCTCCCGGGAATGGGGAGTCTGACCACAGCCACCTTGCTCTCCCTCTAGATGCTGAGAAGCTCGAAGGCCCCCGCCCTGGCAGCAGCAGCTCCCCTGGCTCACCAGTGGCATCTAGTCCCAGCAGGCTGAGCCCTACCCCAGATGGGCCTCCTCCCCTGGCTCAGCCCCCACTGATCCTGCAGCCATTGGCCTCCCCACTGCAGGTGGGCGTGCCGCCCATGACTCTGCCCATCATCCTCAACCCTGCTCTCATTGAAGCCACCTCACCAGTGCCCCTCCTGGCCACACCACGCCCCACAGACCCCATGCCCACCTCTGAGGTCAACTAAAGAAGGCCCCTCAGAGATCAAGACTTACGAGGCTGTCCCTGCCCCCACTCCTTTGAGCTGTCCCAGGGGCTACAAACTCTTCAGGCCCAGCCTGAGCTGCTGCCACTGCTACTTGTATGGGGACCTGAAAAAGAGAACTTTTATAGCCCTTCCTGGGATCCACAATCAGGTTTCAGGACCTTTTTCCTCCTCTGCTGTCCATTCTTGGGGGTCCAACCTGAGAGCACTCTCAGGTACCACCTGCAGCCTGGCAGCTGTGGGGAGGCATCACTGTGCCAGCCTGCAGTGCCTGCCCTTGTGCCCCTCCTGCACGTGGTCAGGCATTGAGAGCCAAGCCAACCACTTTGCACTTTGTTTCCCTCCCCCACCCCATTCCCATCAGCCTGGCCACTCCTCCAGTTCCTTCTTTTATTAATTAGTTGGTCAGTTTGGAGAGCTGATTGGCACCATGGAGGGTGGGCAAATGGGGCTGGACAGAAGCATGTACATATGGAAAAACAGGAAAACAGGACAACGGTAGACTTTTTATGATATATATAATAAATGTCTTAGTACCAACATCAATGCCTTTCCCTCTGGTTTCCTTCTTGAATTTGTGGACACTGTTATTAAGATGCCCAGGGATTGGACCTTGAATGAACACAAGTGACTCTGAGCCTACCAACAGTCTAGCCCATGTAGCCGCGCCCCCTGCCCAGCCAACTGCCACAACCGAGGTCAGGATTCCTTCAGCACTGCTGCTGCCCAAATACCACCTCAGCACAGCAGTGCGTCCTTGGCACCAGGGATGTGCCAGGGTTTGGGGCAGTTGTCCTCTTCCCTAATAGCTCCAAGCAAGACACCTGGGACAACAGACTGAGATCAAAGGAAAATCAGAGCAGAGCTGTAGTTAATCAGAAGTCTCCCCTCTGCTGTACCTCATGGTCCAGGACAGTGGTTCTCAACCTGTGGGTCGCGACCCCGAACGACCAAAACACAGGGGTCGCCTAAAGCCATCGGAAAATACATATTTTAAATATGTATGTTGCGACCCACAGGTTGAGAACCGCTGGTCTAGGAGCACAAAGGAGCCTGTAGGGCTTGGGGGGCGGGGCTGGGAGACATCTTGCCCACAGCTGTGAACGTGTGTGTCTGGGCACAAGGCATTCATTCTGGTCCAAAATTGAGGAAGGACAGTTTCTTCCACACCACAGCCTCCATCCATCCCAGTCATTGAAGCATGATTAGAGAACCCCTCCCCTTCTGTCTCTTTGCATCAGGGTAAGACAAGTGGGAGTGTGCATGGGGCAGGCTGTGTGTGGCCCCTGCAGGGCTTAAGTACTGAGTGGGATGCAGAATGCTATGTATTAAACTTGCCCAAGTGAAGCATGTACACCAGTGGTCCCTAACCCCTGGGCCGCAGACGGGTACCGGTCCGTGGGCCATTTGGTACTGGTCCGCAGAGAAAGAATAAATAACATTATTTCCGTTTTATTTATATTTAAGTCTGAACGATGTTTTATTTTTTAAAAAAATGACCAGATTCCGGCCTGACCTGTGGTGGCGCAGTGGATAAAGCGTCGACCTGGAAATGCTGAGGTCACCGGTTCGAAACCCTGGGCTTGCCTGGTCAAGGCACATATGGGAGTTGATGCTTCCAGCTCCTCCCCCCTTCTCTCTCTCTCTCTCTCTCTCTCTCTCTCCCTCTCTCTCTCCTCTCTAAAAATGAAAAAATAAAATAAAAAATAAAAAAATAATAATTGTTAAAAAAAAAAAAATGACCAGATTCCCTGTTACATCCGTCTAAGACTCTTAACGCTTGTCTCGGTCACGTGATACATTTATCCGTCCCACCCTAAAGGCCGGTCTGTGAAAATATTTTCTGACATTAAACCGGTCTGTGGCCCAAAAAAGGTTGGGGACCACTGATCTACATTATCTTGGCTTCCTCCTCCATAATGGTCCCTTACCCCTCAAGGGGCAGAGAATGCTACCCTGTCGTGCTACCAGCTGACCTCCTCCTGGAGAGTTAAGGGCACTCACCCTCTTCATTGGGCCCAGCTGGCTATGTTATCATTAGTACAGAGGGCTTTCCTTTGCTCAGCACAGCCACATGGAAGTTGTTGGGAATCTGGACCTCTGCAAGTGCCTCACTCAGTAGAAAAGGGCACCTTGGAAATGAGAATAGCCTGATGTGGAAAAATACTGCCATGAGACCTGAAGCTCCTGCCCTGGTTTCTCTGCCTCTTCCTTCTCCAAGTAGTCCAGACCATCCTTGGTTTCCCAACCCTGTCTGTTGAGCAAACAAGTGTGTTAGGCTTGCTCACCTTGTACTTTGCCTGATTGGTGCTTGCCCTCAGGGCGGCCATCTTGGAAGGGGCCATTTGTTGCTATTGTTTGCTGGAGAAGCCCCCACCCCCACCCCGCCTGTTTTGCTTGGGAGTCCTGAGAGAGAATCAGTTTTCCCTGTCTGCTTGCTTCTCCACCATTGTGAGACTCTAATAAATGGAATGGCCCACCATCCTCCAGCTCCACAGTTCTTTTACCATCTGCCCGAATCCAATGGGAACCTGCATGGCCACGGCCACCGGCTTTACACTGCCCATGGGAAAATTGGGAGTATGACTTCACTTCTAATCTGCACTTTTCTCTGTATGAGTGCAGAAAAGCCAGGATCTGCAGTCAGGTAGACACTAAGGCCCTTGGCTTGGTAACAGCAATGATGTTTTTGTTCTACCACCTGAGCCCTACCCACAAACTGTGCCTTTAGAAGTTTGCATGTGTTTCCTGGGGGGAGGGGGGTGGAAGATAGCATTGGCTGTTGTACACAAGCCTGAAAACCATCCTGTGAACAAAGGAATGTGACAAGTCTGTTCCTCTGTTGGTCTGCAAACATTAGGAAAGCAGCTGGAATGATTGCAAATTGATCCACTCCCTGCTGGGCAGCAAAGAAAAACATTTGTCAGAAATCTCAACCGTGTTACAGAAAGATCAGCTGACATACATGACTTGTGTCATTGGCAATGTTGTCTCTGAGAACATAAAGGAAGCTACAAGAAAAACTAGTATTCAGGTCTTTATTCTAACCAACAAGAGTAGCTTGGTGATATGGAAATGAAAAAAATCCTTTTGAGAAAATAATAAAGTAATCCAGAAGGGAATGCTGGTCTTAATGGTGTCTCTTGTAAGAACTACAGGATAGGCCCTGGCCGGTTGGCTCAGTGGTAGAGTGTCGGCCTGGCGTGCAATAAGTCCTGGGTTCGATTCCCGGCCAGGGCACACAGGAGAAGCGCCCATCTGCTTCTCCACCCCTCCCCTTCTCCTTCCTCTCTGTCTCTCTCTTCCCCTCCTGCAGCCGAGGCTCCGTTGGAGCAAAGATGGCCCGGGCGCTGGGGATGGCTCCTTGGCCTCTGCCCCAGGCGCTAGAGTGGCTCTGGTCGCAACAGAGCGACGCCCCGGAGGGGCAGCGCATGCGGGAGTCTGTCTGACTGTCTCTCCCCGTTTCCAGCTTCAGAAAAATACAAAAAAAAAAACAAAAAACTACAGGATAGCAGATTTCAACAAGTTCAGAGGACAGCTAGAGAGACCTAAGACCCTACCATGGAGAAGTGACTTTATTAGAGCCACCTACATGTGTCAATATTGTTATAAAATACTGTAATCCACGGGCTACATAGAGATACCAAGGCAGGTTACAGAAGAAATCTGAGGAGCTTTTTTTTTTTTTTTTCTTTTTTTTTTTTTTTTGTATTTTTCTGAAGCTGGAAACGGGGAGAGACAGTCAGACAGACTCTCACATGCGCTGGACCGGGATCCACCCGGCACGCCCACCAAGGGCGACGCTCTGCCCACCAGGGGGCGATGCTCTGCCGACCAGAGCCACTCTAGCGCCTGGGGCAGAGGCCAAGGAGCCATCCCCAGCGCCCGGGCCATCTTTGCTCCAATGGAGCCTTGGCTGCGGGAGGGGAAGAGAGAGACAGAGAGGAAGGAGGGGGGGTGGAGAAGCAAATGGACGCTTCTCCTATGTGCCCTGGCTGGGAATCGAACCCGGGTCCCCCTCACGCCAGGCCGAAGCTCTACTGCTGAGCCAACTGGCCAGGGCCGGTTCTCAAACTTTTTGAAGTCGAGGCGTATTTAAAATCCTGCAAATAATTGTAGGCGCACTAAATACAAATTTCTGAGAAATATGTTATAATAATTAAGTCAAATATTAAAGAAAAAATATATAAAGTCCAAGCGTGCTTTTATGGTAATTAAACGAAATAAATACGACAAAATTAAATTTATTCTGACATTAAAAAACATTTTTGTTACATTTTTTGAGTTATGCTTTTTAGAATTTGTAAAAAGGGATAAAAAATTTAAAAATGACAAAAAAGTTATCTTTTTATATATATAGATACATTCTTAGTAAGATTTAGTAAATTCTGCAGGTCCTGGCAGGAATGTGTTAAGTTTTTTCATTCTTGTGTTTATGAGAAACATGAGCCTGATGTGTCCTAGTGACATTTTCGATGTCTGGGCATATATTTGAAAGGCAAACTCTCATTTCCTTGTCAATACATCAAAGAATTCCTCTTTTTACTCTTAATTGCGTTGAGTGCAGAAAACCCCCACCATACATGTAATCTTAACTTTACACCAAGCAAAGGATAGAAGAAACTTGCCTCCAGTCTTTCCGGGGAACATGAGGGGTAGTATAAACAATCCAGCACCACAGCTTAATAGCCTTTTGCAACCTAATCAGGCAAGTGAGGTGGGGGGTTGGGCAGACTGTCAGTTTACAGCCAATTCCCCACACCTCTGTCTCCCTCCTAAAAATCTAAACTCCAAAAACCCTGTTGGTTTTTTGGTCCCCAACAGGCACATATTTCTCTGGAATACCATAGGGCGCACCTGGAAATCTTTTAGGGCGCACTTTGAGAACAACTGGTCTAGAGGTATACCTCACTCTCAGGACTCCAGGGGAGGATGAGTTAGAATTAGTGTAGACACTTTTTTTTTTTTTTAACAGAAACAGAGAGAGTCAGAGAGAGGGATAGATAGGGACAGACAGACGGGAATGGAGAGAGATAAGAAGCATCAATCATCAGTTTTTCGTTGCAACACCTTAGTTGTTCATTGATTGCTTTCCCATATGTGCCTTGACCGTGGGGCTACAGCAGACCGAGTAACCCCTTGCTCGAGCCAGCGACCTTGGGTCCAAGCTGGTGAGCTTTGCTCAAACCAGATGAGCCCGCACTCAAGCTGGCAACCTCAAGGTCTCGAACCTGGGTCCTCTGCATCCCAGTCCGACGCTCTATGCACTGTGCCACCGCCTGGTCAGGTAGTGTAGGAACTTTTAATTAAGATATGTAAACATTGTCTCCTAAAGGCTATTAAGGAAGGGGAAGAGGAAGTTTTCAGATAAGTTTTACTTTCTTTGCTCTGTCTAGCAAGTAGTGGCCTCAGTCCTTCCAGAGAACTATAGTTAAACTATGATTAGTTACTAACTTTTGCCCCTTTAATCTTTCTTTAAGGGTTTTTTTCTTTTCAGAGAGGAGGGGTAAGGGGGCTTGACTCTTCCTTTTAAAATACTAATATTAACAATTTTGCAATTCCTTGGCACCTTATCACAATATAAGTACATTGCTCTCACAACCTTATAGAGGTATGTTCTACTCTTAAGGATGAGGCAATGGATTCAGAGACACCAAGTCTCTGGGAAGTTAGGGAGTTGGGACCCAACCCCAAGTCTGTCTCACTTTAAACCTCATGATCTTTCCTATAACACTTCCTCAATTTGAAGGTAGTGGTGGTAGTATGGAAACTCTCCAAAGCTCCTGATGCTCCTTGACTTTGGGCTTGTGTCCCCCTAAACCCATCTGTATGTCCAGTGGTCGCTGCTGTCGTGGCCATGCACATGCAGGTTCACATTAGATTTGGGCAGAAACAGTGGAGCCAAACAATGATGGGCCATTTCTTTATTAAAGTCTCACACTGGCCAACAAGCAAACACACAGGGAAAACACTTCCCTCTTCATTCAGAGCTCACAAAGCCCTGACACATTACCCAGTTCCACAACCAGGAGAATCTTTTCCGGTTCCTACTAGAATCAAAGGCCCCACCAGTCTCAGCGAAGTTCACAAAAGTCCCTCAGCTCTGGTTCCCCATCTGCACACCTTCTCCCTTCTCTGCCAACATGGCTTCTTCTTCAGCACTCTGCATTCTCTCCGCTCTCCCTGCAAAACATGGCTTCTTTCCCCCTCTGCCCCTCTCTCTCCTTTTTTCAGACCTCTCTGGTGTGAAAACCTCTCCTCCAGAAAACATTAGCAAAACAATGGCTCTTCCCAAGCAGGAAGGTAATTTGCAATTTCACAGACCCACATACACCTGGCACTGCCCAGCCCCCAATGCAAACTATAAGCGAGCAAACATAAAAATCATATTTTACAAACTTATTTGACCAACACCATCATAAGTTGAAAATACCATAAATCAAAAATACATTTAATGTATCTACTAGACTGACCTGCGGTGGTGCAGTGGGTAAAAGTGTCAACCTGGAACGCTGAGGTTGCCGGTTCAAAACCCCGGGCTTCCTTAGTCAAGGCACATATGGGAGTTGATGCTTTCTGCTCCTCCCTCCCTTCTCTATCTGTGTGTGTGTGTGTGTGTCTCTCTCTGTCTCCTATCTCTAAAATGAATAAATAAAATCTATAAATAAATAAATAAATAACGTATCTACTAACCTTCATATCTTAGCCTACTTTAAATGTGTCCAGATCACTTATATTAGCCTACAGTTGGGCAAAATCATCTAACACAATGAATACACTAGATAGAATATTGGTTGTTTAACCACATGACCATGTGGCTGATGGGAGGGCGAGACTTGCCGCCGTTGTCCAGCATCACAAAAAAGTATCATACAGCAAACATTGCTAGCCTGGGAAAAGACTAAAATTCAAAATTCAAAGTATGATTCCTACTGAATGCATACCATATTTACACCCTTGTAAAGCTGAAAAATCTTAAGTCAAACCATTACAAGTCGGGACCATCTCAACATATTTTCTGTATCCTTTCAGAAATAAAAGGTTAAGCATCTGAAGAAACAGGCTGTTACCTGTTAAGCTAAGAATTCACTAGAAAACTGGAAAGAGCCTGACCAAGTGGTGGCGCAGTGGACAGAGCACCCAGGTTCAAAACCCCGAGGTCACTGGTTTGGATGTGGGCTCACCAGCTTGAGTATAGAATTGATGGCTTGAGTGTGGGATCATAGTCATGACCCCATGGTTGCTGGCTTAAAGCCAAAGGTCACTAGCTTGAGCCCAAGGTCACTTGCTTGAGCAAGGGGTCACTCGGTCTGCTGTAGCCCCTCCCCCATCAAGGCACATGTGAGAAAGCAATCAATGAACAACTAAGGTGCCGCAACAAAGAATTAATTGATGTTTCTCATCTCTCTCGCTTCCAGCCTGTCTGTCCCTGTCTGTCCCTCTCTCTGTCTCTGTCTCGCTTAAAAAAAAAAAAAAAAGCTGGAAAGAAATGCACATAACCAAGAAATGTGAATTTTCTAAGTACATAAGAATGATACCAAGAAGAATGAATTACTAGTTAAATTTTAGGGGAGTCAAAAGTTACACCTGGATTTTCAACTGCAGAAGTGTCGCCCTTAACTTTCATATTGTTCAAGGTTAACTGTACAGAATTAGCTCCAATGCAATGGACACACACCTCCCCTCACAAAATGCTAGGAACAACAAAAAAATGAGGCTAACCTAGTCCTTGGGTATTTACTTACCTTTGCTTAGGGCTACTGTTTGGGAGACAAATGGCCTTGAAGAAGCAGAACCTAGGCTTCAGTTGAGGAGGAACTTTAGTTCAAGTAAACAATTTATCACCCGGTCCTTGAAATATTCTTCACATGGCTTCTGAGACACTGGTTTTTCTTGGTTCTCCCCTACCTCACTGGCCATGCCTTTTTAACTTTCTTTGTTGGCTCCTCCTCATGTCCAGACTCGGAACATTAGAATGCCCCAGGGCTCAGCCCTTGTCAAGTCTTTTCTTTACACTGAGTCATGGGTAATGTTCACTGTCAAGATTAAATACCATCCATCACAATAACTTTATGTCCAGCTACCCCCCTTATTTCTACTTGCATGTCTCATAGGCTCTCAAACATAACAAACTTAAAAGGAAAAATCTTGATTACCTCCTATAAATCTGCTCCTCCCTTAGTCTGCCCCATATCAATAAAGGACAACTCCAATCTTCTACAGGTATGTTCTTATGCCAAACTGACTTCCTCTTTTCTCACATTCTACATCCCATTCCTCAGGAAATCTTTTTTTTTTTTTCTTTTCAGAGACAGAGAGAGAGTCAGAGAGAGGGATAGACAGGGACAGACAGACAGGAACGGAGAGAGATGAGAAGCATCTCATTGCGCGTTGCAACACCTTAGTTGTTCATTGATTGCTTTCTCATATGTGCCTTGACCACGGGCCTTCAGCAGACCGAGTAACCCCTTGCTCGAGCCAGTGACCTTGGGCTCAAGCTGGTGAGCTTTTGCTCAAACCAGATGAGCCCGTGCTCAAGCAGGCGAGCTTGAGGTCTCAAACCTGGGTCCTCTGCATCCCAGTCTGACGCTCTATCCACAGCGCCACCGCCTGGTCAGGCCCTCAGGAAATCTTATTCCTTCTATCTTTCAAATCTATCTAGAGTGTGACTGTCACCATTCTTGCCCACTACCACCCAAGTCTAAGCCACCATGGTCTACTGGTCACCCTTCTGCATTCTAGTCCCATCACCTCTATACTCTCCACACTGAAGCCAAATGGATCTTTTTAAAATATGTCATATCATTTTCAAAACCTGCCTATGGCTTTCCATCTCATTCAGAATAAAATCCAAAGTTCTTTCTTTATCCCACCTACCTAATTTTCTTTCTGTTTTCTTGCTGAATGTTATGCCCAACACATTTGTATTAGATCTTTTTTTTTTTTTTTTTACAGAGACAGAGAGAGTCAGAGAGGGATAGACAGGGACAGACAGACAGGAACGGAGAGATGAGAAGCATCAAACATTAGTTTTTCATTGTGGTTGCAACACCTTAGTTGTTCATTGATTGCTTTCTTTTTTGTGTGTGTATTTTTCTGAAGCTGGAAACAGGGAGAGACAGTCAGACAGACTCCTGCATGCGCCTGACGGGGATCCACCAGGCATGCCCACCAAGAGGCGATGCTCTGCCCATCTGGGGCGTTACTCTGTTGCAACCAGAGCCATTCTAGCGCCTGAGGCAGAGGCCATGGAGCCATCCTCAGCGCCCGGGCCAACTTTGCTCCAATGGAGCCCTGGCTGTGGGAGGGGAAGAGAGAGACAGAGAGGAAGGAGAGGGGGAGGGGTGGAGAAGCAGATGGGCGCTTCTCCTGTGTGCCCTGGCTGGGAATCAAATCTGGGTCTCCTGCATGCCAGGCCGATGCTCTACTACTGAGCCAACCGGCCAGGGCTTGACTTCTTGCTTGTTTTTGTTTTGTTTTTTACAGGGACAAAGCGAGAGTCAGAGAAAGGGATAGATAGGGACAGACAGGAATGGGGAGAGATGAGAAGCATCAATCATCAGTTTTTCGTTGCCGTTGCAACACCTTAGTTGTTCATTAATTGCTTTCTCATATGTGCCTTGACCGCGCGCCTTCAGCAGACTGAGTAACCCCTTGCTTGAGCCAGCGACCTTGGGTCCAAGCTGGTGAGCTTTTTGCTCAAACCAGATGAGCCCTCTCGAACCTGGGTCCTCTGCATCCCAGTCCGACGCTTTATCCACTGCGCCACCGCCTGGTCAGGCTGATTGCTTTCTCATATGTGCCTTGACTGTGGGGCTACAGCAGACCGAGTAACCCCTTGCCTGAGCCAGCGACCTTGGTCCAAGCTCGTGAGCTTTTGCTCAAACCTGATGAGCCCACGCTGAAGCTGGCGACCTCGGGGTCTCGAACCTG
Source organism: Saccopteryx leptura (assembly GCF_036850995.1). NCBI lineage: Eukaryota > Metazoa > Chordata > Mammalia > Chiroptera > Emballonuridae > Saccopteryx > Saccopteryx leptura. The sequence continues at coordinate 25,120,610 of NC_089515.1, read as the reverse complement.
GGTCCTCTGCATCCCCATCCAACACTCCAATGCGCCACCACCTAGTCAGGCCTTATTAGACCTTTACACTGCTAATCCCTCCACCTAGAATGTTTTTCCCCCAGATAGCAACATAGCTCACTCCCTTTTTCCAAGTCACTTTTCAAATGTTATCAGAGAAGCCTTCCCTGCCTGCTACACATAAAACCTTTCCCTCCTTGCCTGACCTGTGGTGGCGCAGTGGATCAAGCATCAACCTGGAATGCTGAGGTTGCCAGTTCAAAACCCTGGGCTTCCCTGGTCAAGACACATACGAGAGTTGATGCTTCCTGCTCCTCCCTTTCTTCTCTCTCTACTTACTCTCTAAAAATGAGTTAATAGAAAAAAATTTTTTAAAAAGCCTTTCCCTCTTTACCCCTTACTTTATTTTTCTCCATAGCACTTATCACCAACTGACATGCCTCTGTCAGTTTATCTACAAACAAGGACATTATTTTCTAGAGTAGGCCCTCACTATTTATTAGTGAATGAATAGAATGAATTTATGGTGCCTCTCCTTTGGGTCAGGTGCTACCACTACATACAAAACAGAGATAATTCCCTGGCCAGTTGGCTCAGCAGTAGAGCATCGGCCCTGTGTGTGGAAGTCCCAGGTTCCATTCCTGGTCAGGGAACACAAGAGAAGTGATCATCTGCTTCTCTGCCCCCCCCCCCCATCTCTTTCTCTCTTCCTCTCCCGCAGCCATGGCTCCAAATGGTTTGAGCAAAGTTGGCCTGGGGCACTGAGGATGACTCCATGGCCTCTGTCTCAGGTGCTAAAATAGCTTTGTCGCCAAGCAACAGAGCTGTGGCCCAGCCTGGGCAGAGCATTTCTTGGTAGGGGCTTGCCGGGATCCCGTGGGAGTGCATGCAGGAGTCTGTCTCTGCCTCCTGGTCTCTCTCTTAATTAAAAAAAATAATAAATAATTAGAAAAAAACCCAGAGATAATCATTAGGCTGGAAATTAGTGGAACAAACAATGAAGAGGTTCCCTTTTTTTTTTTTTTTCTTTCTGAAGTTGGAAACGGGGAGGCAGTCAGACAGACTCCCGCATGCGCCCGACCGGGATCCACCCGGCACGCCCACCAGGGGGCGATGCTCTGCCCATCTGGGCGTTGCTCTGTCAACCAGAGCCATTCTAATGCCTGAGGCAGAGGCCATAGAGCCATCCTCAGCGCCCGGGCCAACTTTGCTCCAATGGAGCCTTGGCTGCAGGGGGGGAAGAGAGAGACAGGGAGGAAGGAGAGAGGGAGGGGTGGAGAAGCAGATGGGCACTTCTTCTGTGTGCTCTGGCTGGGAATTGAACCCGGGTCTCCTGCACACCAGGCCGACGCTCTACCACTGAGCCAACCAGCCAGGGCCTGAAGAGGTTTCTTAAGCCCAGAAAGATGAAGCTATAGCACCTGACAATAAACTTTGAGTCAGTTAAAGTTTCCAGGCCAACATTGCAAATTGTTGGAACTGACTGGTATTTGGGGGTTCATTATACTATTCTCTCCACTCTTTATGTTTTATTCAAATTTGTGGAGAAAGAGCTTCATCCTAGAGTTAACAGACTGGCTGAATTTTCTAGCTGTGTTACTTCAACTCTTTAAGACTTAATTTCTTCGTCAGCAAAAGTAAGGTAAAAATAAAAATGGAGATAAAGTAATATTTACCTCCTAGGGTTCTTGGGAGAAAGAATAAGAACTTAAACTAAAATACCTTAATATAGTACCTGGCACATTTCATCTGTGGGCAAGATGAAGAGAAAGGGGAAGTAACAGGAAACAGAGAGCCTAAATCAAGGGCCATGTTAGTCCCCTTTATGCAGAGCTAGTGAGGACCTGTAATTCCCTTACTAAGAAGGTCAGGGGAAGTTGCAGGGAAGATCTGAAACCACAGCCTATGTTTGACTGTGAGCCCAAGGTAGGATGGCTCCAGGAATGGAGGTTACTCATGGCACCTCCTAAAGAGAAACTCTACCAAGCAGAAATGTCCAGCCTCAGAATCAGTACTTCGTGAAATCCTGCAGTGACCATGCTGCCGCTAAAAATGTACAAGCAGACGTTGCGAACTATATAAAAGGCAATTTCCTACATCGGAGGAAGTTAGAACTATTAAGATAATGAATACTTTTTAAATTCTAATATTTCAAACCTCAGTGATGGATAAACAAAACCTTTCCAGGCGCAGAGCTCCCGAGTTCAGTCAGGTCTAAAAGTCTGGCCTACTGTGAACCTGCCATTTATAGAATAAATTTTAGGTCCAAATTGTCTTCTTCAGGGGAGAATGATAGAAACTGAGAATTACGAAGTCTCCTTGCGGCTCCTTGGAGGCCGCCAGATGGCGTCATGGGCCCGACTGCAAGATTAACTTCCTCTTCTGCTAACTTCCCGGCAGCCGGGCCCAGCTCTGAGGGCTGGGGCCCGTCAGCTTCCCCCTGGGGTTCCCCGGTTTCAGAGGCGGCCAGGCGTTAGGCACAGAATAAGCCCAGTAGTAGCGAGGCTGCCAGCTGTTTGAGGCAGGCCTGGGTGAGTGAGGAGACTGGAGTCGGGGACCTTGGCCGGGGGATGGCGCTTCTTCAGCGGATCCCGCCTCGGGCTGATCCCTGGCTGGAGCTGGTGCCTGGCTGACTGTCATCCCCACACCCCACTTTGCCCGCATATTTCCCTCCTCACCGGGCACGCCTGAGTCGCTCCTGATTGGCTCTGGGCGTCCGGAGTTAAACTTTCAACCAATGAAAAAGGGCATGGGCATGACGTATGGAAACGTCACGGGAATTCCCCCCTCCCGGGGGCGGAAAAGGGGCTTTCCCGCTGGAGCCTTGGTGACCCGTGGGGTGTCGCGACCCATCCGAGGTGGGTCGGGCCTGGAGAGAAGCCCGAACCGGAGCCGCCGCCGCGGTGAGTGGCCGGGTTCAGACCCAGGGTGGCCGAGACACGGGGAAGAGCGGGAGGAGGGCCCTAACAGAAGGAGCGCCAGGGCTAGAGAACGGCCTGTGCACACACACGCAGAGCACACACACGAACAACACACCCTGATACACATCGACATCCTTGTACAAAAACACGAGGACCCGTACGTTTGCTGGCGAGTGCACAGCATCGTCCATGTAGTCAGACTCGCACACACTTACACACGCAAACATGCTCACCCGTTCACAGGTGCCTGGATCAATACCCTTCACGCACAAACTCAAAGATATATTCACCTGTGCCCTTACATGTCCAGACAAGCTCAGACATGTTTCCACACTGAGAACTTTAAGGACACTCACCTGTTGCACACGCATGTTAACACCATGCACAGTCAACACGCACTCCAGCACATGGAGCGAAATACACTTGTATACCTGTGTTGGATACACACACGTATTACACACAGCTCTATAGGACTGGGGCAGGGGCGTGGGCACCCGTGGCAGGTGCGTTGTGGGAATCAATAGCTGTCGAGATGCTTCGGGGAGAGGGGTCCATCCCAGGGAGGAGACACCTTTCCTTCCCCCATCCCACGGCCCCAAGAGACCGGTTCTTGGGGCAGAACCCCGGGCCCCCCCCCCACTGGAAAGAGCCCCCGCCTACTAGCCTTCGGGGAGGAGGGCTTCCTACGGCAGGAATGTCCCCTCAAAAGCCCCCGGGTGAATCAGCCGTGGTCTCTCTCTGGGTAGAAAATCCCAAGGTTGCTCCTGGGTGGGGGAGGGGGAGGGGCGGGAGGCGGGCCTCGCCCGGGACTAGGAGCCTCCCAGGCCTTGAACGCTCTACTCCCTGGCACCTTTCCTGGAGGGAGGAGTGGGGTCTAAACCCCACAGGGGCTTCCCTAGGTCTAGTTGCCCCTCTGCCCACAGAGAGGGTGCGGGCATCCTCAGGCCAGTGCTGACCTGGCGCCCCTCCCGCTATGGGGGCGTGACCACACGTCATTTCCAGGCCCGCCCCCTCCGGCCCCGCCTCCCCCTGGTATTTTCGGGACTTTCCTAAGCTGTTCTAACTTTCCTGCTCCTTCCCCGGCCCAGCCCAGCCCAGCTCCGGATCTCGCCCTCCACCGGATCTCTCCCGCCACACCCGGACGGGTAGCTGGAGGAGATCCGACCCTCCCCCAAATCTGGGCCCCCCTCTCTCCCGCACTCCGGTCTTGATCTGTCTCTCTCTACCTCCCCCCGCCCCCCCACCGCACTTCCCCCTCCACCTAAGGCGGGAGCCTGAAACTCTAGGAAAGAGAACTCGGCCGGAGCCACCAGACAGAACCGGGCCTAGCCCAGAGACATGGAGAATTGCTACGACCCAGTGAGTCACTCTGCCTGGCCCCAAAGCCGGCCGGCTGGCCCGCTGTGTTTGTCTGATTGTCTGCGGGTCAGCCCGAGTCCCCTCTGCATCGCTACACCTGTAATGCCCTCAGATGATCCCAACCTGCCGGTTAGTCTATCTGTCTGCACACTGCTTCCAATGGAAGCTCTCTTATGGGAATGAAGAGGAGAGGGAATGAAAACTGAGGGCTTAGAGAGCTGGGAGGTGGAAAGCCCTGGGGTGACTCCGAATCAGCTACCATCTATCTGTCTCCAAATCAGGGTCTGGATGGCATCATTGAATATGATGATTTCAAATTCAACTCGTCCATTACAGAGCACAAGGAACCTGCCCCAGAGACAGGTTAGTAAGTCTTGTAACCTCTCCTTGTCTTAGAGGGAGGGAGAAGGGAGGAGTGTGTGCCTTCTGCCTTGGGGATGGGCTCAGATCCTGGATCAGCAAGGTCCTTCTGTCCTTCTGTCCCCAGCTGATGGCCCCTACCTAGTGATCGTAGAACAGCCTAAGCAGGTGAGTGAATGGAACAGATGGTGTGGGATGGCTTCAGCTTTGGGGCAAATCAGGTAGTTGTAGCTGGGTGGCCATGGGGAAGATCACTGACTACAAAAGCCACTTCTGGTTGGGACGGTTGGCTGCTACTGATCACAGTGGTATGGTTGTGGCTCAGGACAGACACTACCAGTGGGTAAGGTCACTGCTGGCAGGGGGTGTGGCTTGCTGGGGGACGGGGGTGGGGGGGGTCTCTTCTGGTCACAATGTCACTCTACCCTGGGACCTTCAGCGAGGCTTCCGATTTCGATATGGCTGTGAAGGCCCCTCCCATGGAGGACTGCCAGGTGCCTCCAGTGAGAAGGGCCGGAAGACTTACCCTACTGTCAAGGTGAGCAAGGGTGGTGCTTGAGGGTGGGCTAGTGGACAGTGTATCCAGGGGTATTACTGACAGCCCTCAACTCTCCCAGATCTGTAACTACGAGGGACCAGCCAAGATCGAGGTGGACCTGGTAACACACAGTGACCCGCCTCGTGCTCACGCTCACAGCCTGGTGGGCAAGCAATGCTCAGAACTGGGGGTCTGCGCCGTGTCTGTGGGGCCCAAGGACATGACTGCCCAGTAGGTGCCCCCTACCCTTGGCCCCCACTGGCATGCCCCCTCATTGCCTGCCAGTCCTAGGCCCCAGCTCACCTCTATGAGCTTAGCATCTGACCAAAGGGAGAGACTGAGGTTGACCCCAGAACTCAAGACCCCAAGTAAAAACCAGAAAAGCATCCTAGAAGAAATAGAATTAAGATGAACCTGGCAGTGGGGCAGGTGCCTCAGCAGGAAAGAACTGCCTGCAGTAGCTCTGACTCCCTCCTTTACCCAGATTTAACAACCTGGGTGTCCTGCATGTGACCAAGAAGAACATGATGGAGATTATGATACAAAAACTTCAGAGGCAGAGACTTCGCTCCAGGCCTCAGGGTCTTACTGGTATGGTGGGAAGGGGAGTAATGGGAGGTGGTTATGGAGAAAGTAGAGAAGGAGGAAGAGTCCAGAGGTCACATTCTGCCCACTGCCCAGAGGCTGAGCGGCGGGAACTGGAGCAGGAGGCCAAGGAGCTGAAGAAAGTGATGGATCTGAGCATTGTGCGACTGCGTTTTTCCGCCTTCCTTCGAGCCAGTGATGGCTCCTTCTCCCTGCCCCTGAAGCCTGTTATCTCCCAGCCCATCCATGACAGCAGTGAGTATCTTGATTACCTGGGGTGCAAGACCTGAGTCTCAGAGAGAGTATGAGAGGCAACCTCAACTGGTGGTCAGATAGTTCTGCGTTTGAACTTGGCCCTGCCACGTATAAGCTGAGTGATCTTGAGCAAGTCATTTTTCCTCTCTGGGTATGGCTTCTGTCTTGGCTAAATGAAGATACTAGTGGGTTGTTCAGATAATGATACAAAGCACCTGGCTCCACAAATGGAGCCATGACTCCGACATCATCTCAAGTAATTGATATTCCACCCCCACCCCCAGAGTCTCCTGGGGCCTCAAACCTGAAGATTTCTCGAATGGACAAGACAGCTGGCTCTGTGCGGGGTGGAGATGAGGTTTACCTGCTTTGTGACAAGGTGCAGAAAGGTAAGTCTGGAACCCATGCTGGGAGCTAGGGATGCTGGGTGTCAGGATTGGGGGCCAGGTCAACTTCAGGACAAACAGCCCTGGAGGTTCTTCTAGGAGCTGTGGCCAAGCTTCAATTTTCCCTGTAGATGACATTGAGGTTCGGTTCTATGAGGATGATGAGAATGGATGGCAGGCCTTTGGGGACTTCTCTCCCACAGATGTTCATAAACAGGTAACCTAGGGATGCCAGCAGAACTGGGGGGGCCCATCTAGGCTAAGGCCTCAATGACACCTTATGTCCTTCTTCTGCCCAGTACGCCATTGTGTTCCGAACACCTCCCTATCATAAGATGAAGATTGAGCGTCCTGTAACTGTATTCCTGCAACTGAAACGCAAGCGTGGCGGGGATGTCTCTGACTCCAAGCAGTTCACCTATTACCCTCTGGTGGAAGGTGGATCTGGGCTGAAGATCCCAGGGGGGCTGGAGGGAGGTGGCTGGGCTGGAAAGTCCCAAGAACTAGATCAGGGTACCCATGAGTCAAGCTAGGAGTGGGGAAGGTCCCAGTAAGAGGTAGTCCTAAGAGACAGCCTGAGGGCTTTGGGGGAAAGGATCATTACTAAACTTGGGACAGGGTTCTTGAGTGGCCCATGAGTTGGGTTCTAACATCGCATTTCCCTCTGCCCCCAGACAAGGAGGAGGTGCAGCGGAAGCGGAGAAAAGCCTTGCCCACCTTCTCTCAGCCCTTTGGGGGTGGCTCCCACATGGGTGGAGGCTCTGGGGGCTCGGCAGGGGGTTATGGAGGAGCTGGAGGAGGAGGTGAGGGGGTGCTGGTGGGATGAAGGGTGATGGAGGAGGGAGGGGTGAAGAGAAGTTCTGGCTGGTGCCCCCTCCCAACAGACTGTCTCCACAGGTGGAAGCCTCGGCTTTTTCCCCTCTTCCTTGGCCTACAGTCCCTACCAGTCCGGAGCGGCCCCAATGGGTTGCTACCCGGGAGGCGGGGGCGGGGCTCAGATGGCAGCCAGGGCGCCTGTCAGGGATGCTGGGGAGGAAGCAGCCCAGCAGACTGCGTCCCCCGAGGTCCCCCAGTGCAAACCGCAAGGCCCAGAGCTGCTGCAGCAAGGTATATTCCCGGAATTCGGGCAGTCGGGATGCTGGGGTGGGGGACCTAGCCCGCGCCCACGCCTCCTGTCGCCCACAGCTCGGGCGTACAATGCACGCCTGTTCGGCTTGGCTCAGCGGAGCGCCCGAGCCCTGCTGGACTACGGCGTCACTGCGGACGCGTGCGCGCTGCTGGCGGGACAGCGCCACCTGCTGACGGCGCAGGACGAGAACGGAGACACGTAGGTGGGCGGGCGGCGGGGAGAGGGGGTCCCAGGGTGGGGGTCCGGCACTCGGCATCCATTGGAAGGTCGTAGGGTGCTCTGAAGTTGAACAGATCCGCTTTCAGGTCCCGGCTCGCTATGTACTAGTTATGTTCAAGGTACTTAATCTCTCTGTACTTAAGTTTTGTCTACTGTTAAAGGGGCACAACATTAGTACTTACCTACCTACCACAAAAGGATTATGTCCAGGTGCTGCATTGCCCCTGTAGATGTCCGGGCTCAACCGGCCCCAGCGAGAGAGATTATGGAGGCTGTGGGGTTTAGAGAGTAGAGGATGCTGATTGACTGGGCGTGCTAAACCAGGGTCTCAATCCCCAATCTTCAATCCCCAGGCCGCTGCACCTGGCCATCATTCACGGGCAGACCGGTGTCATTGAGCAGATAGCCCATGTCATCTATCATGCTCGCCACCTCGGTGTAGTCAACCTCACCAACCACCTGCACCAGGTGAGGGCACCTATTGGTGAGGGGCTCGGGATTAAAAGGCAAGTGAGTCTAGGCCAGGAGTGGGCCTGGCTCACTCTGTCTGTTCCGCAGACGCCCTTGCACCTGGCGGTGATCACCGGGCAGACCAGCGTGGTAAGCTTCCTGCTGCAAGTAGGCGCAGACCCTGCACTGCTGGATCGTCATGGAGACTCAGCAGTGCACCTGGCACTGCGGGCAGGTGCCAGTGCCCCTGACCTGCTGAGTGCGCTGCTGCAGAGTGGGGTTCCTGCCATGACCCAACTGTTGCACATGCCAGACTTCGAGGGTGAGTTCTTTACTTCATCTGGATCAGGGGCAAGGGTAGAGACCAGGGAGGGTGAGTGGTGAATGCCTACAGCAGAAATAAGGTGTAGACGTTGGCTGGTCTGGGGGCCACAGCTACAGGCTGAGTATCCTGTGTCCCTAGGGCTGTACCCAGTACACCTGGCAGTCCGTGCCCGAAGCCCTGAGTGCCTGGATCTGCTAGTGGACAACGGAGCCGAAGTAGAGGCTGCAGAGCGGCAGGGGGGCCGAACAGCTCTGCATCTGGCCACAGAGATGGAGGAGCTGGGGTTGGTCACCCATCTGGTCACCAAGGTGGGAATGAGGACTGTGGAGGGACCAGGGACAGTGGAGATTTGACAGAGGGACAGCCAGTCAGTTGGTGCTGTGATCAACCACTCCCTTGTACCCCACAGCTCCATGCCAACGTGAATGCTCGAACCTTTGCGGGAAACACACCCCTACACCTGGCAGCTGGACTGGGATCCCCAACCCTCACCCGCCTTCTTCTAAAGGCTGGTCAGTCTTGCTCTCGGGACAGGACTGGGAGGAGAAAAAGGGGTGCTTCCCAGGCCCCCCTTTCCGATCCTAATGTGGGCTCCCGTCGCACCTCCCCCCCCAGGCGCTGACATCCATGCAGAGAACGAAGAGCCCCTGTGCCCCCTGCCTTCGCCTCCCACCTCTGGGAGTGACTCAGATTCCGAGGAGCCTGAGAGGGACACCCGAAGCGGTTTCCGGGGCCACACGCCTGTTGACCTCACTTGTAGCACCAAGGTGAAGCCAGCTTGGAACCAGAAGGACCAGGGGACAGGGCGTCTGGGCTTAGGGATGGGGTACAAAGTATCTGGTACTTGGGCACAAGGACTGGACTGGGATAGGGGTGAAGGCTGAGGTTTGTCTTTGCAGGTGAAGACCTTGCTGCTAAATGCTGCTCAGAACACCATGGCACCCCCTCTGACACCACCTAGCCCTGCAGGTGAGATCTCTGCATTCACTCCCAGCCCCCACTCCCTGCTCACAGAGGTCTCTTCTCCTTCAGGACCTCTAAACAGGAGTGCCTTATCTGTCAGATGGCCATGGAAGAAAAGTGGCCAGTACCTGTGCCCATCTCTGGAGGTAACTGTATTTATGTCCCCCTCAGGGCCAGAGCTGCCACTCGAAGACACAGTTCTGCAGAACCTAGAGCATCTGCTTGATGGGCCAGGAGCTCAGGGTAGCTGGGCAGAGCTGGCAGAGCGGCTGGGGCTGCGCAGCCTGGTGGACACGTATCGGAAGACAGCCTCGCCCAGCGGCAGCCTCCTGCGCAGCTACAAGGTCAGGCCCCCCCCCCCCCCCCCGCCTGGGCCTGCTTCCTTTCCCATCTTTTTTTTTTTTTTTTCTGAAGCTGGAAACAGGGAGAGACAGTCAGACAGACTCCCGCATGCGCCCGACCGGGATCCACCCGGCACGCCTACCATGGAGCGAAGCTCTGCCCACCAGGGGGTGATGCTCTGCCCATCCTGGGCGTCGCCATGTTGCGACCAGAGCCACTCTAGCGCCTGAGGCAGAGGCCACAGAGCCATCCCCAGCGCCCGGGCCATCTTTGCTCCAATGGAGCCTTGGCTGCGGGAGGGGAAGAGAGAGACAGAGAGGAAGGCGCGGCGGAGGGGTGGAGAAGCAAATGGGCGCTTCTCCTGTGTGCCCTGGCCGGGAATTGAACCCGGGTCCTCCGCACGCTAGGCCGACGCTTCCTTTCCCATCTGATTCCAGGCGCTCCCCTGTCCCCTGGGCTCCTTATGCCATATCCTGATTAACTCAGGTTCTCAACCCTCTTTCTTCCACCCAGCTGGCTGGTGGGGATTTGGCAGGCCTGCTGGAAGCTCTGTCTGAGATGGGTCTAGAGGAGGGGGTGAGGCTGCTAAGGAGTCCTGAGGCCCAAGACAAACTGCCCAACACAGGTAAGAGTGTCCAACCTAGATCATCTGGGCTTGGAGAGCGGGAGGCCCAAGGCCTTGACTCTTCCCTATCCCCTCCTTGTGTCCACTTCCCCAGCAGAAGCGAAAGAGGACAGTGCCTACGGGAGCCAGTCAGTGGAACAGGAGGCCGAGAAGCTAGGCCCACCCCCTGAGCCACCAGGAGGGCTCTGCCATGGGCACCCCCAGCCTCAGGTGCACTGAATTGCCGTCTATTCATCAGCCCCTTCCTGGGCCCTTCTGTACAGCATCCCCCCAATTCCAGTCCTTATTTAACACCCCATGCCCACCCACCCCCAATTGGGATAAATAAAGGATTCTCATGGGGAAGGGAGAGGGTCCTGCCCTCTCCCCAACTTATGGTAGGCCTTGAGTGATTTGTCCTACCCTGGCCCCAAGCTAGGCGCAGGGAAGAAAAGGAGGTCCAGCCAGCAAGTCCAGAGCAGTTTTAATGGGGGTGGAGGCTGTACAAAGGGCAGGTCCCACTGAAGGAGGGAAAGCAAGGCCATGCTGTCCCTGGCCTGTGTATAGGGGCTTGGGCATGGACACCCTTTCTCCACCTCTGGAAAGAGAGGGTTTGAGCCCTCAGAAAGGAAGGAAGGGAAACCAGCTTACCCCCAACTCCTGGTCTCTGTCTGAGCCAGGCCCCAGGATGGAGGGGGACTGCTGGTGTCAGGGGTGGGAGTGGTCTCAGCAGAAAGCAGAAATGTTGTCAGGCCTCCCCCACAAAAAAAAAAAGCATCAAAAATCCAGAAGCCCTGGCTTCTCCCGCCCTAGTCCCCAATACGAAAAAGTGCAAAACATTATCACAAAATGGGGGTCTTGGAGGGACCCTCAGCCTAGGCTCCTGAGGCCCATGCCCCAGCCCTGCACTGCCCCGGACACCGCGTCCGGCGCGGTAGGGCCCTGGGCCAAGGGCCCTCGGGTGGCCCGAGGCCAGCCTGGACTCAGGTAGGGCCATGTCATGCAGGTGCCCGGCAGGCACTGCCCCCCCACATACTCCCACCCCCAACTCAGGGCTTCCGCCGCCCACTGCCTGCCCTTGCCCGAGGCTCTGAGCCATGACACTGAGCCCGGGGCTGGCTGGAGGTATTGGGCTGCAGGGAGGGACTGGAGTGAGGTAGGGGGACTCCATCCTCCGCGCTCCCAGCCTGGGCCAGTGCTGCCTCTACTGCGTCCAGCTCTTCGCTGCCAGCCTTCAGCTTGACCCGAAGCAGCGCTGCGTATGTACCGTAGCGGGATTTCTGAGGCAGAGGGGCGGGGCTGTCAGCCAGCGCTCCACCCTCTGCCCATCTCATCCTATCTCACCCCATTCTACCCGGTCTAGACCCTGGAGGGATGCCAAAGAAAGCTAGGAGATGGCAGGTTCTTGCCCACTTCTGAAGCTCCCAAAGCCTTCAGGGACTGTGACAGGATCCCCTGGTAGGTTGGTGATGCTCTGTGGGCTCTTTCCAGAATGCCAACTGTAACATCCAACTGTTTCTTGAGCCTTTACCAGAGTTGGGAAAATTAAGCACTGGACAGAGACATCTCACTTCATGACCCTAGTGAATACAGAATATCCTCCCTGTTCCACAGAAGAGGAAACTGACGCTGAAAGTGATTAAGTAACCTGCCCAAGGTCGCCAAGCTCGTCTCCCTCTTAGGAGTCGATGCCCTTAACCACTAGTCTGAGCCTATTCTGGGACGCGGGGCCCTGCTAATGGAGAGAGGTGCCCAGGGCTGGGAGGCTCACCTCGAACTCCAGGTAGGCCTCTTTCTGCCGCTGCTCCTCCGCCTCTTTGCCCCGGGCCTTCTTGCCCAGGAGGGCAGCCCGGTGTTCCCGCAACTCACTTGCCATGGCCTTCAGCTTGGCCTCATGGGTCCGCACCTGCTCCTCCTAAAGGCCAAAGGAGCACGCTCAGTTACTCTAGCACACACAATTCCTTTGTGCAAGTTTATTTAAAAGATGTCCCTTCCTTAGAATGAACCAAGTCCTGTATCTGGATTCACAGCATGGTAAGTAGAGCGGAGGGTTTCAGCCTGCGCTCACCCTGCCATGACAGTGTCCTGGTGAGTGGACAGCCACATAATCATAGCCAGCAGCCTTGAGTACAGTCGGCCTGGGCCTGCCCTACTCCACCCCACTGGCCAGGTGAACAGAGACCGCAGTACCTGAGAGAGGCGGGTGGCAGCGCTGGGCAGCAGAGGGCGGCTGAACTTCTTCTGGGAACTAACAGCAGCTGGGAAGGGGGGTGCAGAGAACATGGCGGCCACCACATTGATGCGAGTGATCCAGGACTGCATCTGCTCCAGGCTCCTGAGGAGAGAGCACAGACACTTGCGACCTGGGCCCAGGGTTCCTATCCAGGAGTGTCAGCCCTGGCTCAGTCTGTGGCTTGAGAAGGAAAGAATCAATCCAGGAACAAGGGAGGGGAGCAAGTTGGGAGTGGAGAGAAGGGTCTCAGACAGACAGGAGGAAGGCACTCACGGAGCCTGAAAGAGGAAGACCCGCCAGTCTGCTGTGCGCAGGTAGAAGACATGGGGCCTCTTGCTGTAGTCGTTGGCACGAGTGGCCAATGCGTGGTGGATGCTGATGGCATTCTTAAGCTCTGCCTCCGACAGGGCCTTCCCAGGCTGGTACTCCTCCTGAGGGGGTGCCCATCTTGTCCTGGCCACAATCCCAGCCTGGCCAGCCCAGCTCAGCTACACTCCCAAGTCAGCTCAGTCCCCACCCCTGGGCAGGCCCCAAACCTTTTGCAGGTAGAGAATCATGCCCTTGAGGATGCCGTGGAAGCTCTTCCAGCCCCGCTTGCCCCTGGGTGCTGGGAGGGAAGGAAGACAGGTCACAGCAGGACTGGGCCGGGCCCATTCCCATCTGGCTCCCAGACCCTCCCACCGGGCCACGTACTCTTCCTGCAGTCGGGGTCTGCGTGCACCTTTCGCACCAGGGCCCCGTGCTTGTAGACGGCAGCCCCGGGCTCGGGAGTCAGGTCCAGGAAAGGGCTGGAGCCGCTGCCACTGCCCCCGCTGACCCTCTTGATGACCTTGGGGTTGGGGTCAGCCAGCTCAGACAGAGAGCGTCTCAGCTCCTCCTCGTCTCTGCAGGTGTGATCACCTCAGAGGGGGCTGGCCACGAAGCCACACCCCCCCCTGCCCCACCAGGAAAGCTCCTCCATCCAGTGTTTGTAGAGATGGGGGATGCTGCTCTCAAAGGATGTGGCTTCACTCAGCCTAAGGCACCTGGAGCCACGGCCCCCAGTCAGGTCTGCCTACTCAGGTCTAGGATCCTTGAGGCAACATGGCCCTTTCCTCAGACTAGAGCTCCCAAGGGTAGAGCCATGTCCGTCCTTTCCTTCCCTCTTGTGTACCAGCCCCACCCTCTCTATTTCCACACACACACCCTCATACCCTCCACCAGGACAGACACATGCCTGACTCAGCTGTCTTAACCTCACCCAGCACCAGCTCACAGCCTGTTGACTAAATGGTGGCAGAAGTAGCTGCTTCCTAGTCTGCAGGCTCTGTCAGATATCATCTAAAAAGTCTCATTCTGTCTGGTCACTCCTTGCTCAAGAAACTTAAAGGTCCCAGTTGCCCCCACGTAGAGCCTATTAACACTGCCGACATTCTCCTTCCACTCTCTCCCTTCCGACCTGGCCCGCTCCTCCTGGTCTCCCCACCCTATGCTCATTGTAGCCACCACATATTTGCCTCCCAAATATCAACTTCCCCCTCTCTCTTCCCAAGCCAAGGCTTCCGCCTCTTTCAAGGGTGCTTCCAAGTCCCAGTCCTTCAAGGAGCTTTCCCAGCACCCCAGTCCTGAGCTCTGCCTCCTCTGGGGTCTTCGCTCCCACCTACTGGGAGTTCCCAGCTAAACTGAGCAGTGGCTGGACTCTCAGCAGAAGCCAGAAAATATGAATGATCTATCGACTGTTTAGATGAGAACACTACTGTCAGACTGAGGGGTCTCAAGGCTAAAATTAGAACTTCTCTCTCAGACTGGACTCTTCTGAGTCTCTGTTTCCACTGGGGCTATAAGAGTACACAATGTGGTCCCTTGTTCTGTAACATTTTGGGTTCCCTAGGGCCAAGGGGGGGGGGACTCCTGCACTATGGGCTCAGAGCCCTACCATCAGAGACTTCTGCTTTCCCAGTAGGGTCGTCAAGGGACCTCCCCTTCAGCACTCCGCCACTCTAGAGGGCTGACAGTGGCCACTCACCCCAACCCAGCTTGTCATAACAACCCAGCTAGAGACAAGACACAGAACTCCAAGTCCAGGCAGGCATCTCCAAAGAAGGAAGTGAGGCCACTTCACTAGCTCTCATGGCCTCACCTACCTCCCCTGCCCCCCAGCCATAAGAATCACAAGGCCTACCTCAGCTCTCTCCGCCTCTCCAGGCAGACCTTTCCCCAAATCCCCAACCCCAGCCCCACCGCACAGCCCCAGGACTCACATGGCCCACTGCAATTTTTCATTCTTGATGGAGCTGTACAAGGCCTGGAGAGAGAACAAATCAGGGCAGTGTGGGTCAATCCCCAGGGAAGGTGCACCATGAGCCCCACTGCCAGAGCTCAGGGCCCTCCCTCCCAGCCTGGGAAGGAGAAAACGGGGGGAGAGGGCAGCAGTGTGTAATGACCAAGAACACAGGTCTGGAACAGAGTACTAGAGCCCACGCCCAGCTCTGCCGCTTTAACTGCAGGACTTGAAGCAAGTATCCATGGAGAACAAGCATAGCAACATGTGTTTAATGAAGGGCAAGCAATGAGCACAGGGCATCCTGGCATATGACTGACGCACAATAAATGGCAATGGCTGTTACTATCTTTACTGTTGTTATTGTTAAGAGATCATCCTGCTCAGAACCTGGGTGGGAGAAGCACAGTTCTGGAGGAAATGGAAAAGAACAGCCCTGGAAGTTCTCCTTTCCCAGATGTGCTTTGGGCCTGTCCCATAAGACAAAGCCACACAAAGCACATGGGGAAACTGAGGCTCAGGAATGGGAACTTACTCTGTCACCTCCTTCCTTGATTACAAGAACATTCTCTCATGGCTCCCAATGCCAGGACAAGCTGAGACCTTCCTCCAACCCAGACTACACCACCAAGCCAAATGCCAGGGTGATCCAGCTCCCAGCCCACTCCTATACTTCATGTTACCCGAGGAGTGAACATTAGTTTAAAAGGTAGTTTTAGCTTCCAAACCCTGCACACCCAAACTCCCAGTGAGTTCCTGAACCAGTCACATTTCAGTACAGTTAGCCTGGGGTGGTCAGAGGAGAGAAGGAGCTCTAGGAGTAGCATAGGAGACCCTTCTTCTTGGTAGTGGCCTGCAACATGGGTTCACACTAGTGCCTCCCGTTGTGGGGGTGCTTCTGACAGCCTGTCTGAGTGGGTGTGTCCCCAGCATGTGCAGGTTGGGCTAAGCGTGGTGTGTGATGCTGTCTGCATGTGAGTTGAGTGCAGTGGTGACGTCGGCACCTTCTCTGTGATGGGACACAACCCCCCACCCCCCACCCCAAGGTCTCTGATTCTCTCACTGCCCACTGCCATGCCAAACAGCCCACACCGTGTTTAGGATTGAGCACACCCCACAAACTCCATCCCACACAAGGCACCAACCCAGGCTTATGCACACACAGCTTCCTGCACACAACCAGCCCAAACCGTGCACACTTAAGACTCTAAACCTTCGCTCTCCAACTCTCTGGCCAGGAGGCTGGGGTGTCCACAAACATCTAACATGAAATCCTTGTCTCTAACCTTCCAGTTCATCTCTGCCCCTTTTGGCACCCAACTACATCTTCATTCCAAACTCCTAAACCCCATCCCTGAGTTATGCTACCATCTGGAAGGCTCAAAGGCCCATTAGTTTGAGATACCTACCTTGATAAGAGGGTCTGTGCTCTACCCCCTCCAGTCCATGCCCACCCCTACCATGGGCTACCACGGGCTCAGTCCCCGCTGGGCTCCCCCCTCAGCCCCACCGATGCCACCCTCTGCTCTTGCTGCCTAAGGTGCCCCCCCCAGCCGCCCCCTCAGACGCGCTGCTCTCAGCAACCCCCTCGGTCGCCCCCCAGCTTGGCGTGGGCCGCAGCCCCAATGCTCTCACCGCTTTTTTCTTTTTGCGGTTCTGCAGGCGGCTGACCACTAGGTCCGTGTAGAGCACGGGCTTGAGACTGCGCGAGCGCTGCGGCCAGCCGTAGCACAGGGTCTCGGCGCCGCGGTGGGTGCGCCCGTAGCGCACAGAGCATAGCGAGCGCGAGCGCAGCCGCCCAGCGCTGCTGTGGATGCTGTTGACGCCGATCATGCTGGCCTGGCCGGCGCGCCGCGGCCCCCGGCCATGCCCCCGCCCGCCTTCGGCCCCGGACGGCCCGGACAGCTAGCGGACGGCTTCCCCGACAGCCGGCGCGAGCGGCCCGGCCCGGCTCCCACCGACGCAGCAGCGCGCGGCGGCGGCGCTGTAGACTCTGCAGCTCCGCGAGCAGGAGGGGGGCGCCGACTGGGAGGGGAGAGGAGAGCGAAGGATGGGGCGGGGACGGCGCAAAATGGAAGCGTCCGACCCAGAGGGGAGGGCTCCCGCGGCGCACCGCCACGGAGGAGGGGCCTAGGAAGGCCAGTGAAGAGCACCTGCGTGGGGGCGTACTACACTGGGGGTGCACGGGCGTTGCGAGCCCCTAGGCGGGGGACTGGAAAGGTCTGCGGACCCTAGGGTCTAGAGCACCCTCTTTGCTCGTCAGAGATGAGGAGGGACATTGAGGAGAGGTCGGAACCCCTCCCAGCGGCCTTTTTTTTCTTCTTTAATTAAGCCAGGATGGGCCAAGTGGCGCGACGGTGGGGGAGGCTGGGGTCCGCCTTTGAATCGCCCTGGCCTCATCCAGCTCCCTGACGCAGATACCTCATACGCACGTGTGTGTATCCCAACTCCTGTATACACAACCCAGTTTACAGACATACACTCCAACTAACCAGATGCACCAATTCACACCCCAACTCACGGACACTACAAATTCAGGTGCATACCTCGAAATTTAGTCTTTGACCCACAAACGTACACCCTCTACTCATGGACACTTGTCATAATTCAGACAGTCAATTCATAGATGTATACTCCAACTCAGGCACATTCTAAATTGTAAGTCCTCAAGCACAAACACACCCCGAATCAGACAAACCCTCTGATTCACTGATACCCTAAATCTTACATATACAACTCAATTCAAGCATACCCCCCAACTCACAATAGAGAACCCCCACTCAGATACATACCCAAACTCAGAAACTAATACAGTTCAAGACAAGCCCAAGGTCACACCTGTGCAGTCACATTTCTGTGGTGGCCCAGAGACCCCTTTGCTAACCCTGGGGGTTTCGAATGAGTTCAGGCCTTCTTGGATAAAAGACCACTGATCAGAGAGAGGAGTGAACCCACGGTACCCAGTGCCCCTCCTCCTCCCACCCAACCAGCCTCAGGGTAATTGACTCTTCAGTGGGCCTGGGCGCAGGCCTGCCCAGCAGAGATCCAGAAGCACAGTATCTAGTCCCAGTTTGGCGCTAAGTCACTGCCAGAACTTGGAAAACCCTTTGTCCCTCTCAGGCCCGTCTAACTCAACATGCCTCTTATGCAGCAGTACCAGGATGACCTTTGTGATTGTAAACCCTGGGGCAGGGGAGTGATGGGGGAGGAGTGAGGAGATATACCTGTGTGCCCCTCACCCCACGCAAGGACCCTTCCCACCCTCGGTGAATACAGGAGGAGGAGCACGGATGAAGACAAATGCTAGGTCCAGAGCCGCCAGATCACGCGTTTTCCAGAGCCACCTCCCCTCCCCCACTCTGCGCAGCAGCGACTACACGCCAGTGCGCATGTGCTGGAGAGCCAGGGGGAGGGGGCGGTACCCAGACTGAGTCACGAGAGTCTAAGCTCCTTTGCAGGAACTAAGGGCCGAGAGGCGCCTCTCGGCACCTTCCTCTGACTCCGTTGGCAGGTCCCCTATCCCTCCCCTCCAGCTATCTCTACCCTGCCCCGCCCCCCACCTTGAGCAGCTCCCTGGGGAAGTCGCCGCCTTCGTTGAGGCCCTCCAGGTTCCCAATGAAGTCTCCGCAGGTCATGCGCTTCCCGATGTTCTAAGGGAGGGAACAGACACCTGTGAACCTGGGTGGCCCTTGGCCTTCCAGTCTTTGATGTCTCTAGACAGGGGGTGCTTTCTGGGCTCCCTCCCACCAGACCTCACTCACATGGCCATGGAGATCGGTGTTCAGTAGCATGAGAGCGCAGGTCAGTGTGTGTGCACCGTCTACGGTAGAGTTGACATTCAGCGTCTACCACGTCCCAGGGATTCTTCCCACAGCGCCCTTACCCAGACTTCCAGCTCATCCCCTGCCCCCTTTCGAGAATCCTTCCACTTTTGTAAGGCCTGAAGCCCCTCAGCAAACCTTCTCAGGAGCAAAGACCTCTCTCTTCCACCAGATCCCTCAGAAGGGGCCTCGCCCTCTTCTCAGGCAACCCTCCCTAGCTCTCTCAGGTGCTGGGGGTGTGCTTGCTCCCGAACACCAACATGCCAGTGTCTCTGCACTAAACACAAACAAGGGGGCCTCACACAGTAGTGCAGACCAGTGCAGCCAAAAAGTCCCCACTCAAGCCACATTTTGCACATGTCAGTGAACAACAGTATGTAATCACACCTGCCACCTGCCTCTTCACAGCACACTCTAGTCTAGACCCTAAGAATGTGCCTGCCCACATGCACAGTTCCACATCCATGCAGTCATGTCAGCACTGTCTGCACACATACATGCTCACATGCCTGCAAGCTCGTGCATTCGTTCACTCCCCCCACACACACTCATGCACCTATGCACATGCACACAATGCCCATTTGCCTCAGAGACCAGCCAGGAAAGCCCAGCCCCTGGCCTCCTCACCCTCTGAGGACAGGGCTCCAGGATTGCACTGGAAGTATCTCTGGGAGAAGTGGGCCAGCACGCGCTCCCGTTCCTGGGTCTCACCCATTAAGGCCAGCTCCTTCAGGAACACCCTGGGAAGGAAGGAAGAAGGAGAATGTCACTCCCATCTATGGTCCCTTTACCAGTTAGCTCTGCCTCTTGGTCATGCATGCGCAGCCTCAGAGGAGGCATAGCAGAGGCCCTGCACACCAGGCCTGGGAGATGGGGCTGCCCTCAAAGGGCTCAACACCCACCTGAGAGCTTGGTCCAGAGTCATGCCCGTGAAGACAAAGAACTTGAGGTACTCTCCAGCCACGAGTTTGCTGAAGTCATTGCTGTGGGCAGGGTAGGGAGACAGGTGGAGTCTCAAGGGGAAGTGTCAAGGGGCCAGAAGGGGTTACCTAGAAACCTGGGGGCATTAGATGGAGGGGATGGTGGAGGCACTGCCCTCAGGATGCATCCCCCGCCCGCCTTCTCAATCCCAGCTCAGTGACTTTACTTCTTGCCCAGGTGCCGGGCCACATCAGCCTTCCTGAAGCCATCTAGTCGGTATAGCCTCTTAGCTAGGCGCTGCGCAGCCTCCAGGTCTGCTTTCTGCCCATTAGACAAGGTGTCCGTGCTTCCCAAGGCTAGCCGCTCTGTGCTGTCCAGCTCTGAGTCTGAGTCAGATATTAGCTGGCTCAAGGGTGGTTCGCTGCCAGGGTAGAACACCAGCTCAGAGTTGGGGCAGGTTCGCAGGGGCTACCCAGATCCTTCCTCTGCCTCCAGACCAGATGACAGAGAAGGGGAGACTGGGACATGGGGAAGACATTTTTTTTTCTCCAGAGAAGATTGTATAGGTTCCCTCCATTATTACCACCTCTGTGGAAGTCCTGCCTCAAGTCTAACCCACATCCATCTTGCTGCTGTGGGAGTTCTGACTGCTTTCCCAAAGCTCCCTAAATTTCCTGCAAGACACAGATTCCCCATCACTATACACCACCATACTCAGAACATAATCTTCTATCTCTAAGAATATGGGCAAGGGTGACACAGGCTGTCAGGGAGGAACAGTAGACACTCAAATATTTGAGGGCAACAGGGACACCTTTCTGCTCCTATGTCTTTCTCCTCCCACCTTTTAGGGAGAGTAGCCTCCTCCTTGGTTCTTCTACCCACAAAGAAGCAGGCTCTCAGATAGAGGGGACTGGGGGTCAAAGTGCTCCCCCTCATCTCCTGTCTCCTCTTTTCCTTCCCTTCCCACCCCAGCTGCTCCACTTGCAAAGCCACCTGTCACCCAGAGACAGAGGCCGGAAACTCCTGGTTGCTAGGCAACACTGTCTCCCTGGCCACCCCCTCCTGTTGCCATGGCTTCCATGACTGAGAGGGTAGCTGGCAGAGGGGAGAGCAGAAAGGTTAGACTGATGAATGGACTTCCTGGAGAAGGGTGAGAGACTCTTGATTGGAGGGGGAGGTGGCATGGGAGGGAGGCCATGGGAGAAGCTGGTCGCTGCATCTTTGGGAGAAGCCTCCAGACTGGGTGGGGGTAAGGTCACAGGAATTCTAAGCAGATTGGAGGCTCTGTCTGGGAAGGGAACGACCCTCTTGGAGAGAGAGGAAGGTGTTCTCTTTAGGGATTCTTCAATTCTGAATCATGATTTCTTAAGTCACTGGATCTGAGACCAAGGGGGTGGGCTGTAAGGGGCTCTCCAAGTGGGAAAACAGGACATCTACATCTCCTAACCACCCCTATCAGGGGTCAGAATTATAAACTACATCTTAACACTCAGTCTCTGTCTCTTGGAACAGTTATTCCTGGAGCCCTGGGGGCCTTAGGTCTGAGAAACCAAAGGAATCACTCACCTGCCCAGAGGTGCTGCCCCCAGCCCAAAGCTGTCCTCTGAGTGGCAGGGACTAGGGGGCTCCCTCCCTGGGGCCTGCTTGGCCACAGCCTCTGCCTCCTCTTCCTCCCCTCTCTGTGTCCAAGGCCCATCAGCAGCAGAGCTGGTACCAGAATCCGGTTCAAGAAGGGCAAGTGGGGCAGGAGCAGGGGGATCAGGCCGGGGGGCTGGGGGTTGGGGAGGCAGCTCAAAGGTGAAGAAGGGACTCTGGGTTGGGCCAGGTGAGGCCAGAGCCTCCAGTGAGGCAAGGCTGGTGTAGGAGGTGCCCTTGGCCCGGTGTGACTCCAAGATGGCTTCGAACACACAACTGAAAGAGTCAGGCCCATCAGCCGAGGGGCTGGTCCCAGGGAGAAAGGGCACAGGGGACTTGAGAGGCCCCAGGTGAGGCATCCGGGTGCCTGGCCTGCAGGGGCAGGGAGAATCTCTGATCAGGGGCCCGGAGGACAGCAATTAGGCAGCATTTCATTGAACTTCCATACTGACTTTGTGAAGGGGATTATCATCCCCTTTTCACAGGCCCTCAACCCCTTTTAAGAAGTCACCCAGACAAGGACTCCCCACCACAGGTTCTCCAAGCTATTTAGTGCCCCTGGGGCACACCACCCCTACCCATCCCCAGCACCCAATCGCCTTCCTCTCTCCCTCCCCGCTAATCTCCCTTTTTCCTCCTCCCTGATCCTCTCCCCTCCTGCCATCCCATTTCTATTTATGGCAACATCTTAGAAAAAGATGAGGCTCCAAGCCGCGGTGGGGTGTGAGACGGAGAGAAAAGCCCCCACATTCCCTACTCTCCCACCAAGATCCAGGATCTGAATTGATGCTCCCACACCCCCAGGCTTGCTTCTGGCCTCTGGCCTTCACTCAGCCCCATTCTTCACTAGAACCCCTTTCCTCCTCTATCCTGGCTGCCCCCTATCTTCCTGGGTTCTTCCTGAGGGCTCCACATCCCCAGTATTCTGCCAGTCCTCAAGGTTTTGTCCACAATCTCCTGCCACACCACCCTATTGGCACCACCAGCTTGGTCTTGACCTTCCCAGCCCCACCATCATCTCTATTTCAGTCCCTTTGACCCCAGCCCTGCCCCTGGGCCAGTAGGAAGGGGCAAGCCACTTTCCTCTCCCACTACCCCACTCACCGGGTCCCCTCCAAGGCCTCAAACACCTCGTCGTCGACATCCTCTTCCCCACCTGCCTCATCCTCATCCTCATTGCCACTGCCCAGGCTGGGCTGAGGGCCAGGACGTGGAGCAGGTGGGCGGGCAGTGCCAGGCAGGCCCTCCGAGCTGGGTTGACTTTCGATGGCTGAGTCAGCCTCTTCCCGCTCAGCCAGCACTTCATCGATGTTGGTCTCACGGTAGCACCTCAGGGGCACCGTGTCCAGGTCTGTCTCGGAGTATTGGGCTGCTCGCCCCACAGCCACCCCAGAGCCCTGCCCCGAGCCCACCCCAAGTAGAGATGGGGGGGCCTGTTCCGGGGGCTTAGCACCTGCAGTATGCACAGGCATCCCAGTCAGGAGGTTATCCGGGTCAGCTTCCTGATGCCCCCCACATCTCCTGTCCTGACTCTGTTCTAGGAACTCACCCCACTGCCTCATATTGGTGGGAAGTTCTTTCACTGTCTAACCACCATTCCTCCTGCTACAAACTCAGCTTGTTCCTGGTACCAGTGGAGCTCATTTCAAATCAAGTTCTTGTCAGACAATTTTGAGGGGCCTGAACAGAATCAGCCTCTTTTCTACTCCCAAGTTCTGATCCTTGATACCCTGCCAGCTCCGCCTTCCACTACCCAGCTTCCTGCAGGTGCCCACTCCAGCTGCCACCCCAACCCCCTCCCATTCTAACACAGATGGAAAGATTGAGGCCTGGAGAGGCATTAGCTGACTGAGGAGCCCAGGAAAGGATGGGGGGGGGTTAAAGGAAGACTCTCTACCATGCCTCAGCTGCTGTGGAGAAGAACCTATCCTGTTCCCCTTGCCTCAACCCTAGGCCTTACCTGAGCTGGGGGGGCCCAAGGAGCCATAGAAGAATTCCCATTTGGCTCGAGCGATTCTCTGGGCATGAGAGGAGATTTCCCGGGGTGAAGACCAGGTATCCCCCTAAGCCAAGGCGTAAGAGATAGACACAGACACCCAGAGATAAAGTCAGACATACAAAGATACAAGAACATGGGATAGAAACACAAAGAAAAACACACAGGGACAGAGATGGAGGTTCAGAGGCAGAGGTCAAGAAGAGACAGACTTAGGGTTGAAGGATTCGATGAATAGCCCCTGGGGCCAAAACTGCCAAGAAGCTAAGTCTTGCCCCTTCACTGGGACTCGGGTTCCAGGGAGCCTAGGGAGGTTGCATACCTGGTTCAGAAGTCCAGTGTCAGCAGGTCCTTGGAATAGTGTGGCCAGGTGCTCAGAGGGCCCCCCCAGCCCATTGGGAAGAGAGGAGTAAAGGCCATCTGCCCCAACCTGAGGTTGGGCTGGTGGCCCGTGTAAAAGGCCCTGGCTGCCAGGCAGAGCTGAGCCTCCTCTGGCTGGGAGTGGGTCTGAAGTGGATGCCTCCAGCCGCAACTTCCGGTTGCAGCCAGGCCCAAGGGCTGCAGTGGGCCTGGGAGGAGAGACCCCACCCAGGTCCCAGCTCCGACTCAAGCCTCCAGGAGCAGGTAGCCCATTCAGTGGCCTCACACTGGCCTTCTCCACAAAGCGGAATATGACCACAGAGCTCTGGGCCCCTGGTGGAGGCTGCCCAGTGGGTGAAGAGGGTGCCCAGGGTGAAGGAGCAACACGGGGTGAAGGGGGGCCACGCAGGGGTGTACAGGGTGCTGTCACACGTCCCAGGTCCCGGCCTCGGGGACCTGGACCTGCTACCCGCCGTAGCAGAGAGCCTGTGCTGCCATACATGCTGGCTGGGGGACTCTGGGGCACGGGGCCTTCGGGGAGCCAGCGGCGCGGGCATCGTGGTGGGGAGATGGCACAGTCGCCTTCCGAGCAGAAGCGCATGGCACCCTGGGCCATGCTGGGGCCTGGGGTCAGGCTGGGGGGGCAGGGATGGCGAGGCCAGGCGGGGAGTGAGGGGGCAGCATGCTCTTCAGACAGGCCTGCAAGAGAGGAAGGGGAGCAGGGGGTGAACTGCCGTGGACTTGAATAGGCAGGAGAACAGAGACAGGGAGAGGAAAGCTGGCTGGGACCACTGAGCACGACAGGCCTTGCCTATTCTGGGAATATGGCATCATTGATCTCACCCCTTGGGGTAATCAGGCCTCTTGCTTGGGCTACTTCCATGGAGGCCTGAGGAGAAAAGAGTGTCCCACCCAATAAGCCCCTGGATCCTCTCCTTCTGTCTGGGGACCCTGAACATCACCCTGGGAGGAGGGAGGAAGCCATTTCGGAAGCTGAGTGAGCCCAGAGTCCCTGTGGCATTTTTGAGCTGCTTCTGGTGGAGGAAGGGTAGAGCTAGTACCCCACCGTCTGGACCGGAAGTGTCAGCCAACCATTGCTATCATACTGCCATGAGTTCCCCACAGTTTCTCTTATGGAGGCCCCAATTCAGGCCCCCTGGAAAGAGAGGAAAGAAGAATTGAGGGAGGGAATTATATACGGACCTTTAAGGGGCTGAAAGGTACAGGGTGAAGGGGAAAAAAAAGACCTGAATAGAGGCCGGTGCCCCTAATACATACATGTTGAATGGGAAAAGGACATTTTTGTTCATAATACAGGTACACACACTCATGCGCACACACATACTTAAGGACAAATATGTCAGTATACAGTTAAACACTACACCTTCCAGCACATACAGATAGAGGCACATATACACATTGCTCAAAGACACACCCTCACACACTCTTACACTCATAACAAATATGTGTGTAATGGAAAGACACATGCTTGTCTTACACACACACTGTCATCAAACAGGAACACACAAAGAGATACCCAAATACACACACGGGACCCTCATCTTCCAATGCTCACAGATACACGGGCATATCAAATACAAAGACCTACTGGTCACAGTTACACACAAATACAGATGCACACTCACACCCATACTTAAGCAGGGACACACACCCTCTCTCCCAACCCCCACCAGTCACTGGTCTCTGGAGGGGGAGGCTGGACCAGACCCTTCTCTTCTCCTTCTCTCTCAAGGGTTATGACAGATCTTGTCCAGCCCAGGAGGGACCATAACGGGGTAAAGGAGCCTCTGGTGGCAATGCAGGGTAGGGGCAGAGGTCAGGAACAGCAACCCTGCCAGTCAGGTGCCTGAAGCTCAATCGGGGCCCAGCATATCCCCAGTGGTGCAGCCTGGACTCGAGCCGCCTCAGTACTTACCGCTGCTCGCTTGGAGCTGAGGCCGAGAGGCAGGGGAGAGGCTGGGCCCAACTCAGCTGTGAAGGCAGCGCGGCTCCCGCTTGCTCTCGCTTGCTCCGGCTTGCTCCAGGCCCACCCGCCTCTCAGTCCCTCCTCCTCCCCCTACGCGCGGCTCGGGCAGAGATAATCCCACCTCCCCAACTCCCGCCCTCTCCCAGAGCCCTGAGCCCAGGAGGCTGTCCCCCACCCCTCGACGTTAGGTTTCTACTGGGCTCTCCCGCCAATCTGAGACCCGCCCCTGACAAGGGGGAAGACGTATGGCATCCCTGGTTCTGTTCCCCAACCCTCACGTGCCGCACCCTTATCGTGTCCACGTCCCTCTCGCCCACCGCTCCCTGAGCCACACGCAAGACCCAGCTGCACACGCGTGTCCCTCTCCAGACCCCATGCGTGTCCCTAGGAGGTTGCCACATGACCTGTTACATGCCAAACGCGCTCCCGCCCCCACGAGCACGCGGCCGCGCCAAGCACACGGTATGGGTGTAGACCGGACCCGCCCCCTAAATCCAGTAGAGCATCAATTTATGGAAGCGAGACTTAGGGTACTCCACCTCAAACCCTCCGGGGTTCTGAGTGTCGGACCCAGGAGACTCAACCCTGACCACTCGCCCAGGATGCAGCAGGAGGGACGGTAGTCAGACTTCAGAAAGAACTTCCTTGATGCCTGAGTTAGGTGCTCATCTAAGGGTAAGAGGTTAGACGGGATGACTCCAGGATTGAAGGTAGTGGGAAACAAGCAAACCTTGTGCCCTTGGCCAAGGTAAAAGGGGGCCCACCTATTTTTAAGAAAACGCCGCTAGAGTTACTATGGCAACTGCTCTCCTAGGGAAAGCCAGGACAGAAAGATGGTGACCTCGGAAGGAAGAAGGGGTCTGTTTGGGTGGTCAGGGGGCGCGAGGGCGTGCGAGGCGGGGACGCGCGGGGCTCACCGCGGGGAGGGGCGGCGCCGGCTCCGCGTGGTGCTGAAGGGGACAGCGCCAGATTTGTCGCACTGCGCAGGCGCATAGGCGATAACAAACCGGGTGGGGGGGAGAAGGCTCTTGGCCCGAGGTGGTGTTCGCCCACAAAGCTCTATCTTAGCAGAGGTGTATCCTTCCAGCTAGCCCCTCCCCAACAGGCTGGGGAAGAAGGAGCAAGTCCCTCACCCAAGATGACCCTCTTTGATCCTTCCCCGCTGCTAGCTTTTCTCTTCTCGCTGCATTGGGGAACGAGGGTGTGTGGAAAGAATTCTGGGAAAATCTAGTTCTTTATCCCGACTCGCTTGACCCTGGATAAGGCGCTTTCTCCCCAGAGCCCTGGTTTCATCTTTAAAGGAAAGTGACAAGACAGACCGGCCCACCTTGCAGTGGTACACGAAACCTTGGTGAGATGATGAATGGGAAGCAGTTTTCATTATAAAGAGGCAAGAGAAGCGGTTGCACCGAAAAGCATCCCTGCTTGGGGGGGGGGGGGGGACAGCTTTCAGCGACACCAATAGTTCTCCGCGTCCTTCACACCTTCACCAATGGATGATGAGGAAAGCACTGCTCCAGGGGTTCCCGGGAGCGGACCCTGGCAGAGGGAATTGGGTACGCGGTGAGAGGGCGGCCCAGAGTCTGAGCCCAGAGTTCAGGAGCGTTACTGCTCCAGGACGGTCCAAACCCAAACCCCACAACTAAACCCCGGGCCAACCAAGATGCAGTACTCCTGGCGGGTTGAGCTGAGCATGCATTCTTCTCAGGATTCTAGACCTCCTGGGGAAGGAATGGAACCCGGCTGAAGATACGTATAGTCGTTCATAACGCGCCCTACATCTCTTCCCCACAAGGTGAAAACCCGTTCTATTTCGTCCGGGAGTGGAAGGGGCTGGCTAACTGTACTTCACAATGAAGCAAGAATGAGAGGTTTGGGCAAGTTTGCTTAGTGAAGAAAAGTTGTAGCTTCGCCCATTCAATTCATTCAACAATGATCGAACACCCACTGAGGGCCAGACAGTAAGAGCCTAGCAAGTTTCTTCCCATTTTTCAAAGTCGCTACAAGCGACCGGAGGGCAGAGGGCAGGCCCAGAACCTTGGAGTTCTGGCTCCACCCCTTCTGCGTTTGGCCTTGACCGCTCCTCCCTCCCATCACCACTTCATTCAGAGCGGTCTACTGGCTCAAGACGGCAAAAGAAACCAGTCTCTGCTGCACCATCGCGTTCTTTGGACTCAGATCTCAAGCCCTGGAGCGGAGAAGGCGAGATTTAATGTTACACCACCGGTCTGTTTGCTCCTCAGTTTCGGGATCCATCCAGAAAGCTTTCAAATATGATCCTCAGTGAGACGGCACTCGATTGAATCGGTCTGTCACTACAACCCAAGGAGGCGGGGTCGTGGCAGCTGCTCCTAAGCGAAAGCGAGACCTCACTGCGCACGCGCAATAGACAGCCGAAGGCGCCACCGATGGAGCCGTCCGGAGGGGAGCAAGAGCCCAGAGCCGTCAGGTACCTAGTACCGGAGGGGCCGAGAAAGTGAAGAATGACCTAAGGGAGGGGAGTCAACCCGGGACCGGGCCTGGGTGTCGCTCTTAGGAGCCAGGGCATAGAAGCATAACGGAGGCGGACTCGAAGGTAACTGCGGCCCGGGGACGCCGTCGCCAACGCCCTTTACCCACAGGCTCCTGGACCTGCCCTGGGAGGACGTGCTGCTCCCACACGTCCTGAGCCGGGTCCCGCTGTGCCAGCTGCTCCGGCTGCAGCGCGTCAGTCGTGCCTTTCGAGCCCTTGTGCAGCTACACTTGGCGGGGCTGCGCCGCTTCGACGCCGCTCAGGTGAGCTGGGGGCCAGAGCCCCGCCCGGGTCTGGGTATCGCTCCCGCCCCGCCTCCAGCCCAGCCCCCAGTCCCTCTGTGTACACTTCCGGACCCCCCTAGCCCTCCAGGAATGCCCAGGAAGCGACCCACCCAGCGGGAAAGTCCTCTCAAAGGGCGAGTACTGGGTATCAACTCAGAGGGCTCGTGGGGTCTTCCCTGGGAGGGCAGGTGGCAAGCCCCCGAGGGCAGACTGCTGCTAGTAAAGAATTCGTCAGAAGCGGATAGGCATTGCCCGCCCTGTCCCCGGCACTAGCTGAAAGTCGAGGTGCCTCCCCGCCCGCAGGTGGGTCCGCAGATCCCGCGGGTCGCACTGGCCCGGCTGTTACGGGACGCCGAAAGGCTGCAGGAGCTGGCGCTGGCACCGTGTCACGAATGGCTGTCGGACGAGGATCTGGTGCCAGTGCTGGCGCGTAATCCGCAGCTGCGGAGTGTGGCGTTGGCTGGCTGCGGGCAACTGAGCCGCCGCACGCTGGGGGCGCTGGCCGAGGGCTGCCCCCGCCTGCAGCGCCTATCTCTTGCTCATTGCGACTGGGTAGACGGGCTAGCTCTGCGCGGTCTCGCCGACCGCTGTCCGGCCCTTAAGGAGCTGGACCTCACCGCCTGCCGTCAGCTCAAGGATGAGGCCATCGTGTACCTGGCGCAGAGGCGCGGCGCAGGGCTCCGCAGCCTCTCTCTAGCGGTCAACGCCAATGTGGGGGACGCAGCAGTCCAGGAGTTGGCTCGGAACTGCCCGGTACTCGAGCACCTTGACCTAACCGGCTGCCTCCGCGTTGGAAGCGACGGCGTCAGGTGCCTGGGGTCGGTGGAATGGGAGGGCAATCACTTAACCTCTTGGGGTAGAGGTGGGCAGTAGCCAAAAGGCTGAACTAGGACCCCCATTCTGAACAGGAAAGGCCTCTAGGATTGCTAGACCAGCAAGCCCAATTTAGAAACTTTTTAAAATCAGTATTGACACATTGATAGTTTTCACAAAGATTTCTGCTTTTCTTCGACCAGGAGAACTGAGGTGCAGTAATCCATTTAAGAGACAGGAAAGCGTAGAGGCATTGAACATATGACCCTGATCCAGATCCCTCTCTGTTGTGTATAGAAGAAAGTATCCCTGCGATAAGGGATACATAGGGCCTTTGCTGGCTCCCCCTACCATGAGTGTAGTGGTTTTGCGCCTCTAGCCTCACCTCACTCCTCCTCCAGGACATTGGCAGAATATTGCCCAGCACTGCGCTCACTGCGGGTGCGGCACTGCCACCATGTGGCTGAGCCCAGCTTGAGCCGCTTGCGGAAGCGTGGTGTGGACATCGACGTGGAACCGCCTCTGCATCAGGCCCTGGTGCTGCTGCAGGACATGGCAGGCTTTGCGCCCTTTGTCAACCTGCAGGTCTGACCACCCACTGATGGGACACAGCTGGACTGTGTGTTGGGGCCTATGAACTATAGGGAAACTGGACTGTGGGGGCCTCTGATGAGAGGCCAATGCCCTACCCCACCCTGGAGCTTCAAATAAAGAGCTTTTTACCCCCTCCTGCCTGGCGCTGCCCTGTTGGAGACAGAGGATGTAAGGTTGGGAGAGTCCCCCAGCACCCAAGCTCTGAGGCAGAAATGACCAGAATGCACTCATCTTGGGGCCACCTTTACCGTGCCCATGGGCAGCTCCAAGAGGAAGTTAACATGGTGGGGCAAAGAGGTAAGAGAAGGGGTGGAGAAGGGGTGAGGAGTTAGGACATGCCCTGTGTAGGGGTGTGGGGCTCCTGCATCCCTCTGGGATCTGAGCCTGGAAGAGTCTGACAAATGCCTCAGTGGAAGCGGTATTTTCTGGCCGGCTTGAGGTTGATGTATGTGGCCTTCATCTCCTCGGCCTCAGGGTTCCGCACATCTTTGAATCGCTCCCCCTTGGTACTCACTACCTGGTTGTCGATGTATCGGATCAACTTCTTGGGGGCCTGTCAGGCAATCAGTCAGTGAGTAGCAGAAGCCAGGAGGTAGTTCCAACCACTCCACATCCCTACCAGCCCCTATTATCTCACCTCCCTGGGAGCCATGGGCCGGTGAATCTTCTGATCCTCTGCACTATCCACCATCATGTACCTGCCAAAAATTGGCTGGGTGATGCTCCTATCACCCTAGAAAAACCCTTCAAGAGCCCATCCCAGCCCAGACTCACTTCTGCAGGATGAAGGACTTCAGCTCATCCTTTTGGGGGCCTCTGAGACGCCTGGGCAGGTCCTGCAAAGGGGAAACCTGGTCTAGACCCTAGGGCACTAGTAAAAGAAGCATATGGCAATAGGCCAGGACTAAAGTGGAATGTAGCTGGGGCTACATGGGTTGGGGCGGGGTATAGCAGAGGATATACCTGGTTGGGGCCATCCCAGACTGGAGGCCCCTCCTCCTTCCCTTCTACCAGCATCTGTACAGCTTCTTCCAGGTCCCCCCGAGCTTTGGCCAGTACCCACTGGGCCTGCTCCACTGAACAGCCAGGGAACACCTCCAGGAGCACATCCACTCCTGGCAGTAGCTCCTCCTCAGCACTGGCTGCCTGTGGGTATAAATGTTGACAAAAGACAGTATTTTGGCCCTGGCCAGTGGCTCAGTGGATAGGGCGTTGGCCCAGCATATGGACGTCCCAGGTTCGATTCCTCATCAGGGCACACAGGAGAAGCAACCATCTGCTTCTCCCCCTGCCACCCCTTCTCTCCCTTTTCCCCTCCCACAGCCAGTGGCTCAATTGGTTCGAGTGTGGCTCTGAGGATAGCTCTGTTGGAGCGCATCAGCTTTAGGTGCTAAAAATAGCTCGATTACTTGAGCACTGGTCCCAGATGGGGTTGCTGGGTGGATCCCAGTTGGAGTGCATGCAGGAGTCTGCCTCACTATCTCCCCTACTCTCACCTAAAAAAAAGGCAGTATTTCCTCCTTTTCTGCCCCCTAGGTCCCTCAGGGGTACCCTCCTCTACTAACCTCATCTTGGTTGTCCCCAGCAGAAGAAGCCCTAGTATCTTCTTTGAGTTTTTCAGGCCGTTGCAGGGACTCTGGGGAGATGGGCACCTGACCTTGGACCTCAGAACTCTGTGGTTGCAGGTTCTCTTAAAGAGGCAGAGAGAGGTTTGCCAGAGCTTTGGGGATGGGGTTTATTCATCATCCAAGTGTCTGATCCCCAGACTCACCTTTGTTCCTGGCACCACTCAACTGCCCAGAGAGCTTCTGCATCATGTCACCTATTGTACCCCTAAAAAGACAAGGAGGGTGGTAAGAGGACAGCTCTGTGCACCCTCCATAACCAGCTAGCCCCCCTCCTCCTGGCCCAGGCAGGTCCCACCTTGGGATATGGGCGAAGCCAGGCACATAGGCCTCCATCATCTCAGTGAAAGCCTCCATATCAAAGTTCTCCTCTGATGGGCCTGAGGGGCCCAAATCCTCCAGGACCCCAAGTACATAGGAGAAGATGACTTCATCCAAGCCGCTGCAGAAAGGGGACAGGACAGGTAAAACATTGGATACCTCCAGCACTCCCACCTAGCCTAAAGCTCCAGACCTCGGTTCATGAGCCAGGTCTCAAGCCTGGAGGCCAGAGAATATTCCACCCTCCTTCAGAGCTTTGGTTTCTCTCTGTCCAACAAGGGTAACAGGATAAGAAGTAAGGCCACACCAGCAAATCATAATCACCCCTCCCCCACCTCGAGAATAGGGCTGAATGTTCCCATCCCGGTCTTTCCAGTGGCCATGGCCGAGAGCACTGCTAGGCAGCTCCAACCCTGGCCCTGGCACGACCCTGGGAGAACTGCTGCTACCTGAGGTCAGCCTCTGGGAGGTGCGTCTGGACAAAGGCAAGAAGGGCTGCACTGACAATCCTTTCCAGCTCCATGCTCTTTCCTCTTCTGAAAGGACACAAGATGTAGGTTTATCAGGCCCTCTCCTGCCTGCCCCTGCCCACCAGGCCCAGGGGTAGCCAGCTCCTCCCTCCTGCCCTGCTGTGGAAACCACTTGTTCATGTTGCCCATAGCTTCCAGCTCTCCAGCTTCCCCTGCTCCCTCAAGCAGAGCCACAGCCCCTTCCTTGTCCATCTCTCCACGTCCTCCAGCTTGAGACAGGGCAGGGTACTGTCTCAGGAGAAGGCCCCTCCATCCTCTCTCTACCTCCCCACCCCATTCCCCAGCAGTGGGCCCAGACCCTCTGGCGAGAAGCCAAGGTCTTGGGGTCACATGTCTCCTGACTGAGGAATCCCATCACTGAGAAGGCCACTTGGCCCACAAGTCTAACCACAAGGGGTCCATTGTCCAGCCCCCCAAGGAGCAGGCCTCGGGACCCAGCGCAGCTCTTCTCCCACCCAGAATGGGCCACCCACCTTCTGGCACAAAGGGGCTTTTCTGACTCCATGGCCCAAATAGAAGGGGTAGTCTTCTGTGAATTCTCTTCCTGACCAATCCTTGCCTTTCTAGCAGCTTGGAACTATCTACAAAGGATTTCCATTTTCTTTCTCAAGGCCTATTAGAGGCCTGTAAGATCTGACCTTTGCTTACCTATCCGTCCTCCCCACTCGCTCCTCACTCACTCCACTCCCGCCCGTCAGCCTCCCTGCTGTTCCTCAAACTTGCCTACCTTCTTCCTGTCTCTTTTAGACATCCATGTGGCTCACTCTCTCACTTCCTTCAGGCTCTGCACAAATGCTGTCTCCTCAGAGACCTTCCCTGACTAACCCACCAAAATAGGTATTCCTCCTACTTCCCAATCCCTACCGTGCTTTATTTTCTACACAGCATTTACCACAGCTTCATGTTGTTTTGTTTATTTGCCTATTGTCTTCCTCCCCCATAGAATGCAAGCTCCAAGACGAAGTGGGGAGGACTTTGTCTTATTCATTGGTATAACCCGAGCACCTAGAAAGATGCCTGCACTTAGTAGATGCTCAATAAATACTTCCTGACATTTCATTCCCACCAACGTGCGCTTGATTCCGAATCTGTATTTGTGAGTAATGAACACGTATGTGGTAATGAATGGTCGACCCATAGATCCAAATGTCAGCTTACCATCCCACTCAGAAGATGCAGAGGCACCTTAAATTCTACCACTCCAAACTCACTATTTCTTCCCAATGTGTGTACATTCCCTCTCCAAATACGCACCTCCTCCTGTTTCACCAGCTGACACAACCACTCACTCAGTTGCCAAACCTGAAACTTGGGGATTACCCTTGATTTTGCCCTCTCTCAACCCCACCTGCTCCATTCAATCACTCAATCAATCAGCAAGTCCTGTCCATTCTATTCTCTTATTCATCTCCATTTCATACACTCCTCCCCAGCTGTAGTCTGGCTTTTTTTTTTTTTTTTGTATTTTTCTGAAGCTGGAGACGGGGAGAGACAGTCAGACAGACTCCCGCATGCGCCCGACCGGGATCCACCCGGCACGCCCACCAGGGGGCAATGCTCTGCCCACCAGGGGGCGATGCTCTGCCCCTCCGGGGCGTCGCTCTGCCGCGACCAGAGCCACTCTAGCGCCTGGGGCAGAGGCCAAGGAGCCATCCCCAGCGCCCGGGCCATCTTTGCTCCAAAGGAGCCTAGGCTGGGGGAGGGGAAGAGAGAGACAGAGAGGAAGGAGGGGGGGGTGGAGAAGCAAATGGGCGCTTCTCCTATGTGCCCTGGCCGGGAATCGAACCCGGGTCCCCCGCACGCCAGGCTGACGCTCTACCGCTGAGCCAACGGGCCAGGGCCTTTTTTTTTTTTTTTTTCTTTTTTAAGTGAGGGGAGGGAAGATAGAAAGACAGACTCTCCCATGTGCCCCGACCAGGATCCACTCAGCAACCTCCACCTGGGGCCAATGTTCAAATCAATTGAGCTATTTTCAGTGCCTAAGACCAATGCTTGGACCAATCGAGCCACACAGGCTTCAAGAGGGAAAAAGAGAGAAGGGGGAGAGGGAAGGGAAGAGAAGCAGATGGTCACTTCTCATGTGTCCTGACCGGGAATCGCACCCAGGACGTCCACACACCAGGCGGATGCTCTATCAACTGAGGCCACCGGCCAGGGCCTCCAGTCTGGCTTCTGCTCCAATGTCTCTACCAACATTTCTCAGTCTAAGGTCCTGAGTTACTTTTTTAGGTTTTGCTCTAATCTAGTTGAACCATAGGAGCTTACCAATATTGCCAGTTTTTTGTTTTGTTTTGTTTTGTTTTTTAAATATGGAACGCTTCACGAATTTGTGTGTCATCCTTGCGCAGGGGCCATGCTAATCTTCTCTGTATCGTTCCAATTTTAGTATATGTGCTGCCGAAGAGAGCACTTGCCAGTTTTTGATGTACAAAAAAAGCAGAAAGAAAAACGCAATTTCTTATGGTTTCATTTACTATTTGCCCTTCCAAGCAGCATCATTGTTGGATTCTGAGGCACCACATTCTCCTGTTTCTCTTCTACCTCTATTCTTCCCAGAGTCCCCTGGCTACTTCTTCCTAGAGTTCCTTCTCTGCCACCCTATAAATGTGGCAGCAAAGCTCAGGCTCAAAGCTGCTCCTCCTCTCTCCTCACTCCGTACCCTCTCTCTCGGGAAGATCTCATCTGGGCCCACAACTTGATGTACCAACTCCATGTCACCAATTCCCAAATGTCCAATTTTCTAATCTAGTTTCCACTTCTGCAGCACATCCAAGTCTTTTACTCCTCCAAGGCTGTCCTGAGTAAATGCATGTGCACACACCCAGTTATTCTTGTCACAGTATGGGAATTATCCTTGACGCCATCCTACTCCCTGCCTTCCCACATCCAGTCAGTCACCAAGCCCTGACCATTTATCTCTCAACACACCTACCTCTCTGGATCTCTACTCCCATTCTGTTCCATCTCTTTTTTTACTTCAGTGAGAGGAGGGGAGACAGAGAGACAGGCTCCCGTAGGCACCCGGACTGGGATCCACTGGCAAGCCCACTAGGGGGTGGTGCTCTGCCCATCTGGGGCACTGCTCCATTGCTCAGCAACTGAGCTCTTCTTGGTGCCTGAGGCGAGGCCATGGAGCCCTCCTCAGTGCCCGGGCCTACTCTCTCCAATTGAGCCATGGCTACAGAGAGAGATAAGCAGGGGTGGGGTGGGGTGGGGGTGCAGACAAGCAGATGGGCGCTTCTCCTGTGTGCCCTGACTGGGAATTGAACTCAGGACATCCACATGCTAGGCTGACGCTCTATCACTGAGCCAAATGGCCAGGGCCTCTGCTCTATCTCTTAACTGCAAGAGCCTCCTCAACCTTCTCCCCACTACCACCTTTCAACCAACAACCTATTCTCCACAAAAATCAGTTATATGATCTTGACAGAAAAATGTTTTTCCTGTTTAAAACCTATCATTGACTTCCCACTTCCCTTCAGATAAGCCCAGATTCTTTTTTGTAGCCTTTGATTCAGGGCCTCCCACTGCCTACCTCTCTCTAGCCTCACCATGCAGCACCCCCACCCCGGATTACTCCTGTCCACTCTGGCTTTCTTTCAACTTGCCAGCACTCCAGCTCTTTCATGGCAAGGGCCTTTGCATGAACTGTTTCCTCTGCCTAGGCAACTTCCATGCCCACCCCTTGTCTAATTCCTTCAGGTCTGTTTTTTTTTAATTTTTATATATATATTTTTAATTTATTTATTCATTTTAGAGAGGAAGGAGGGAGGGAGGGGGAGAGAGAGAGAGAGAGAGAGAAAGGGGGCAGGAGCAGGAAGCATCAACTCCCATATATGCCTTGACCAGACAAGTGCAGGGTTTTGAACCGGCGACCTCAGTGTTCCAGGTCGACGCTTTATCCACTGCGCCACCACAGGTCAGGCCCTTCAGGTCTGTTTTAAATTCCCTTCTTCAAGGGATGTTGTCCTGACCCTCCAGAACTGGTTTGGTCCCCTCCCTATTATACCCTCATTGCAGACTGCCTTTTCCTCATTTAGCAGCACCTTTCACAGCTGTAAGTATTTGAGCAATGTTTAATGTTTCTTCCAGGTGTTTCTTGAGGGCAGGGATAACACACATGGCTTATTCATCAATGTACACTCGGCATTTCCTGTGAAGTAGACACTCAATAAACAGTTACTGCCCACTTTACAGATAAAGAAACTGAAGCTCAGTGGGTTGAGTTATTTGCTCAAAATCACCTGGCTTGACTGTGGTAGTCAAGCTTTAATTTCAGGTCACCTAGTTGAGGATATATTCTAGGGCAGGGGTCTCAAACTCGCAGCCCGTGGGCCGCATGCGGCCCACCGAACAATTTTGTACTGATTTTTTTTTGTTTTCAACTGCAGTGAGAAAAGTGTTGCGTAACAGTTGCCTTTTGTAGACCTAGTGAGGCCCGCCGAACGGCTGTGATCTTGTTCTGCGGCCCACATGCTGAGTTGAGTTTGAGACCCCTGTTCTAGGGGCTACTCTGGAGATAGCAGGATATCAAGACTTCTAAGTGGGCTGAGACAGGCCTACCATCTATGATTAGCTTCCTGGTCCCTTGAGCATAATGTAGAGTTGCTGTGGCAGCACAGGGTTCACTTTGGACACCAGGACTGAGAAGCCCTAGCCCACCAAGGGGATGCCTACTTCTTTTTTTTTTTTTCTGAAGTGAGAAGCGGGGAGGCAGAGAGACAGACTCCCGCATGCACCCAACCGGGATCCACCCGGCATGCCCAGTAGTGGGCAATGCTCTGCCCATCTGAGGCATTGCTCCGTTGCAACTGGAGCCATTCTAGCACCTGAGATGGAGGCCATGGAGCCATTCTCAGTGCCCGAGCCAACTTTGCTCCAATGGAGCCTTGGCTGTGGGAAGGGAAGAGAGAGATAGAGAGAAAGGAGAGGGGGAGGGTGGAGAAGCAGATGGGCACTTCTCCTGTGTGCCCTGGCCGGGAATCAAACCTGGGACTTCCACATGCCAGGCTGCTCTACCACTGAGCCAACCGGCCAGGGCTGATGCCTACGTCTTGCTCCAGACCTTAGTTAGCATGGACCTTGGGGAGGAACAGAACTGCTCAGACCAGGCATACCAGATTCCCTCATTCACCTCCCCAGGAGGTCAGCCCCCTACA
This sequence comes from Saccopteryx leptura, assembly GCF_036850995.1. Taxonomy (NCBI): domain Eukaryota; kingdom Metazoa; phylum Chordata; class Mammalia; order Chiroptera; family Emballonuridae; genus Saccopteryx; species Saccopteryx leptura. The sequence goes on along the minus strand of NC_089515.1, from coordinate 25,083,120 downwards.
GAGACCATATCTATCCTGGGTTACATCATATCATGGCTATCAGTTGCCTGGCAACCTCTGCTGGGACAAAGGACCATGGTTGCTTCATGAAAGTCCAATTTCTAGAGAAGAATCTATTGGCCCTGGCCGATTGGCTCAGCGGTAGAGCGTCGGCCTGGCGTGCAGGGGACCCGGGTTCGATTCCCGGCCAGGGCACATAGGAGAAGCACCCATTTGCTTCTCCACCCCCCCCTCCTTCCTCTCTGTCTCTCTCTTCCCCTCCCGCAGCCAAGGCTCCAATGGAGCAAAGATGGCCCGGGCGCTGGGGATGGCTCCTTGGCCTCTGCCCCAGGCGCTAGAGTGGCTCTGGTCAGGGCAGAGCGAAGCCCCGGAGGGGCAGAGCATCGCCCCCTGGTGGGCAGAGCGTGCCCCTGGTGGGCGTGCCGGGTGGATCCCTGTCGGGTGCATGCGGAAGTCTGTCTGACTGTCTCTCCCCATTTCCAGCTTCAGAAAAATACCAAAAAAAAAAAAAAAAGAAAAAAAGAGAAGAAGCTATTAGGAATGTGTCTGATGCTTCTGGATTTCTAACCACGGTCTTTGAACCAAGTAGTTGTTACTGGGAAACGCCTTACTGTGCCCAAATAAATGTCTTCCTCCCCTGAGCTTTGTTCCAGCTTGTCTCCTAAGGGAACATCCTCCCTCCTCCTGTTCTTGAGCTGCTGAAACTCTACCCAGCCTTCAAAGCTTGCCACTTTGTTCTTTTACCCTTCTCCGTCCCCCAAGCTTCCCTCATTTATTTCCTGCCCAGAGGCTTCTCCCAGCATTTCTCCTCCGCAGTCACTGAGTTGGGGAAGCTGTAGCTTGGAAAGCCAGCCTTCTCCAGGGTAAGAACATGATTTCCATAAGACTTTAGTTTCCAAATTAGCCCACAGAACCCCATTACTCTTATAAGCTCTAAATCGAGACTCACTGGCAAAAATGAAATGTGGGCCCTGGCCGGTTTGCTCAGTGGTAGAGCATTGGCCTGATGTGAGGGAGTCCTGGGTTCGATCCCCGGCCAAGGCACACAGGAGAGGCGCCCATCTGCTTCTCCACCCCTCCCCCTCTCCTTCCTCTCTCTCTCTTCCCCTCCCGCAGCCAAGGCTCCATTGGAGCAAGGTTTGCCCGGGCGCTGAGGATGGCTCTGTGGCCTCTGCCTCAGGCGCTAGAATGGCTCTGATTGCAGCAGAGCGACGCCCCAGATGGGCAGAGCATCCCCTCTGGTGGGCGTGCCGGGTGGATCCCGGTCAGGCGCTTGCGGGAGTCTGTTTGACTGCCTCCCCGTTTCCAACCTCAGAAAAATACAAAAAAAAAAAAGTGGCTGTGATCCTGTCACGAATCCTATTTAAATGAGTCCTTTGATAATGGTAATAATGGTTAGCATTTACTGACTGCTTATAATGTGCCAGCGATTGTTCAATGCACCTTACATGTATTAACTTACCTAATCCTCACATAACGCTAAAATGTAGATACCAGTATTATAATATTATCCCATTTTTACCTAAAAGGAAATGGAGAACTGATAGGCAGTTACTTGCCCAAGGTCATACAGTGAATTGCAAATTTACACCCAGGCAGTCTTGCTCCAGAACTCTTACTGTTAACCACTACACTACACCACCTCTCATGATATAAATCCTCTCCAGTTGGCCTGGTCCTCTTGCCTACCTCACAATCTTTGCTTACACCATTCTCCTCACTTATAACTTCCTTCTCTCTACCTCTCCTTCTGCAGGACTCATTTCCTCCCTGCAGCCAACCCTGACTGCCCCATCCTCACGGTCCCCAACGGACCTGAGAGCATCCCTTGAACTAGGCACAGGCCTGGACTCTTCAAGATGCTCCATATAGATTCTCTGGACAAATTTAAGTGAGCCTGAGGGAAGGAGTACCATGCTGTTCCCTTGGGGTGGAGAGGTGCTCAAGGTAGAGGGAGAGCGAGAGCAGAAAGCATGGGGGAGAAGTCCTGGGAAGCAGTGTGGAAGAAGTCCTGTGGCGCTCAGAGGGTCTAGGATGGAGGTCTTCATTGCTTCTCCCAGCCCCTATAAAGCCCAGTTCCTGGGGCCCCAGTTCCTCATGATCCAGAAGACATCATTGTCCCCTCACCCCCAAGTCAGGTCTTAAAGGCGCCAAGGACACTGACGGGTACTAGGGATTCCGATATACAAAGTCAGGCGGAGCACAAACCGGTGGAGGGGGGTAGCACAGGAAGTGAGACCACCATGATGGCCGACCCCTGAAGCAGGAGCTCCCTAAACAAGCTAGCGGGGTACCCGTAAGGGTCTAGAATAGTGGGCCCGAGGGCATGGAGATGCGGATGCGGCCCTGGGGGAACACATGACGAGGGAAGCCAGAGCAAGCTGGGATGTGCCTTGATACAGGCCACGGCAAGAATCAGAAATGGGGGTCTGGGCGGTACCGTGGGGGAACACACATGACAGGTACCCTGGGTCAACGCTCTCAGTGACTCTCCTAGCCCTGGGAGGGGGGCTGGAGGGGAAATCACCTGCTCCGTCGGGCGCCGCCGGCGATTTGTCCCGCGCGGTGCAGCTCTCATCCCCCTAACCCCACCAACGAGATCAAAGGCGGGGCCCAGAGCGGTTCTCTTCCAGAAGCGCCGCGGTATCCATTTTTGAGAAGGGCAGGTGCCCACAAATGGGTGTGGTCTATGCTCCATTTTTATTTGTCTCAGGGCTTTGGACGGGCACCCGTAGCGGCCAGTTTTATTGCCGGTAGGGAGGCGTTGAACAGGGAGGTTCCACCCGTGGGTGGAGTCGCAGTGTCTGACTTGATCACTGTCTCTAGATCCTTGTCATCTACCTACCAAAGACCGAAAACTTTTTGACCCCAAACCGTGTCTTCACGTGCGTCTTATTTCTTTGCCACAAAGTCTCCGCCCTCAAATCCTATAACTTTTTCCTACTCTGCTTCTTTCCCCCGTCCGTCCATAGACCCGTGGCTCCCTGGTTGGATCTGGTGGCCCCTTCCCCCCAGACCTGGTGTTCTTGCCCAAATCCCAATGTCTCCTCCCCTTCCTGTCCAGTCCAGGTTTAAGCCCTGTCACCCAATCAATTCTTAGGTGCTGACTTCCCCACCACGTAGGTCTCCTTTGCATTCTCTTAACAGAGATGTTTCCCCAAGATTAGGGTGGGTTACAGGGTCTGGGTCTTGGGACCACAGAGCCTTGTTGGGACTTGGGGGTGGGAAGAAGGTGCTCTGGGTAAGGATGGACCTGCGCTCAGATCCCGGGTAGCCTGTAGGCCAGGCTTACAACCAGTGCCTTCATGCCCATGTTGGCAGGGCTTCTCATTTATGGGAGGACATCTGAACTCCAGGACCCAGCAAGGACTCAGCATCCTCTTTCTGTTCCTGCTGCTTCAGCTTCCTGGTGCTACCCTGTGCGGAAGCCCAAAGCATCTCCTCCCACAAACCCCCACAATGGGTCATGAGAAAAAGACTTCCCTTCCAGGATGAGCTCCTTATAAGACTTGTCCCTTTGTAGGGTGCTGAGGACCCAGAAGCTGTCCCTGTCCTTAGGAGTCATAGTCCAAGGTAGAAAATCCCATCCTCTCCTCTCCCCTAAGGGCTTGAGACAGTGCCAAAATGTGGAGAAAAAGAGAATCACTACTTCCTCTTCCAACCTTGTTCCTCACTACAGCTCCCACCACACCACCAGGGGACCCTAGTCTCAAAAAGAACAAGATGTTGGCTGCCGGAAAGAAGGCACAAAAAGGGGAGGGAGGAAGAAGGAAGCACATTTGGCATTGCGTCTGCCATAAAAACACTGCTGCTGCCAGCCTGGCGCTGCTGGGGTTAATGAGGGGTGTGGTAGCAGCCACTTTGAACTCTGGCCAGACAGGCCTCTGGGAAGGGGATGATGCCTGGCTCCATCAGTGCCAGGCTTCTGCCAGCTCTCTGAAGACTGACCATTTCTCCCCTTTCCCAATCTACCATCCTCCCTGCCACCCCCCACCCCCATTGCACAATACTGATGATGACTCTTCTCTCCTTACCATCCCCATTAGAGGAACTTTCAGATTTCCTCAGCAGAGCTGCTCCTAGTTCTGGCCCAAGACCCCTACAGCCATCCCTTACTTGAAACCTGTGCCTTTCCCCCTCCCTCGTTGCCTATTTCTTAGATGGCAGTTAGATGAAACTAGATATCATAATGGGAAAGAACTTCCTGAGCTTTCAGGGAAGAATGATGGGAAAGTCCTCTTTGGGGAAGCCCCTTAACTCCCAGGTCAAACTCTGGAGAGTGCCAACTGTGCAGCAGGGCTCAGGTTCTGGTATGAGAGAACAAATGGGTGGGCTGAGGAGAGGGACCATCACAAACACAAAGACACATGCAAACTGTAAGGTAGGGGCTTCAGGGAACACCTGTCCTCAGCATTGCACAGCTGGCTTTAAGATCTTTATTTTCCGCTCCCTCAGCTGTCAGCTCTCCCTCCCTAAGCTGGGAACAGACTCCACCTGCCCTTTGGGTGCGGCTGGAAGCCACACTGGGTGAAAGGAGTTAGAGTGATGTCTCTTCTCTCCCCATTCCCTGCAGCTGGTCTTGGGGTGCCTAGGTCTGCTTAGCTGATTGGAAAGTCTAGAAGCCTATGTATGAGGAGTTAGGCATAAAGCGCAGATTTCCCAGACATCAAGAGCAGAGAAAGAAACTCCAGCTGGTTGGTCTCCAAGCCTGGGACGACTCAAGTCAGAGACTGAGGTGAAGGAGACGCCTGGGGGGATGCAGGAGGGTAGGAGGGGTGTCCCCTCTCTTGCTTGAGGTCAGAAGGACTCTCTGGGCAGTGTGCCCGGCCCTCCCACACCTTTCTCCTTTCTCAGAAGAGCCAGGATTGGGCGGGGGTGGGAGTTGGCTGGGGCAGAGTGGAGGCTCTATTAAAGGAGCTCTCTGAGAGCATCACCGCAGATCCAGTCCCAGGCACGAGTAAGGAGGCTTCATAGGTAAGTGCTGCCCCCTTTCTCTTAACTCAAGCGGGGTGAGGGTAGAGTGGCTCCTGAGCCTGCTGGCTTGCCTTTCCCTCTCCAGAGATAGGCTGTAGCTCTGCCCTATGAGTGGGAATTGTACCCAGCCCTCAGTTTAACACACTAGAAAACAAAATTGTGTTTTGGGGAAATGTTTCTCTACCACTCTCCTACCTTTTGGGTATTTCCGATGAGATTTTCAGGGAGCTGGGACTCCTGGGCCCCTAGCTTGGGGATCCACATTTTAGGGATCCCCTCTGGCTCAGGAAGCCCCTTAGTCTCTAGAGAGGTGCCCTTCTCAGTATACATGTTCTGGTTTTTCTCCCAGACCCTTACCCCTCCAGCTCCACATCTGGTCCTACTAGGAGCACTTCTGGGCATGAGATGATGGGACTGAGTTGGCAGTACCCACAGAATTCTTGCCATGGCCCTTAGTTCCTTCCCCTCATATCCTACATGAATTCCGTTTGAAATTTTTTTTTCTTTTTTTTTTTTCTTTTCTTTTTTTTTTTCTGAAGCCGGGGAGAGACAGTCAGACAGACTCCCGCATGCGCCCGACCGGGATCCACCCGGCACGCCCACCAGGGGGCGATGCTCTGCCCCTCCGGGGCGTCGCTCTGCCGCGACCAGAGCCACTCTAGCGCCTGGGGCAGAGGCCAAGGAGCCATCCCCAGCGCCCGGGCCATCTTTGCTCCAATGGAGCCCCGGCTGCGGGAGGGGAAGAGAGAGACAGAGAGGAAGGGGGGGGTGGAGAAGCAAATGGGCGCTTCTCCTATGTGCCCTGGCCGGGAATTGAACCCGGGTCCCCCGCACGCCAGGCCGACGCTCTACCGCTGAGCCAACCGGCCAGGGCCGAATTCCGTTTGAAATTTAAAGAAACGTTGCCCCTTTCCCTAGCGATGGGCCCCTATTTTCAGCTCCAAGCCAGATCCTTCCTGAGATAGGAGGAATCTTGAGATCCCACATTCCTTATCTCACCCATCTGGGAGTGGAGAAAATTCACAGAAGTGAGCATGGGAGGGCAGCATCATGGCTGAGAGACCTTTGGCCCCCTGGCTCTGAGAACTGAATTCCATAGGACTGTGAGTGCTAGCAAATGCCCTAGGGACTCAGTTCTGGTGCCCGGCTGTGCTACACCACCAACAGTGAGGTCATGGTGAAGCTGCCGGCTCAGGCTCATAGTATCCCAGGCCGGTGCTCCTCTTCAACTTGGGCTACTCTTCTGCTCTAAGACTTGAATGTCCCCCCCAAACTCCTTACCTTGCCATAAAGTCTTTCAGAGTATGGCCCCCACTTAGCGTTCAATCATGATCTTCCAATGAAACTCTGCTGCTTCCTGCTGCTGCTGCCACGCTGATCCCTCCTCAGTGCTTCTTGGGACACCTTCCCATCACTATCTGTTGGAATCCTCTACAGCCTTCACAGCCTCTGCTGTCTCTTTCAAGAAGCCTCTCTCAACTCCCCAGTGGTACATATGATCCCCTGGAAATTCTCTGCTCTTGCCTCCATCACGGCTCGATTTACAAGCTCCTTAGTGTCTAGTCCAGTGTTCTGCACATAGTAGTTGTTTAATAAATGTCCCTTGGCTCTGGCTGGTTCGCTCAGTGCTATAGCATTAGCCTGTCATGTGCAAGTCCCAAGTTCAATTTCCAGTCAGGACACACAGGAGAAGCAACCATCTGCTTCTCCACCCCTCCCCTTCTCCTTTCTCTCTCTCTCTCTCTCTCTCTCTCTCTCTCTTCCCCTCCTGCAGCTATGGCTCGGATGGTTCAAGTGAATCGAGTCCGGGCACTGAGGATGGCTTGGTGGAGCCTCTGCCTCAGGCACTAAAAATAGTTCACTTCCAGCATGGCCCCAATAGGCAGAGCATCAGCCCCAGACAGAGTTGCCAGGTGGATCCTGGTTGGGGCGCATGTGGAAGTTTGTCTATCTCCTCTCCTCTCACTTGGAAAAGAAGGAAACAAAATTATTTTTTAAAATGTTCCTTAAATTTTCCTGAGTGTGTCTCATGTATGAAGAGGAAGTTTGGCCTAGAGGTTAAGGCCACAGTCAGATTTCCCAGATGCATTCTCCATGTGTGACTTTGGGTTAGTTGTTAACCGCTTTAGGATTCATTTTCCTCATCTGTAAATGGGAATATAATTATATCCACATCAAGGTTTTGTGGAGATTAAATAGAGCTAATAGTTTCTACACAGGACTTTAGCATAGTGCCTGCACATAGTAAGTGTGAAGTTGTTATGATTCTTATTCTACTCCCTTGAGTAGTAATGGCAGCTACCCAGTTGAGGGGTAGGATAGGGCTAAAAATTGGTCAGTTAAAATTCATTGAGTGAAGAGCTCCAGACCTGGTGCCAGGGCTGGGTAAGGCTGGGACAAGGCCAGGAAGAGGAGGCCATCAGGATCCGGGCTTGGTGGCCCAAGCCTTGCTGGAGTCTAGGACCTCTGGCTTCCCACCTTCCTTCCGTGTAGCCTGGGGTGAGCCACTCCTTCTCTTTGGCCTTGGTTTCCCAGTTTAATGTATAAAAATTGAGGAGGTTAGAACAGGTCCCTCACAGCCCAGCTGTTTTATGATAACTGAGTGTCTAAGTGTCAAATTCAAAGAAAAAATCACAGGCCTGACCTGATGGTAATGCAGTGGATAGAATGTTGACATGGGACCGCTGAGCTACTAGGTTAGAAACCCTGAGGTTGCCGCTTTGAGTGCAGGCTCATCCGGCTTGAGCACAGGCTCATCTGGTTTGAGCACAGGGTCACCAGCTTGAGTGTGGGATCATAAACACGACCCTATGGTCGCTGGCTTGAGCCAAAAGGTCACTGGCTTGAATCCCAAGGTCGCTGGCTTGAGCAAGGGGTCACTGGCTCGGCTGGAGCCCCCCCCCCAGGGGGGCCAAGGCACGTACGTATGAGAAGCAATCAATGAACAACTAAAGTGCAACAACTACGAGCTGATACTTCTCACCTCTCTCCCTTCCTGTCTGTCTGACTCTCTCTCTTTTTCAAAGAAAGAAAAGAAAAGATCAAGGAAGGAAGCATCCAGACTCCCTGAAGGGCTGGCTCCCTTACTCACATCCATAGGGCTAGAAGCAACACTGGCATTTGGAAGTACAGGGAATGCTGAACTGAGCTGAGTGGCAGCACCCCTTTCAAAAGCCTGTAATCAGAGGATAGGGATAAACTTGTATGCAACCTATGGGCATTTCTAGAGCACAACTGGAAGCGTTGGGAGAAATGAGTGTGAGCAATGAGGATTCCTCAGAGCGGGGGGCAGTTCAGAGACTTCAATGATCTGGACCCAAGAGGATAGAGAGGGAAGGGGAGACAGAACACACTTTACTTGGTGTGAGACCCAAGATTTACTTGAAACCTGCCTTGTTTCAAAAAAGGATTTGAAGTGGGTTACAAGCATGAAGACAATTCTCCAAGATTGAAAGAAAAGCTGTGACATAGATATGTAGTATATTTTCAATGTGCATCCTTTTGACCCAGAGATTCTATTTACTTATTACATTTTTATTTTTAGTTAGAAATTATTTCAAACTTACAGAAAACTTACCAGAATAGTGCAAAGAATCTTGCTACCAGATTTACCAAATGTTAACTTTTTGCTATGTTGCTTTCTCTATAGTCCTTATTTTAAGTCTTGCTACTTGTCCCAGTAATATCCTCGATAACAATTTTCATTTTGGTTTGAGATCCCGCATTGCATTTTTTTTTATGTCTCTTTAGTCTCCTTTGACCTGAAACAGTTTCTCTGCCTTTTTTTTTTGTCTTTTATAACACTTTTTTTTTTTTTTTTTTTCCCTGAAGCTGGAAACGGGGAGAGACAGTCAGACAGACTCCTGCATGCGCCGACCGGGATCCACCCGGCACGCCCACCAGGGGCAACGCTCTGCCCACCAGGGGGCGTCGCTCCGCCGCGACCAGAGCCACTCTAGCGCCTGGGGCAGAGGCCAAGGAGCCATCCCCAGCACCCGGGCCATCCCTGCTCCAATGGAGCCCTGGCTGCGGGAGGGGAAGAGAGAGACAGAGAGGAAGGAGGGGGGGTTGGAGAAGCAAATGGGCGCCTCTCCTATGTGCCCTGGCCGGGAATCGAACCCGGGTCCCCCGCACGCCAGGCCGACGCTCTACCGCTGAGCCAACCGGCCAGGGCCTTTTATAACACTTTTGAACAATAAAGACCAGTGAGGTTGTGTCTCAGCTTAGGTTTATCTGATGTTTCCTCATGATTATAAATTACTGCTGAATTGATGTGGTGTTTTCCAGTTTAACATATTATAAGTCACATGATGTTGATTTGTCTCTGGTAAAAAAAAATTTTTTGGCCCTGGCCGGTTGGCTCAGCGGTAGAGCGTCGGCCTAGCGTGCGGAGGACCCGGGTTCGATTCCTGGCCAGGGCACACAGGAGAAGCGCCCATTTGCTTCTCCACCCCTCCGCCGCACCTTCCTCTCTGTCTCTCTCTTCCCCTCCCGCAGCCAAGGCTCCATTGGAGCAAAAATGGCCCGGGCGCTGGGGATGGCTCTGTGACCTCTGCCTCAGGCGCTAGAGTGGCTCTGGTCGCAACATGGCGACGCCCAGGATGGGCAGAGCATCGCCCCCTGGTGGGCAGAGCGTCGCCCCTGGTGGGCGTGCCGGGTGGATCCCGGTCGGGCGCATGCGGGAGTCTGTCTGACTGTCTCTCCCTGTTTCCAGCTTCAGAAAAATGCAAAAGAAAATGCAAAAAAAAAATAATAATTTTTTTTTCACCTGACCTGGGGTGGTGCAGTAGACAAAGCATTGACCTGGAACACTGAGGTTACTGATTCAAAACCCTGGGCTTGCCCGGTCCAAGGCACATATGACAAGCCATCAATGAACAACTAAAGTGAAGCAACTGTGAGTTGGTACTTCTCACTCCATATGCCTCCTCTTTCTAAAAATTAATAAATAAAATCTTTTAAAAAAAGAAAGAAAAAAATTCAAGACACTGTTGTTAATGACAGTAAGAGCTCTGGCTAGTTAGTTCAGTCAGAGCGTCATCCCAAAACACCAAGGTTGCAGGTTCAATCCCCAGTCAGGGCACATACAGGAAGCAACCAGTGAATGCCCAATTAAGTAAAAGGACAAATGAATGCTTTCCCCGCCATTCCTCTTTCTGTCACTCTAAAATAAAAAAAGAAAGAAAGAAAGAAAGACGAACATTTTATTTAAGAATGGGTACTGCAATGGGATTAAAATGATATACACCAGTTTCTCTACTATACTACTCAGTTACCATTTTACCATTTACTTTGTAATTAATAAATACCTTATGGGAACATACTTTAAAAAATGTCAGTATCCTGATTCTCATCAAACTTTCACCAATTAGTTTTATTTATTTATATATTTTTTAGCAAGAGACAGGAAGGAAAAAAAATGAAAAGCATCAACTTGTAGTTGTGGCACTTTAGTTGTTCATTGATCGCTTTCTCATATATGCCTTGGCTGGAGGGGGGCGCTCCTGCTGAGCCAGTGACCCGGGCTTCAAGCCAGTGACCATGGGGTCTGGTCTATGATCCCATCCTCAAGTGGGTGACCCCGTGCTAAAGCTGGTGAGGTTCACCCATTAGTTTTAGTATCTATGAATGATTCTCATCTGACTCAATTACTGTGATGGTTGGGAATGGTGATTTTTAAATTTCTAATTAAGGAAGAACTTTCCTTTCATATTTATTTATTTAGATAATATTAATTTAGACTTATGTATCCTTATTATATTTGTTATAGTCTGTTCCTAATGATTACACTGGGGAACAAAATTTTTGTGGCATCCACAAAAACACTTGTTCTTACCTAAGTCAAGTGTGCTGATCTCAAATCTAACATTAGTTTTTCTCTGTAAGCTACAGTTTTTTTGCAATTCAAGATTTTAGGTTTCCATCTTATTGTAAAGTTTTCAACATTTAGCTTAACATAATGAAGTAGAATGTCTTCTTGGGCATCATCTTTGTGAAAATACAATAATTTATATAATGCAGTAAATACATTAATACACTAAAAGATATGATTGCATCAGAACTTGTCTACAATTAAAAAATACAACATATTGAAACACTTATTTTAATAATAAAATTTGTGCAAAATTTATTTAAATTCTATTCAGGCAAAAATTTGCGTTTGTAGCTCTTGCATTTGTGTACTTGTTGAGGACAATCTCGTTTGATGCTCCAGCAGTAGTCTGCTCATCACTAACAGCTCCAAGATTTTCGGGAAACTTATCAAGGTGACTGTTCAAGAAGTGAATCTTTTTTTTTTTTTCAATTTAATTTTTATTTATTTATTTTTATTTATTTATTTTCTTTTTTACAGAGACAGTGAGTCAGAGAGAGGGATAGACAGGGACAGACAGACAGGAACGGAGAAAGATGAGAAGCATCAATCATTAGTTTTTCATTGCGCGTTGCAACACCTTAGTTGTTCATTGATTGCTTTCTCCTATGTGCCTTGACCGTGGGCCTTCAGCAGACTGAGTAACCCCTTGCTGGAGCCAGAGACCTTGGGTCCAAGCTGGTGAGCCTTGCTCAAACCAGATGAGCCTGCACTCAAGTTGGCGACCTCAGGGTCTTGAACCCAGGTCCTCTGCATCCCAGTCCGAAGCTCTATTCACTGCGCCACCACCTGGTCAGGCTGAATCTTAATGCTCATGTTATATCCAATGTTGCAGAAAGCGAACAGCATCCTTTGAACCAGAAGTTCATAGTTTTCTGCTATTTTTTTGTTTGTTTGTTTGTTTTTTTTGGTATTTTTTTCTGAAGCTGGAAACAGGGAGAGACAGTCAGACAGACTCCCGCATGCGCCCGACCGGGATCCACCGGGATCCACCCGGCACGCCCACCAGGGGCGAAGCTCTGCCCACCAGGGGGCGTCGCTCTGCCGCGACCAGAGCCACTCGAGCGCCTGGGGCAGAGGCCAAGGAGCCATCCTCAGTGCCCGGGCCATCTTTGCTCCAATGGAGCCTTGGCTGCGGGAGGGGAAGAGAGAGGCAGAGAGGAAGGAGGGGGGGGGGTGGAGAAGCAAATGGGCGCTTCTCCTATGTGCCCTGGCCGGGAATTGAACCCGGGTCCCCCACACGCCAGGCCGACGCTCTACCACTGAGCCAACCGGCCAGGGCCTGCTTTTTTCTTTTTTAAATTAATTTTATTTATTTATTCATTTTAGAGAGGGGGGAGAAAGAGAGAGAGAGAGAGAGAGAGAGAGAGAGAGAGAGAGAGAAGTGGGGGAGGAGCAGGAAGCTTCAACTCCCATATGTGCCTTGACCAGGCAAAGCCAGGATTTTGAACCGGCAACCTCAGCATTCCAGGTCGACGCTTTATCCACTGTGCCACCACAGGTCAGGCAGTTTTCTGCTTTTTTGTTGCCAAGGAAGTTCTTTGTAACTGCCACAAAAGACTGCCATGCTGCTTTCTCCTCCTTATTCATCTTCCTGGCAAATTCTTCATCACATATGAGGGTTCAAATTTGAGGTCCATCGAATACACCTGCTTTTATCTTCTCGAAAGACAAGGCAGGAAAAGCAGAAATAATATGTTGAAAGCATTCACTTTCTCTATTGAAAGCCTGAACAAACTGCTTCATTAAGCCAAGTTTGATGTAAAGTGGGGGGAAAATGATCCTGTCTTGATTAACTACAGGTTCATTCACAATATTTTGCATCCCTACTTCCAGAGCTTCATGTTTTGGCCACTCTTTCTGTGTCCAGTGTTTCTCCCAAGCTCAGCTGTCCCACAAACACAGAAAGCAAGGATACTTTGTGAAACCTCTCTGTTGTCCTAGCAGGAAATTTACCATTTTAAGATCCACACAAATGATCTAGTTATGTTCCTCATACTTCAGAAAGTCAAGGACAATTTTTTATGTCATTCTTACTAAGTCATTCAATTCAGGTTGGCTAAACTGCTGAGGGGTTAATGACTGCTGGCATCAGAAGAAGACCCTTCAGATTTTACAATCATTTCCTCATGCTTCTTATCAAAATATACTTGATCATCATGTTCACTTTCTTTGTCCTTAGAAGAAATAAAACCATTAAAAATAAAAACTGGAACTGGGAGTGTCTCAGAGTGTGGGATAAGTCGTATTGCTGAAGGAATATTAGGATATGAGATCATATGCCGTTTTTTCTTGCCGATGCCCTTTGTATGGATCAGACAGAAATAACAGTCACTGCTGTGGTCCTTAGGTTCACGCCAAACCATGGGAATACCAAAAGGCATTCCTTTGCATTTTCCTTTTGTCCAGTCATCAAGCATTTCCTCACAATCATAACACACAATATGAGGAGCCCAATTCTTGTCTTGATTGCCAAGGGGAACTTGAAAATAGGCAATATATACACGTGTCACATATGATGAAATATTGCACCTTTGACGTTGAAGTGTGTAACAGCCACATATATAACAGGTGTCAGGATTATTCTTACATTTATGCCTACTCAAAGAAGCCATGATTCAATCTTTTTTTTTTTTTTTTTTTTTTGTATTTTTCTGAAGCTGGAAACGGGGAGAGACAGTCAGACTCCCGCATGCGCCCGACCGGGATCCACCCGGCACACCCACCAGGGGTGACGCTCTGCCCACCAGGGGGCGATGCTCTGCCCCTCTGGGGCATCGCTCTGTTGTGACCAGAGCCACTCCAGCGCCTGGGGCAGAGGCCAAGGAGCCATCCCCAGCGCCCGGGCCATCTTTGCTCCAATGGAGCCTCGCTGCAGGAGGGGAAGAGAGAGACAGAGAGGAAGGAGAGGGGGAGGGGTGGAGAAGCAGATGGGCGCTTCTCCTGTGTGCCCTGGCCGGGAATCAAACCTGGGACTTCTGCACGCCAGGCTGATGCTCTACCACTGAGCCAACTGGCCAGGGCTGTCATGATTCAATCTTAAAACAAAATAGGAGGGTGTTTTTATCAGATAATAATTTTTTACATTTAAAAACAACTACAGGCCCTGGCCAGTTGGCTCAGTGGTAGAGCATCAGCCTGGTGTGCAGGAGTCCCAGGTTCGATTCCCGGCCAGGGCACACAGGAGAAGCACCCATCTGCTTCTCCACCTCTCCCCCTCTCCTTCCTCTCTGTCTCTCTCTTCCCCTCCCGCAGCCAAGGCTCTATTGGAGAAAAATTGGCCAGGCCGCTGAGGATGGCTCTAGAGCCTCTCCCTCAGGCGCTAGAATGGCTCTGGTTGCAACAGAGCAACGCCCCAGATGGGCAGAGCATCACCCCCTGGTGGGCACGCCAGATGGATCCTGGTCCGGCGCATGCAAGAGTCTGTCTGACTGCCTCCCCATTTCCAACTTCAGAAAAATACAAATAATAATAATAATAATAAAAACAACTACAGCCTGACCAGGCGGTGGCACAGTGGATAGAGTGTTAGACTGGGATGCGGAGGACCCAGGTTCAAGACCCTGAGGTCGTCCGCTTGAGCACCAGTTCATCTGGTTTGAACAAAACTCGCCATCTTGGACCCGAGGTCGCTGGTTCAAGCAAGGGGTTACTTGGTCTGCTGAAGGCCCGCGGTCAAGGCACACATGAGAAAGCAATCAATAAACTAAGGTGTCGCAATGAAAAACTAATGATTGGCCTGACCTGTGGTGGCACAGTGGGATAAAGCGTCGACCTGGAACACTGAGGTCGCCGGTTCGAAACCTTGGGCTTGCCTGGTCAAGGCACATATGGGAGTTGATGCTTCCTGCTCCTCCCCCTTCTCTCTCTCTCTCTCTCTCACTCCTCTCTCTCTAAAAATCAATAAATAAAATATAAAAAAACCCTGATGATTGATGCTTCTCATCTCTCTCCATTCCTGTCTTTCTGTCCCTATCTATCCCTCTCTCTGACTCTCTGTCTCTGTAAATATAATAAATAAATAAATATCTTTAAAAACAACTACAATTATGTAAAAGTGATGTTTGTAAAACATTAATTGCCTGTGGTTATATGTTCAATCCAAGAGTCGTTGCCCTTTAACTCCAATTTAAAAACAAATTCTGCCATTAACTATAACAAAAAGAAGTTAAAATTGCATAAAAACTAGAGCATGCACCAAAAAATGGATTTCAGATTTGGAATCAGCGATGCAGAAATATATATATAGAAACAGTTCTAAAACCACATGCAACAGAAAATGAAAAAAACATTGTTCCCCAGTGTTATTTATTTATTATTAGTTTTTTAAGGTGACAGTAGGGTAGATAGTGAGGCAGACTCCCACATGCGACCTGACAAAGATCTACCTGGCAATCCCATCTGGAGCCAATGCTTGAGTACTGAGCTATTTTTAGCACCTGAGGTGGTTGTGTTTGGATAGAGCCACCCTCAGCGCCTGAGGTGATGCACTGGAACCACTGGAGCCATGGATGCAGGAGGGGAATAGAAGGGGGAGGGGGGGAAGCAGATGGTCACTTCTCCTAGGTGTCCTGACTGAGAATCCAACCCAGGACATCTGCACACAGGGCTGATGCTCTACCACTGAGTTAACTGGCCAGGGCTCTCTGTGTTTTTATAACTTAAAAAAAAGAAAAGGAAAATAAGACAAAACTAAGGGTAACAATTTAGGATCCAGGCTTTGCACAAAGGATGATAAGCAAATTTGGCTCTGAGTTTCCTAGAAATCGGGGCAAAGAGAAAAATATGATCAGTTATGAGATCCTTAGTGCTCCAAAGATAAAAGAAAACCACTCATCAGGACAAATACCTTTCCCAAGTGCTGAGGTTTGAGAGAACTTTTCCATAAAACTCATAAACACAGCAGTGTTCAGTCAAGTGGTTTACAACTTCAATAACATAGCTATATATATACCCAGGTAGCTGTTGGCCAGGTACAAAAAAATTTCAGTAAAACCAATTCCACAGGGAGCCAAATTTATACAGCCTGGGTATCAGGTCAGGTAATTTGGCTAGACTCATAGTTACAATTAAATGTGAGGCATAATCCTCCATGCAAACTCCTACAATACTGCAAATTCAATCTATTAAACACTATTAGCAAGAATCAGGTGGCTGACTGGTGGTGGCACAGTGGATAGAGTGTCGACCTGAACTGAGGTCCCAGGTTCGAAACTCTAAGGTCACTGGCTTGAGTGTGGGATGATCGACATGACCCCATGGTCAATGACTTGAAGCCCAAGGTCACTGGCTCTGCTTGAGCCACCCCCTTATCCCAAGGAAGTATAAGAGCCTATCAATGAAAGAACTAAAGTGACAAAACTACAAGTTGGTACTTCTCATCTCTCTCCTTTTCTCTTAAAAAAAAAAAAAAATAGTATCAGGAACAAGAACTGACATTCATCTTAAATTTCAACCCTAGTGAATTTTCCGGGTAAGTTGGGTGGTTATATGCTTTTCTTCGTGTTTTTTTTGTTTGTTTGTTTGTTTGTCCCCCCCCCCCCTTTTTTTTACAAAGAAACTAAGGCCCAGAAAGCTTAGTTATATGACTAGAAAATGTCAGCACAAGCTCATTATCTGTGTCCCCAGCCATGCCTGCCACCTATGCTTCAACAAAAGCTTACGCCCTCAGAATCTCTGTACGTGGTGGGTCGTGGGTCGCAGGACCTAGGAAGGTGTCATCCTGCACGGAGCCGGCGAGTGAAGAGGGGACTAGGCGCAGCCAGTGAGGAGGTGCACTTTCTCCAGAGGTCCCCTCTAATCCCTCCCACCTCCTTGTGCCCTAGACAGGGAAGTAAGGCTCACGTTACACAGATGAGGTACACCCCCCCACCCCAGCCAACATAAAAATGATCTCGCAGTATACATTTGACTTCGCTCATTTATTTAGTTTTCATTACAAACGGGATAAGTGGGCCTCAGCTTGGAGGGGTTAGGGAAGCTTTGCTAGAGAAAGCCGCCAAGAGAAAGGAAAAGTTGGAGCTTACTGTAGGGCAGGCCTCTAACGGGAAGAAGATGGGGAGTCGGAGGGAGAGAAGAAATAAAGGGTCCAGGCCATTCGTCCACCCCATACTCAGGCTTCCCAAGCCAAAGTAGGAGAAATAGTAACAGGGCACCCCTCCTAGGTCCTTTTCGCTCTTCCCTCACCATCCAGCAATAACGTGAGAGGAATCAAAGACGTGCAGGAGGTGGACGGCGGGAGTCTTGGTAAAAAACCCACAAAGACAGGAATGGTGTCCCCAGTCCCCAGCAAAGCTGAGGTCTCCCTCCTCGCCTGGGAGAGAGCCGCGCGTGCGCTTCCCCGGGCAGGCCGTCCGCCCGCTCTGTGGCGCCCTCAGCCCAAGCCCTTCCTCTTCTTCCCACGGCCGCGCTCCGCCACTTCCTCCGCGGGGCTGCTGTCGCCGCTGTCGCCGCTGCCGCCGCTGGCGGGTGCGCGTAGCAGGCGCCTGCGCACGCTGTACTCTGGCGCGCCGACGCGTGCCGCGGCCTCAAGCAAGAACTCCCCGCCACGGAAAGTGACGCGCACGTCGGTGCGCGGGTACGTGCCGTACACGCGCCGCAGCTCCCGGCGCACAAAGTGCGGCAGCTCTAGGCGCGGCCCCGGCGCGCGCTCCACGAGGCCCCAGCGCAGCTGCACCTGCAGGCTTCCGCCCTCGGGCCACGGCGCCCAGCTCTCGGCCCCCTCGGTCCCTGCCGCTGCGGGCTCCTGCAGCGAAAGCCCCGGGTAGCCGGGCGCTGGGAACGGTGGGCGCGAGGCCGCAGCATAGGCCAGCGGGAAGGCCCACCAGGACGGCGCGGCCCCGGGGGACGCGCTGCAGCCGTGAAAACAGTGGTATTCCCTCGGGGCAGCCCAGTCGCTGGCCCTCAGGGCTGGGGGCCGGCTGCAGAAGTTGTGGGCCTGGATGGGGGGCAGCAGCAGGGGGCCGGGCAGGTAGCTGTAGGTGAGGGGCTGCAGTAGAGGCCAGACACCTTCCCCGGGCTCCAGGCAGCTGTATGAGTACATGGTCGTAACCTCAGGCGGCAGGCTTTTTTGTTGGGGACTGGTTTGGGTCCAGACCTGTAGTGGGTGTGTGTGGGGGTATTCTTTGTTCTTATAGACACCACCCATCCCTGAGGCCTACTAACCCAGGGCTCTGTTTCATAGCCTAAGACCGAGCTTGCCTCCTGGCTTTTGGGAACCCTTCCTAAGCTGTTCAGCTCCCACCTCACCTCTTATCCCAGGGTTGGGCCGGAACCCAGCACACAATAAGGACCCAGCCCTATTTCATGCCCTCTGCCCTGAAATGCTCTTCCACTCACTTATCTGCTTCAGCGGAAGGGAGTTGGTCTTCAGCATTTGGGGAGCCAGAGTGGTCCAGAGCAGGGCTCCTCTCCACTACTTTTTAGTTGAGCTGCCCCACTCCATGCCCTGCCTTAGCCACACCTCCCCGTTTCCAGGCAAAGGGAAACACCTTGAGCTGGCTAGGAGCCAGCCATACTGGGTATACACTGGATGAGCCTGCTGTTTGTACTCCTAGTAACCAGGTGGTAAGCCTTTGCTCAGTGGTGTCCTCACAACTTGCTCAGACTCACACAGCCAGTTACAGTAAGAGCAAAATTCAACCAATGTCTGGCTCAAGACAGCCATTTCAATTCATGTTGTGGCTTTTTTCAGACTAGCTTACAGTGCTCCTACTCTAGAATATTACATAAGAACTTCTAGTTCTTAATAACTGTGTGCAGAACATGGTGACATCATTTCCATTTAATAGATAAGGAGCCAGACCCAGTCTGGATAGCTCAATTGGTTCAGACATGCCAAGGTTGCCGGCTCTGCGGGTTCCATCCTGGCACATAAGAAGAATGAAATGATGAATACATAAATAAGTTGAACACCAAAAGTATGTATGTCTCATGCCCTGGCCAGTTAGCTCAGTGGTAGAGCATTGGCCCTGTGTGTGGATGTCCTGGGTTTGATTTTTTCGGTCAGGGCACACAGGAGAAGTGACCATCTTCTTCTCTACCCCTCCCCCTTCTCTCTCTATCTGCCTCTCTTCTCCTGGAGCCATGGCTCCATTGGTTTGAGCAAAGTTGGCCTTGGGCACTGAGGATGACTCCATGGCCTCCGCCTTAGGCGCTAAAAAAATGGCTCCCTTCCTGAGCAATGGAGCAAGGGCCCCAGATGGGCAGAGCATCGTCCCCTAGTGGGCTTACTGGGTGGATCCCAGTTGGGGCGCATGTGGGAGTCTTTCTCACTCCCCTCCTCAAAAAAAAATTATAAACATTTCTTCTCTATGAATTGTAATTAAAAGAATTATCTCAGAAAAAAAAGTGTAGTGTCCCTCTCTCTTTCTCTCCCTCCCTCCCTCCATCTATCTCTCCCTCCCTGTTCCTTTCTCTCTAAAATCAATCAATAATAGTGTTTTAAATATTTTATTGATCAATTTCAGGGAGAGAGAAAGGCAGTAGGGGGGGCGCAATGGAAGAAGTGGGAAGCATCAACTCATGGTTGCTTCTCATATGTGCCTTCACCACACAAGCCCAGTGTTTCCAGCCTGTGACCTCAGCATTCCAGGTGGACACTTTATTCACTGTGCCACTGCAGGCCAGGCTCAATAAAATGTATTAAAAAGATAGATAAGGAACCAGAAACTCAGAGAATTTAGGCCATTTCCCCCTGGTTACAGTCTGTAAGTAACACAATGGGATTTGAACCCTGATTCTAAAGCCCAGAAGCTAGTTGGGGAAAGCCAGAAAGATTGCCTCATCTCAACTGAGTGAACTGTGTGAGCTCCAGTCCCTTTGCTACAGGTCACTGCCCTCCACCTTTTTCTTCCCCAGCGGTGTGCATGGTAGTTGCTGGATGATTAAAACTGATGCCGTCTCCCAGCTGCTGGGCTCTCTGGCCATCATGCTTTCATTCCCCTTTTTGTTGACTCAAGTCGCATTACCAGCAACCCCCACAGATTCTCCTAGGTTCTTAGCATCCCTCAAAGCCCATCTATCCTCTGGGAGGGTCTCCTACACTCACCCTCGCTGTTCTTCCCCCACGATATCCATGGCCTAATCCGTGGGAATCTATGGATATATTACATGGCAAGGGAGGATTAAGATTGCAATTGTGCCTGATTTGTGGTAGCATAGTAGATAAAGCATCAACCTGGAATGCTGAGGTCGCTGGTTTGAATCCCCGGGCGTTCCTGGTCAAGGCACATACAGGAAGCAACTACTAAGAGTTAATGCTTCCATTTCTCCCCAACTCTTTCTCATTCTCTCTCTCCTCTCTCTAAAAATCAATAAATAAAATCTAAGAAAAAAAAACAGATTGCAATTGTATTAAGGTTATAAATTAGCTGACCTTAAAATAAGGAGATCAGCTTGACCTGTGGTGGTGCAGTCGATAAAGCATTGACCTGGAACACTGAGGTCACTGGTTCGAAGCCCCAGGCTTGCCCTGTCAAGGCATATAAGAGAAACAAATACTACAAGTTGATGCTTCTCGCTCCCCACTTCTCTCTCTCTCCTCTCTAAAATCAATAAATAAAGTCTTCTAAAAAATTGAGACCATCCTTGATTATCTGGGTGGATCTAATGTAATCACAAGAGTACTGAAACTGGAAAAGGGAGGCAGAAGAGTAAGAGTGATGTGATACAAGAGTCGACCAGCCATTGCTGGCTTTGAAGATGAAGGGGACCATGAGCCAAAGGATGTAGGCAACCTTTAGAAGCTTGAAAATGCAAAAGAAAAGAAAGGAAGGAAGGAAAGAAAGAAAGAGGGAGGGAGGAAAAGGAAGAAAGAAAAAGGAAGGAAGGAAAGAAAAAAGAAAAGACAGGAAAGAAAAAAGGATTCTTTCCATACCTGACCAGGTGGCGGCACAGTGGATAGAGCACCGGACTGGGACGCAGAGGACCCAGGTTCGAAACCCCGAGATCGCCGGCTTGAATGTGGGCTCATCTGGTTTGAGCACAGCTCACCAGCTTGAACCCAAGGTTGCTGGCCTGAGCTTGGGTCACTCAATCTGCTGTGGCCCTCCAGCCAAGGCACAGAAGAGAAAGCAATCAATGAACAACTAAGGTGTCACAACAAAGAATTGATGCTTCTCATCTCTCTCCCTTCCTATCTGTTTGTCCCTATCTGTCTCTCTCTGTTTCTCTGCCTCTGACACACACACACACACACACACACACACACACACACACACACGAGGATTCTTCCCTAGAGCCTCCAGAAAGGAATGCACCTTGATTTTCGTCATTGAAACCCATTCCAGACTTCCAACCTCTAGACCAGGGGTCTCAAACTCAACTCAGCATGTGGGCCGCAGAGCAAGATCACAGCCGTTTGGCGGGCCACACTAGGTCTACAAAAGGCAACTGTTACGCAACACTTTTCTCACTGCAGTTGAAAACAAAAAAAAATCAGTACAAGCACAATCGTACATGCAGTTTACTCAGTGTCACAAAACGACCAGAAACTGTAGTTCGCATCACAACTGCTGTTAACTAAGCTAATATCTAGCTAGGATGCTAGAGAAATGAAAAATACAAGTAGGCCCCTAGGCTTACTTAATTTTATCCAAAATATTTTGAACTTCGTGGATTAGTCTGCGGGCCGCACAAAATTGTTCGGCGGGCCGCATGCGGCCCGCGGGCCGTGAGTTTGAGACCCCTGTAGACTGTAAGATGTAAATTTGTACTGTTTTAAGCCACGAAGTTTGTGGTAATTTGTTACAGCACCTATAGGAAATTAATATACCCCTCTACTATTTATAACTGTGCCCCTCCCTCCAAATCCCAGCACCTGACGAATGTCCAAGACGGCTTGTACTTGACCTCACCCCAGCATGGACTTCAGTGATGGATCCTGTGGGACTAGCCAGTTTCTTCACCTGCTCCCGTTCCCCCATGGGGATCTGGTCACAATAGGGTGGGAGGT
Organism: Saccopteryx leptura; assembly: GCF_036850995.1. Taxonomy (NCBI): domain Eukaryota; kingdom Metazoa; phylum Chordata; class Mammalia; order Chiroptera; family Emballonuridae; genus Saccopteryx; species Saccopteryx leptura. The sequence continues at coordinate 25,061,320 of NC_089515.1, read as the reverse complement.
AGGGAGATTGTGAAACTGTGCTCAAGTTGGAGCCTGAAAGGGTGAGAAGCCTACATTTTTAAAAATTATTACTGATTTTAGAGAGGAAGGGGGAGACAGAAACAGAAACTTTTTTTTTTTGTATTTTTCTGAAGCTGGAAACGGGGAGAGACAGTCAGACAGACTCCTGCATGCCCCCAACCAGGATCCACCCGGCATGCCCACCAGGGGGTGGAGGCGACGCTCTGCCCCTCCGGGGCGTCGCTCTGTTGCGACCAGATCCACTCCAGCGCCTGGGGCAGAGGCCAAGGAGCCATCCCCAGTGCCCGGGCCATCTTGGCTCCAATGGAGCCTCGCTGCGGGAGGGGAGGAGAGAGACAGAGAGGAAGGAGAGGGGGAGGGGTGGAGAAGCAGATGGGTGCCTCTCCTGTGTGCCCTGTCCGGGAATCGAACCCGGGACTTCTGCACGCCAGGCCGACGCTCTACCACTGAGCCAACTGGCCAGGGCCAGAAACTTTTTTTTTTAAGTGAGAGGAAGGGAGATAGACTCCCGCATGCACCCCAATCAGGATCCACTTGGCAACCCTTGTCTGGGGGCCAATGCTTGAATCAATCGAGCTCAGCTATTTTTTTTTTTTTTACTCATTTTTAGAGAGAGGGGAGAGAAGGGGGGAAGGAGCAGGAAGCACCAATTCCCATATGTGCCTTGACCAAGCAAGCCCAGGGTTTCAAACCAGCAACCTCAGCATTCCAGGTAGAAGTTTTATCCATTGCGCCACCACAGGTCAGGTGGTGGCTCAATCAAGCTATTTTTAGTGCCTGATGGTGCTTGGACCAACCCAACCATCCTCAGCACCTGGGGCCAACGCTCAAACCTATTGAGCCACTGGCTGCAGGAGGAGAATAGGAAGAGAAGGGGGAGAGGGTGGAGGGAAGAAGCATATGGTTGCTTCTTTGTGTGACCTGACCAGAATCAAACCTGGGACATCCACACGCTGGGCCAATGCTCTATCCACTGAGCCAACCGGCCAGGACCTCAATCTGTTTTTGTATGTGCCTTGACTGGTGATCAAACGGCAGCCTTTGCATATTGAGTTATCTGGCCAAGGCAGAGAAGCCTCCATTTTAATAACTGGCTCCTGCCTGTTTGCTGAGGACCTCTGCTGGTCTGGGGAGGGAATTTTCAAGCAAAATGAGAAAACTAAGGAACAAGTTGTGTCTCAGTATTCATTTACCTTGATTCCAGTAGCAGCACCCAGATTATTTGGATCCCACTTTAAATGTTTTGGGGGGAGTTGGCTCTATTCCACCCTTATATAGTATTACTGATGATATAGTGCTAAATCAATCAGCACTGTCATCCCTCTGGCCATAGCAATTGGTTTAGACTCAATTTGGGCTAATGGGATCCAACTCCAGAACTTTGTTCTGCTGTTGGGTAGTGAGAAGGGCTTTTTTCCCCTGGACATAAATTGGAAAAAATTCAATCTCTAGATGGAGAAGTAAAGACCTATCTAAGCATAGAATCACAGAAGTGGAGCCAACAGACAGAGAAATTGGATCCTGATGACACCGTTTGAATCCTGGACTTTAGAGTTGCATGAGCCAATAAGTTTCTTTTTTCTCTCTCCAGGTTTTTTTTTTAAAGATATTGACATATACTGCTGTATAAGTTTAAGGGGTACAGCATAATGACTTGACTTATGAAATTAAAGTTTGGTTAATGTCCATCTCATATAGATATAAAAAAAAGGTAAGAAACTTTTTTTTCTTGTGACGAGAACTCTACGCGGTGTTAATTATAGTCATCATGTTGTCCATTATATCCTAGTAACCTATTTACCTTATAACTGGAAGTTTGTACATTTTGTACCTTTGACCACCTTCATCTAATCACCCTTTTCTCCCAAATCTCAATAATTACCTTTCTTGCTTAATCTAGTTTGAGTGGGGTCTTTTTCTTTTCCACATAGCCAGTTGTGTTTGCTTCATATAAATTTAAGTACAGAAGACATAAAATGGGCTTTAATTTTTTTTTTTTTTTTTTTTTTTTTTTACAGAGAGAGTCAGAGAGAGGGATAGATGGGGACAGACAGACAGAAACGGAGAGAGATAGAGAGATGAGAAGCATCAATTATCAGTTTTTCGTTGGGACACCTTAGTTGTTCATTGATTGCTTCCTCGTATGTGCCTTGACCATGGGCCTTCAGCAAACCGAGTAACCCCTTGCTCAAGCCAGCGACCTTGGGTCCAAGCTGGTGAGCTCTGCTCAAATCAGATGAGCCCGTGCTCAAGCTGGCAACCTCGGGGTCTCAAACCTGGGTCCTTCGTATCCCAGTCCGATGCTCTATCCACTGTGCCACTGCCTGGTCAGGCTAACAATTTTTTTGTAAGAGTTTGAGACCCTCCTGACCGGGCGGTGGCACAGTGGATAGAGCGTTGGACTGGGATGCCGAGGACCCACGTTCGAGACCCTGAGGTCGCCAGCTTGAACACAGACTCATCTGGTTTGAGCAGAGCTCACCAGCTTGGACCCAAGGTCGCTGGCTTGAGCAAGGGGTTACTCGGTTTGCTGAAGGCCCATGGTCAAGGCACATACGAGGAAGCAATCAATGAACAACTAAGGTGTCCCAACGAAAAACTGATGATTGATGCTTCTCATCTCTCTATCTCTCTCCGTTCCTGTCTGTCTGTCCCCATCTATCCCTCTCTCTGACTCTCTCTCTGTCTCTGAAAAAAAAAAAAAGAGTTTGAGACCCTACCTGGGTATGTCAGTTGGTTAGAGCATTGCCCTGTTATGCCAAGATTGTGGGTTTGATCCCTAGTCAGGGCACATACAAGAATCAACTAATCAATGCAGAAATAAGTGGAACAACAAACTGATGATTCTTTATCTCCCTTCCTTTCTCTCTAAAATCAATTTTTAAAGAAGTGTTAGTGCCAAATGGAAGATATGCCAGGAAACAAGATCTCAAATGCTCCAGGAAATGACAGTTTTGCATTTTCCTGAAGTGTAGGGTCAATGATGGACATGGCCTTTCCCCTGAAGGCCATGAGATAGAAGGCAGTAGAATTGTAACTAAGTTTTTACTCAGAATAATGGAACTGAACCACCAAATATGTATCGAGGGACAACACAGGATGGTGCATACCCTTCCCCCTATCCCCAGTGCTACATGCCTGCTTGCATGTAGACAAAGAGTTTCGCTTGAGTAACTGCCCAGGGCTTAGCTATTTAAACTGTGACCCCACCCTGCAGCACACAGAGCTTTCACCAATCAGTCACCATTGGTGCTGCCCCTGTATGTAAATAATAAAAGCTATGTCTGTTCCATCTGGTCCTCTTTGTGGTTTCTTTGGAGTCTCGCAACAACATCAGATCAATATTCTGGGGCTGGATCTCCTGTGTTACACTTGTATATGTTTGGAATTAAGGAAGAAACAAAGGAGATTATATGCAGGTGGCAGGAAACTAGGTACAGGATAGTTTCCAAGATTATGTGCATCCTTGAGGGTAGTTATCCTCCAAGGGGTCTGAAAAAGAGGATTACTCTAGCTAAATAGGCATTTAAAAAACAATTACAGAGCACCATTACCTAAATCTTTAGAAAATTAAATGTTTGGGTTATTATACTATGGAATGGAGTCCCTCTGTTGCTTGTATCAACAATATACCCTGAGTGTTCCCCCACCTTGGGATTTTATTAAGAAAACTTTTAAAATACAGCCACCTGAATAGTTGTTGATTGGTTAACCTCATGATCAGAAGCTCTCTGGTCCACAAAGTAGGGCTATATTGGCAAGAGAGAGGCTGGAAGTCAGTCTTGGAGGAGTTTCTCATACTAGCCTGAGAAAACCGACAACCAAAATAGACCCAGGGGAAGGAATAGACACAAAGATAGGAGCAGGTTCATCTGGACTTAATCCTGAATAACTGCGTGACCGCAGAGGGTAGGACAGAGGTGGATAAACAAGTTTTTGGGTTGGTTGCCTGGGTAGGTGGTCAGGGCAATCCTGGAGATTAAAAAGAACAAAAACAAACAAAAACCCTAGTGGGCGATTAGAGGGTGAGGGAATGGTGGGTTCAGTTGCGACCTTTGGGGAGTTGTCCAGCAGGCAAATTAAAACAATTTTTTTTTAATATTTAATTTTAAAAATTATTTATTTATTTATTCATTTTAGAGAGAAGAGGGAGAGACAGAGGAGAGACAGAGAGAGAGAAGTGGGGGAGGAGCTGGAAGCATCAACTCCCATATGTGCCTTGACCAGGCAAGCCCAGGGTTTCGAACCGGCGACCTCAGCATTTCCAGGTCGACACTTTATCCACTGCGCCACCACAGGTCAGGTGCAAAACAATTTTTTATTTATTGATTTTTGGAATGAGAGGACAGGAGAGGGAAATATCTATTTGCTTTTCCACTTTTTCTTTTAAATTTTTTTTATTTATTCATTTTAGAGAGGAGGGAGGGAGAGGGAGAGAGAGAGAGAGAGAGAGAGAGAGAGAAGGGGGAGGAGCAGGAAGCATCAACTCCCATATGTGCATTGACCAGGCAAGCCATGGTTTTGAACCGGCATCCTCAGTGTTCCCAGGTTGATGCTTTATCCACTGCGCCACCACAGGTCAGGCTCCACTTATTTTTTTTTTAAATTTTATTTATTTATTTAGTCATAGTGACAGAGAGAGTCAGAGAGGGACAGACAGGAAAGGAGAGAGATGAGAAGCATCAGTTCTTTGTTGCGGCACCTTAATTGTTCATTGGTTGCTTTCTCATATGTGCCTTGACCAGGGGTGGGGGGTGGGATGGCTACAGCAGACTGAGTGACCCCTTGCTCGAGCCAGCGACCTTGGGTTCAAGCTGGTGAGCTTTTGCTCAAAACAGATGAGCCCACACTCAAGCTGGTGACCTTGGGGTATTGAACCTGGGTCCTCCGCATCCCAGTCCGCCGCTCTGTCCACTGCACCACCGCCTGGTCAGGCAAGTTTTCCACTTATTTATGGACTCATTGGTTGATTCTTATATGTGCCCTTACCAGGGATTGAACCTGCAACCTTGACATAACGGGACGATGCTCTAACCAGCAGAGCCACCTGGCCAGGGCTCCCCAGGCAGTTTTATATTTGGGCTAGATGTCGGAGGTGGGATGGTCATGAAGGGAAAAGGAGTAGGTGAAGTTACCAGAACAGCTGCTACTCTGGCCTGCATCACATGGTGTCATCACAGCTGCCAATTTATTGGATTGCCCTTTTGCCTTTTCAGGGCAGCAATCTTGTTTTTTTGTTTGTTTGTTTGTTTGTTTTGTTTTGTTTTTTTGTTTTGTTTTTTTTTTTTTGTATTTTTCTGAAGCTGGAAACGGGGAGAGACAGTCAGACAGACTCCTGCATGCGCCCGACCGGGATCCACCCGGCACGCCCACCAGGGGCGACGCTCTGCCCACCAGGGGGCGATGCTCTGCCCCTCCGGGGCGTCTCTCTGCCGAGACCAGAGCCACTCTAGCGCCTGGGGCAGAGGCCAAGGAGCCATCCCCAGCGCCTGGGCCATCTTTGCTCCAATGGAGCCTTGGCTGCGGGAGGGGAAGAGAGAGACAGAGAGGAAGGAGGGGGCGGGGGTGGAGAAGCAAATGGGCGCTTCTCCTATGTGCCCTGGCCGGGAATCGAACCCGGGTCCCCCACACGCCAGGCCGACGCTCTACCGCTGAGCCAACCGGCCAGGGCCAGCAATCTTGCTTTTGAAGTCCATTTTACCCCATATAACCAATGGCCTCACAAAGTGGGAGTGAACAAATGAAAAGAGTATTGAAAATGGAAACTGGAGGACCCTCCCTCTGCCTTTAGAAAGCCCTGGGAAAAAGCGAAGGGGCCTGAAGAGAAGTGGTTAGGTAGGAGAACATGTTGGAATCTAGGTCAGACAGGTTGGAAGCCAAGGAAGAAGAGAATTTCAAGGAGAGTGAGTGTGCTTGTGTATCTATCTGTCCCAGGATCCAGGGACTCTGATACCACTCAAGAAGTCAGGCAGCGATATGACCTTCAGTCACACCCATGTCCTCTCCCAGTTAGCTCCGCGCTTGGCAACCAGGAAGGGAAATCAGAGAAAATCACAAGGTCCAGCCCCGGTGACAACACAGAAGGATAACTGGTTACATTGCCTGTAAAACCAGAGGGCTGCGGAGCCTCAGGGTGTGACCACGGGGCATTAAATGTAACACAGGGACCAAAGTCTTTCCTATTGTTTCACATTTATTTTTTTATTTTATTTATTCATTTTTTTAGAGAGGAGAGAGAGAGGGAGAGAGAGACAGGGGGGAGGAGCTGGAAGCATCAACTCCCATATGTGCCTTGACCAGGCAAGCCCAGGGTTTTGAACCGGCGACCTCAGCATTTCCAGGTCGACGCTTTATCCACTGTGCCACCACAGGTCAGGCCAATTGTTTCACATTTAGTCCTGGCCCGTTGGCAGTCCTCTCCATTCCCGTTCCCCAACTGGACACCCAGGGAAGGCTAAGTAAAGACTCAGGGTTTGCTTTGAAATAAAAGCACGTGCTGGCCAAAGATAGAAAGGCAGGGGCACTCCTTTAGTCAATTTGCAGGGGCCGTACTGTGCCAGGCTCTGGGCTGAATGTTGGGATTATACTCTCTCTTCTCATAGTGAGGAAAGCACAGATGAGGGTAAGGGTAGGGCTGGGGAGAAATGGTCCCTTTCCTTCTAGTCATAAGGGCTTTCTAGAGCAGGAGGCGTTGCTGCGATTGCTTGACGTCTAGGAGAGAGACGTGTGTGTGTGTGTGTGTGTGTGTGTGTGTGTGGCTTAGGAGAAACAGAAAGTAAAATGAGGGACTAAAAGGGCAAATTGGGGAGGAGGGAAATGAGACAGACTGGTGGGAGATGAATGTCGAGGGCAAGGTTCCTGGGACCCCTGGGGTCTCTCCAAGAACTGGCTGAACATACTCTATCCCTTGGACACCAGGGCTCTTGTGTTGGACCATGTTTTGTTGATAGACCTTTTACCAGGTTGTCAGGAAGGAGAAAGAAATGATATTTCTGTTGACAACAATCAACAAAGGCATAAGGACCAAAAGTTTACAAGACTCTTATGTCCCTGTTTCTAATTTAATGCACACAAAATCCTCATAAAGCATAATATATAGGCTCAGAAAAGGAGGGCCCCATAACAGAGAAGTAGTGGAGCTAGAGGACTAAGTCCCAAGTCCCCTAGAACCACTGCCCTAGAAGATAAAGGTCATACTCATTGCCCTATCTCCCAGGGTAGAGAAACAGCAGGTTGTGAGTGTGTTGTTTGATTGCCTGAAAACCTAACCAGGCTTACAGAACTGTTGGGAGAAGACACGGGACATCCTCACCAGACTAGACTGAGCAAAACAAAACTTTGAGGGCCTGCAGGAGTAAGAATAGGAAAGACTCCTATTATGGGATCAGGAGAGCTTGTCTGGACCTCTTGCTTGTTGTGTGAATGTAATTGAATCTCCTTGAACCTCTGTTTCTTTATCTGTATAATGGGAATAATAGCACCTATCCCCAAAGAATGATGTGAGGACTTAACAAGAGAATGCACATAGAGTTCTTGACAGTACAGGGCACAGAGTGAGAGCTAATTATTCCTTATATTGTTTTTTAAATTATTTATTTATTTATTTATTTATTTGTTTATTTATTTATTTATTTTACAGGGACAGAGAGAGAGAGTCAGAGAGAGGGATAGATAGGGACAGACAGGCAGGAATGGAGAGAGATGAGAAGCATCAATCATCAGTTTTTCATAGTGACACCTTAGTTGTTCTTTTTTTTTTTTTTTTTTTTTTAATTTTTATTTTATTTATTCATTTTAGAGAGGAGAGAGAGAGAGAGAGAGAGAGAGAGGAGCTGGAAGCATCAACTCCCATATGTGCCTTGACCAGGCAAGCCCAGGGTTCCGAACCAGCGACCTCAGCATTTCCAGGTTGATGCTTTATCCACTGCGCCACCACAGGTCAGGAACACCTTAGTTGTTCTGATTGCTTTCTCATATGTGCCTTGACGGTGGGCCTTCAGCAGACCGAGTAACCCCTTGCTTGAGCCAGCGACCTTGGGGTCCAAGCTGGTGAGCTTTTTGCTCAAGCCAGCTGAGCCCACACTCAAGCTGGTGACCTCAGGATCTCGAACCTGGGTCTTCCGCATCCCAGTCCGATGCTCTATCCACTGCGCCACTGCCTGGTCAGGCAATTACTCCTTATATTTTATTATTACTATTATTAATAGGAGGTTGGGCTGCATGGTAACTTTTTTTTTTTTTTTTTTGACAGAGACAGAGAATCAGAGAGAGGGACAGATAAGGACAGATAGACAGGAAGGGAGAGAGATGAGAAGCATCAATTCTTTATTGTGGCACCCTAGATATTCACTGATTGCTTTCTCATATGTGTCTTGACATGGGGGGCTACAGCAGAGTGACCCCTTGCTCAAGCCAGTGACTTTGGGCTCAAGCCAGCGACCTTGGGCTTCAAGCCAGTGATCTTCGGGCTCAAGCTAGCGACCATGGGGTCACATCTACAATCCCACGCTCAAGCCAGCGACCTCCGGGTTTCAAACCTGGGATCTCTGCGTTCCAGTCTGATGCTCTATCCACTGCACCACTGCCTGGTCAGGTTATAGTAACTCTCATAAGGCCTGGCACTTGTGCCCATAGCTCAAGCTGGGTCTGTCTGCCCTTGAGGGGCTCCCAGTCCAGCATCAGGGAGTCCTAGGTCACGCCACTGCTATCTCCTTATCTGTCTCAGCTGTGAATCCAGTCAGACAAGACTTGAAGGAAGGTCCTGAGTTCTCTTCATTCTCTGAATTAATACTAATGAAGGACAGGGGAGAGGAGAGTAGGTATCCAGAAGAAGCTTGTTTTAAACTTGTCAGCTGAGTGTAAATGAATCAGGAGGCTTTGGCTGGAAATAAATTATAAACATTTATTTGAGGGTCTTTGGATTTGCAAATGGAACTACAACTAGGCAATACGCAGAGTGTCCTGAAGAAGAATAGAAAAGCTGAGAGTGCCTGACCTGTGGTGGTGCAGTGGGATAAAGCGTCGACCTGGAACACTGAGGTTGCCGGTTCGAAACCTTGGGCTTGCCTGGTCAAGGCACATACGGGAGTTGATACTTCCTGCTCCTCCCCCTTCTCTTTCTCTTTCTCTCTAAAAAATCAATAAATAAAATATTAAAATAATAATAATAAAATTACCAAAGAAGTACTCTGTATAATATTCACTCTCTATATAAATATGTTCCATAAATGATCTGGGTTTAAAAAAAAAAAAGCTGAGAGTTCTTAGTGAAAAGTAAATTTTTGAGAAGAATCAGTCCTGCATTCAATCTCTGGATTGGTCCAAGATGGTATTCTTCTAGATGTCAAGTAATCTGAACACTGAACATTCTTTCCTAAAATCTTCAGGGGATTATCTACAGATTTACACATATATCTCCAGGCATTGAGGCACAGCTGAAAAGTTCAAAAGTTTAAGTTTCTAGGCTAGTTAAAGCAAGAAGAATCATTTATTTCCTCATGCCTCAGCTTACACTGATTTCAGTAATTTAGCAGTTTGACTACAGTGACTCTATTTTATTTCTTCACTCTTTCCTCAAACTGAAATGACATTAAGTTTTGAGGAGGGGACGAGCAGGTCAGGAATCCATGCAACCTGCCCCCTTCTTGCTAGTACACCCACCTTTTCTCTTTTGGCCCTTAAGGGCAAGCGCCCACGACAAATATGGCTGCGGCAGCCTCGGGCGCGGGAATCTACCTGCCAGGCGGCGATCCTGGAGCTGCGCAGAACCAATCGCTGGGCGGGGGCGGAGACAGAGGCTGAAGCAGCTCTGGGCGCGCAGGAACACTGGCTCGCACCTGGTTCCGGGCAGCCGGGATTAGGCTTTGGCTGCCACCACTGCGGTGAGGGGTTAACCACGGCGGGGCTCAGGGGCAGGAACTGGGACCGATCAAACACAAAGGAGAGACTGAGAGGGACTGGAATGAGGTTCACTCTGGGAGTCCCGGGGGCTGTCTGCGGGGGTCCCCGAGGTGATCGGGTTGTGGATTGGGAAAGCCATTGGGTCAGCGTGGGAAAAACTTGGGCTCAGCCGTGAGGGTGGAATCCTTATACTAGGGCTCCCTGGGGCTGGCGTCGCCGCATGCTTCGGGTTCGGATCCATTTCGTTAACACAAAGGCTCTTAACCCAGGTGAAGTAGAACCACTTGGGGAGCTTTAAAAGAAAACCATGCTGGACCCCATACCTAGAGATTCCAATTTAATTGGTCAGAGATGAGGCCTGGGCCTGGGTGTTATCCAGCAGGTGATTTTAACTTGCAGACAAGCAGGAGAACCACCACGTGTTCAGCGCCACCTCTGAGCAGAGTTTCTGGGTTGATACCAGACCCCTCAGTGGCTTGGGTAGCCCTAGCGTGAAGTTGCTGACCTTCCAGTGCTGCTGTAGTAACGTGCGGGGGAAGGGGAGGGTGAAGGTCACTGCCCCAATAAGGTGAGATTTCATTTCCAGCCTGAGGACAGCAGGCCCATCCGTGTGGGTTCCTCCAACAGCTCTGACCTGATGGATCTTGCTGTGGGGAGACTGGACAGGAAGACAAGCCTCTGGGCTGTGAAACAGGAAACACAGCAGTCAATTCCGAGGTCAGCTGCTTGTTGAGAAAAGGACACACCTAATATTTGCATAGGGCGTTATATCTTTCCGTTTCATTTGATAGGGCTGAGGCAAGGCTGGAAAAGGATTTGTTTCTCCTGCTTCATAGATGTAGGAACAAAATCAGGTAGCTACTTAATCATAACATTGAGAACTGATCTAGGGCTCCCAACTTCAAATTTTGCTTATTACTAGCTTTCCCCTCTGCACTAACTGCTTCTCATACAGTCTAATTCTGAAGGGTATCAGAAACACCTTCCTTCTGGTACCTCTCACTCCAGGGGCCCAGGCCGGCATCCTTGGTTTCCTCCATCAAATCCGTCAGCTCCAGTACTCACCCAACCAAGGAGATGTTACTGTTTTCATCCTTTTCTAGTTCTTTATCTCCCAGAAGCTTGATACAGTGAAGAGGGGAGAGTTTTACATTTGGCATTCCAGGGGGGAGGGTCTTTTCAAACAGATCTGATTCTGTCACTATCCCCCCCCCTCAATGCCCCCAATCCCACTGTCCTCAAGATACAATCTTGTGTGTGGTTTACTACACCCTGATCTAGTGACTTTCTGCCTCCCTGCTCTGAGCTCTCTTCACATATTATAAATATTTTTGTTTTTCTTAGCACAGTGCTGGGCACATGATAAAAGCTAATTAATACTACTTTATTATCACTAGTCCTTTGTGCACATGTTGCCTTGCTATACCTGTTTTACTCAGCAGGATACATCATAACCTTGATGGATTCCCAAGGTTGTCAATTTCTGACTCCCTACAGCCAAGCAGAAGGCAGAGCGGAGGGGCACACTGGGATCTGGGGTGACACTCCCCCTATGGGTGCTGCTTTTCCCTAGGGCTGGGGAGTGTGCATATTGGCCTTTTCAAGACAAACTGACCCAGCATGTATTAGTTGAGCACTTACTGTGTGTGGTAAAGGAGGCTGGTAGAGACAGGGAGCAGAAATCAGAGGTGAGTCTGACCTGACCCTGCCCTTAAGGAACTTGGAGGCTGGAGGAGGATAAGGGAGGCATTTGGATCCTGATACAGGAGCTGAGGGATTTGAAAAGGGGAGAGAATCTGACTAGGTGTCCTTGGGAATGCTGGGCACTGACCTAGGCACCGTATCAGGCTTTGATAAGATGGTGGTGGGAAGTGGGTGTTGTTACACAAGTGATGCTGAGATGTGGCCCTGGCTGGGTAGCTCAGTTGATTAGAACATAGCCCTGATATGCCAAGGTTGCGGGTCCGATCCCTGTTCAGGGCACGTACAATAATCAACCAATGAGCCTGACTGGTGGTGGCGCAGTGGGCAGAGCATCAACCCGGGATGCGGAGGTCCCAGGTTCGAAATCCTGAGATCTCAGGCTTGAGTGTGGGCTCATCCAGCTTGAGTGTGGGATCATCAGCATGGTCCCATGGTTGCTGGCTTGGCTGGAGCCCCCCAGTCAAGGCATGTATGAGAGGCAATCAACAAACAACTAAAGTTGTGCAAATACGAGTTGATACTTCTCATCTCTCTTCCTTCCTGTCTGTCTCTCTCTTGCAAAAAAATACAAATAAAAATATTATTTTTAAAAAGTCAACCAGCCTGACCAGGCGGTGGCACAGTGGATAGAGTGTCAGACTGGGATGCGGAGGACCCAGGTTTGAGACCCTGAGGTCACCAGCTTGAGCGCTGACTCATCTGGTATGAGCAAAGCTCACCAGCTTGGACCCAAGGTTGCTGGCTCGAGCAAGGGGTTACTCGGTCTGCTGTAGCCCCAAGGTCAAGGCACATATGAGAAAGCAATCAATGAACAACTAAGGCAGGGGTCGGGAACCTTTTTGGCTGAGAAAGCTATGAATGCCACATATTTTAAAACTAGAAAGCCCGGTGGTCATACGAAATGACTGCTGTTCTAGATATTATAAATTGTAATTAAAATGATTTGTGCAAAGGGGTCTGCTAATTCAAACTGAATTACCCAGGGCAGGCGGCGAGGACGCCCCTTTGCTTAGTGCCCCATGAGGTTTCCCCCTTCTATTTGCTTAATTGCTTAAAGTAGAGTGCAATGAAGGAAACCACTGGCGGTACATTTCTTGAGAGCCACCGCTAGCTCAATAAATAAAGGTGATTTAAATAATAAAATGTTAATTCACATGTCAAAGATCTCTTTGTACACAACATTTCTTGTATAGATCTTTCCATCATTTTTAAGCTCGCCTTGCAGAGGACCATCAATTATTTTTAATTTTATGTCCATTCTTTCACGAACTCTTAAATAGGCAACATAAAGTTGACCATGTCCAAATGCAGGCTCAGGTAAAAAAAATGCCAACACGTGGATGCTGATTAGTCAATAATTTATTCAGGAGTGGTGGATAATTCTCAATTAGTGGAACTACAATGTTTCCGTACTTGCAACATTGAGAAAATCCTTTCTTGCCACCGTCAAATCGATTAGTTTCTAACTTGAAGTTTAAGGACTGACAGTGTTCACATTTAATATTCATGTCACCAGAGGAATGCTCAAAAATTAAAGTTTCTCCGTTTGAAACTGTTTTAATCCTTTTTGCGTTTCGGTCAGCATTACTCTGTCATTTTTTTGCATTTCTCTCCTGCCTTTGTTCAAGGGACTCATTTTGTCGAGACAGGCTTTTTTGTCTTGCATCTGAGGCAAGCCTTGTTTCTATATGCTCATCAGTCTCATTTTGCCAAGAAAGACGCATTTGCTCTGCGACTGAAGCAAGCCTTGTCTTTCTCTGCTCAGTGGTTTCTTTTTGTCGAGAAAGCCGTTTTTGTGCAGCTTTAGCTCCTTTTCTCTCCTCTTCAGTGCTGTATTTTCTAGGAGGCATTCTTAAAAGAAATTACGTTAAGACGTAGTTTTTATGTAAAACAGATGATTGCCAATGCAAACAAATGTTCACCTTCCCCCCCTGACACGCTCAATTTGCGTTCAGCCTTAAATTGTTTCAAAAGCAGATGATTGCCAATGCAAACAAATGTTCACCTTCCCCCTGACCCGCTCAATTTGCGTTCAGCCGTGGCAACTTCACCCCATTGGCTAGTACAGTTACGCAAGCAACCAATAAGCTATCGGCGACAAACAGACACTTAAGCCGTATATAATAAAGATGATGTAATTCTGTGAGAGCCATACAATGACGAATGAATGTTAGGCATTATCCAATAAAAATTTGGTGTTGTCCCGGAGGACAGCTGTGATTGGCTCCAGCCACCTGCAACCATGAACATGAGCGAGAGGAAATGAATGGATTGTAATACATGAGAATGTTTTATATATATTTTTGAGAATGTTTTATATTTTTAACATTTTTTTTTAATTAAAGATTTGTCTGTGAGCCAGATGCAGCCATCAAAAGAGCCACATCTGGCTTATGAACCATAGGTTCCTGATCCCCTGAACTAAGGTGTCGCAATGAAAAACTAATGATTGATGCTTCTCATCTCTCTCCATTCCTGTCTGTGTGTCCCTATCTATCCTTCTCTCTGACTTTTTCTGTCTCTGTAGTAAAAAAAAAAAAAAAGTCAACCAGTGAATGCATAAATAGGTGGAACAAATTGATGTCTCTCTCTCTCATTCTCTCTCTGTCTCCCTCTCCCCCTTCCTTCCTCTCTAAAATCAATAAAATAAATGCTGAGATGTTTTAGTAAAAAAAAACAAAACACCTGTTTTGCCCTGGCTGGAGAGTTCAGCTGGTAGAGCATCGTCCTGAAGCACAGGTGGCTAGTTCGATCCCATGTGAGGGCACATTCAGGAATAGATTGATGTTCCTGTCTCTCTCCCTTCTCTCTCTAAAATCAATAAAAGAAACGTTAAAAAATTTAAACAAACAAAAAAACCCCACCTGTTTTGAATCTTGGCTCCAGCACTCAATACCTTTGTGATTTTTGACATTTAACCTTCTGAGCCTTGATTTCTTCATTGGTAAAATAAGGATGGAGATAGTAACCAGAGTTGTAAGGATTCATGTTAATAGATACAAAAGCCAGATAAATTCTATACACCTGAGAAATGGTATAAAGCTACAGCTCAGCCTGACCAGGCAGTGGCGCAGTGGATAGAGCGTCGGACTGGGATGCGGAAGGACCCAGGTTCAAGACCCCGGTATTGCCAGCTTGAGCGCGGGCTCATCTGGCTTGAGCAAAAAGCTCACTAGCATGGACCCAAGGTCACTGGCTCAAGTGGGGGGGTTACTCAGTCTGCTGAAGGCCCGAGGTCATGGCACATATGAGAAAGCAATCAATGAACAACTACGGTGTCGCAAAAAAAAATGATTGATGCTTCTCATCTCTCTCTGTTCCTGTCTGTCTGTCCCTATCTATCCCTCTATCTGACTCTCTCTCTGTCCCTGTAAAAAAAAAGAATTAAAAAAAAAAAGCTACAGCTCAGGTGGGGAAGTGGAAGAAACAGCATGACAAAGGGTGTCAAAGTGGCATTTAAAAAAATTTGAGGGATGGCAGTATAAACCAGGCAACGAGAAGCATCACAGTTGGGTGCTGGAAAGACAACTTCCATCATGAGTTTGGCAGAAGGGACTCTGACAAAATCATTAAAGATCAGGAAACCGGCCTGACCTGTGGTGGCGCAGTGGATAAAGCGTCGACCTGGAAATGCTGAGTTCGCCGGTTCGAAACCCTGGGCTTGCCTGGTCAAGGCATGTATGGGAGTTGATGCTTCCAGCTCCTCCCCCCTGTCTCTCTCTGTCTCTCTCTCTCCCTCTCTCTCTCCTCTCTAAAATGAATAAATAAAAATTAAAAAAAAAAAAAAAAAAAAAAAAAAAGATCAGGAAACCAAACTTAAGAAACATGAAAAAAGTAATAATAGCTACTGTTTATTGAAGGTCTTTTATGTGCCAGACACTTCTTGGGTATACCTTTTGCATTTCAGCCCGTAGCTATTTAAGAGGTTGGCTTTATCATTCTCACTTTATAAATGAGTCTGAGGCCCAGTGAGAGGGAGTGTCTGGCTGAAGACCACACAAGTAGGACCAAACCAGCAAGGGGTGGGGTTGGGTGAGGGGAGCTGTTAGTATTCAGGGTCTCATGAAGAGGAGCCACAGAGGATTGAGGCAGCAACAACACTGCAAGTGGAGGACCCCAATCTCTCCGGGACTGAGGTGCCTTGGAGAGATCAGCTCTCCAATTTATTAAGCAGAAACGTGATATCACGCATGAGAAACTAACAAGCAGAAAACTGTACAATTTTATTATTTAGTTTTGCAAAACTGATTAGATTGCTCTTGCCCTTTTTGAGACATAACACCACACCATCTGTTTTCTGATTCCTGACCCGCAGAAAGCTCCAACAGGGCCAAGCACTGCGTCCTTGAGCCTTCTCTGGACGCGACGGCCTTCAGTTGTGTCTGCTTGGTGTCAGCCTTCACTTCCTCAGGATGGGAACAGAAAGTCATTAGGTGCTTGGGCTTTCTACCAACAGAGGGCTCCGGCAGGCTCTACCACAGTGTGCCAAGGGGGGGGGGGGTGGAGTTGGTTGCAGGATATTTCACCCAGGTTATGCTATAGGCTGGTGTGGACTCCTGCTGTTCCTCCTGGGGGGGTGCTGTTCTCTGCTGGGGCGGACTAGGGCTAGTAGGGGAAGGTGTTTCCTGATGGGGAGCAGAATCTGGAAGAGAAACGCCTTTAGTCACCCTGCATACTCCCCTCTCAACTTCTGCTACTGGGTATGGGCCTACCTGGACAGGCTGCTTTTTTTTTTTTTTTTTTTTTTTTTACAGAGACTGAGAGAGTCAGAGAGAGGGATAGATAGGGACAGACAGGAACGGAGAGAGATGAGAAGCATCAATCATCAGTTTTTCGTTGGGACATCTTAGTTGTTCATTGATTGCTTTCTCATATGTGCCTTGACCATGGGCCTTCAGCAGACTGAGTAACCCCTTCCTCCAGCCAGCAACCTTGGGTCCAAGCTGGTGAGCTTTGCTCGAACTAGATGAGCCCGCGCTCGAGCTGGTGACCTCGGGGTCTCGAACCTGGGTCCTCCGCATCCCAGTCCGACGCTCTATCCACTGCGCCACTGTCTGGTCAGGCCTGGACAGGCTGCTTTGCCTTTAGCTCTGCCCTGTGGTGCGTGTTTGTCTCTGGCATTCCCCAATATTGTATGTGTTCCTTCTCATTGCAGCCCCTCCTCTTCTGACTGTTTTAGATCTCTCCAACTCTTACCACCATTGGAAGAGGATGGATTACCAGGCTAATCCCCTGCTGCTACTGTGATCGGTTATAAGTGAGCCCAAGAGAAAGCCAGTTTCTGAGCATCTTTCATGTCACTAGGGTGGTGCTTGAAGCTTCCTGGGCATTAATTTTTTAAAATTGGTTTTAGAGAGGAAAGGAGGAAGAGAGAGGCGGGCAGGCAGGCAGGAACATCAATTTGCTCCTGTATGTGCCCTGACCAGGGATTGAACTGGCAACCCCTGTGCTTCAGGATGGAGCTCTAGCCAATCAAGCTATCTGGCCAGGGCTTCCTGGGCATTAATTTAACCTTTCCTGCATTCCTATAAAGATAGGCATTATTAACCCATTTTACAGGTGAGAAAACCAAGACTCAGACACTGGTTATGTTACTGGCCTGAGGTTATACTCTCAGTAGGAAGTGCAGTGGCCATTAAAGCCACGCCTTTCTGATGGCACAGTCATACCCTTTCCATCTCACTCTCTTAGAGGTTTTCTTCTACTGTTACTCCAGTATGGGAGCCTAGCACTTGGGACCTTGCCTTCAAGGTTCACCTCCTCTAGCAACTGGGGCAGGTCACTGGATATTTGGGTGGAAAAGCAGAGCTTCCTTCCATTCCTTTGGAAGAAGGCTTTGGGGTCAGGTAGGGGGAGTTTCAGTTTCCATGGGAATCAGAGAAAGTGACTCGGGTTAAGGTTAGGAACAGGTGTACATTGTGCTTTATAGCCCAAAGCACCTTTAGATTAATCCCCACCCCATCCTTGTGTGGTGGAGAGGGAAGGCTTGAGAGGTTCAATAGTAATAATCTCTCAAGTGCTCAGCACACCCAGTTAAGTGCTGTGTAGAGTCTTAGACCACTAACAATAGCCTTAGGAAGGTTGGCCCCATGTTGTGGGTCAAGAAACTGGCAAAGAGAGGTTAAGTAAATTGCTCCAGGGCACACAGGTACCAAATAGTAGAGTCAGGACTTCAGAGACCTCCAGTGTGTCTTCTTTTAGCTGTGTTACCTCAAAAGCCCTGAGGAAACTTGTAGGATGACAAATATGTCATGATCTCAGTTGTGATGGTTGCATAGGTGCATACATGTTAACACTGATCAGACTGTACACTTTGAGTATGTGTAGATTATTGTATGTCAGTGATATCTCAATAAAGCTGTGGAAAAGAAAAAAGCGTTTCCCACCAACCGTTCCTTCAGGGGCTCAAGGTTCCAGGGAGAGGCCTCTGGCTGTTCTGCTCTGGAGCAAGGTAGGACAGCTGTGGCCTGGGAGAGATTCTCGGGCTTAGTGGCTGGTTTCAGGTAGTTTTGGCTGCTGCTCTTCGCACTCCTCCACCACTAGGCATAGACTGGCACCAGGTTGGCAGGGGGTTGGGGGTGCATACAGGTCTCTTGAGCGATTGCCACTCGGCTTCCAATGAGTGTGAGAGTGACTCCAGTGAGATTTCCTCTTGTTCTCCCATCAGAGTCTCTAACAGTCAGTCCCAGATCCAGAGTGGTGAGCCTAGCCCATTCTCCCTGAGAGGGAGATAGAGGGAGAAGACAGGCCCTGTCTTTGAAACCCCCCAGTCGGGCTGCAGTGGGGGCAGTCCTCAGTGAGGACTTGGAGAAGGTCTCCTGCACATGGTGCTGGCTCCTGAAGGATGGGGGAAGGGCAGGTGGGGAGGGTGCTTCTGGTAGGAGGCTCCAGCGAGAACAAAGGCCTGGCCAGAGGAGAGGTGGTTTGAAGATTCAAGAGAGACCAAGGTGGAGAGGCTGGGAGAGGCTAGCCAGCAGAGGCCCTTGAAGGCTGGGCAGGGAGAGGGAACCATGGTAGGTGATGGCGGAAGGATAGGTCTTATGGGGTTGTTACTGTGGGACTGGGGCTGAAGTCGGCTCTCCGGGACCCGACCCTGCTGGGAAATGAGTTTTAGCTCTGTATGGGTGAGTGTGTGCGCGTGCGCGTCTGTGTGTGTGTGCATGCGCACATGTGCAAGGATATACAGACGAGGCGCATGGGTAGGCTTGGGTCATAAAGACTCACAGAGGATCAGCCCCTGAAGAGGGGTGTAAGTCTTCTAGGGCTGCTGTAACAAGTTGCCCCAAACTGTGGCTAAAACAACCAAAACTTTCTCTTGGTTCTGAAGGGTAGAAATTCACAATCAAGGTATCAGCAGGACCCTGTGCCCTCTGGAAGGAGGATCGGCCGTGTTTTCTAACCATCAGTCCAAGGACCAGTCTGCTAGAGATCTTGTGCTAGTCAGCGGAAGAGTTAGCCACCCTGACGTATGAAGATTATAGACTCAGTGTTCTTAGCTGAAGTTGCTTATGCTCAGAGTGCTTTCTGCTTTAGTGGTTCCTGAACTCTTCTATTTTCACTGATCCCCAAGTGTAAAAAGGTTGAAAGCCACTGATCTCGAGGAATCGTTTCTTGCCTCTTTCAGCTTCTGGCAGTTGCCCACAATCCTTGGCATTCCTTGACTTGTAGTTGCCATGACTCTGTTTCTGCCTTCGTCTTCACCAAGCATCTCTCCTCTGTGTGTGTCTGTCTCTGTAGCCAAAGTTCCATCTCCTTTTATGGATACTGATCATGAGTGGGATTAGGGCCCACTCTAATTAAGTATGACCTCATTTTAACTTGATTACATCTGCAGAGACCCTATTTCCAAATACGGTCACACAGGTACTGGAGGTTACGCAAGTCACATAACCACATCTTTTTGGGGATGCAATTTAATGTACAACAGGGGGTTTGAGAGAAGGAATCCCCCAGAGCTTCCTGCTGGGGTCAGGCAAGCACATTGGGGATTCTTTTTCTGAAAAGAGAACAGCTGCTTTGAGCCTTAAAAAACAGACTAGGCCCTGGCCGGTTGGCTCAGCGGTAGAGCGTCGGCCTGGCGTGCAGGGGACCCGGGTTCGATTCCCGGCCAGGGCACATAGGAGAAGCGCCCATTTGCTTCTCCACCCCCACCCCCTCCTTCCTCTCTGTCTCTCTCTTCCCCTCCCGCAGCCAAGGCTCCATTGGAGCAAAGATGGCCCGGGCGCTGGGGATGGCTCCTTGGCCGCTGCCCCAGGCGCTAGAGTGGCTCTGGTCGCGGCAGAGCAACGCCCCGGAGGGGCAGAGCATCGCCCCCTGGTGGGCAGAGCGTCGCCCCTGGTGGGCGAGCTGGGTGGATCCCGGTCGGGCGCATGCGGGAGTCTGTCTGACTGTCTCTCCCCGTTTCCAGCTTCAGAAAAATGCAAAAACAAAACAAAACAAAACAAAAAACAGACTAATGTCTCACTGTTTTAAGTGTGGTCATGGACAGTCACCTGGAAGCCTGTTAAAATGCATTCTCAGGCTTCTCTCCAGACTTACTGAATCAAAATCTATATTTTCACAAAGTCCTCAGGTGACCTGAAAGTGCACGCCAGTTTGAGAAGCAGTGCTCTGTTAAAAACCCGACTTACTTGCTTTCCCACCCATCACAGCCAGTCCAGCCTGCCAGTCTCTGCACAAGCCGGCCTGCTTGGAAGCCAGGCACCCCCACTGCCCCTTGTTTTCTCTTTTCATGGACCCCGTTCTTGAGTTTCTTTCTGTGTCCAATTTACCCGTGTGCTTCCACTTCCTGGAGAGCATTGGCTTGCTGAGCGGGTCCCTTTGTTGCTTTATTGGGCTGTGGCTAACTTTTTGGCTTTTTAGAAATATTGCTGCAATGAACATCTCTGTACACATTCCTTTGGGGCTCGTTCCTTGAGGTGGAATTTCTGAAATCAAAGTGCATGGCAGCTGTAAGCTCATATCACTCTTCTATATCTATAGAACTTGACATCACAGCGGGGTTACTCCATTCTATGAACAGAGCATAGGAACCTGATTTGGGAGGTCAAGAGCAGATAAGGCTTTGGAACCAAACAGGTCAGGGTTCAAATATGCTACATTTTTGTTGTGTGACATTGGGCAAATTCCTTAATGTCTCTGAGCATGGCATTGTTCTATAACATTGTAATAGTGCTATACACTTTGTAGGGATTTTATAAAGGTAGTAATGACATCACCAACATCCATTTATTGAGCACTTTCTATGAGTTATGTCATTTAATCTTTAAGTTTCTCTGCAGAGTGGGCATGGTCATCTCCTTTTCTCTTTTACAGAAGAGGAAACTGAGACTTGGGTTAAGCAGCTTGCAGTTGCAGTGTAGGGACATTGTGTGCCCAAGCCCGAGGCTGTAAGGTCTACCATTAAGGTCAGGTAGCGCAGATGAAAGAAGATACTGAGCACACAGCCCAAGCATGGCTGGACCTGCCTCAGCGCTAGCTGGACGCCTGCCTTTGCTTCCCACGCCTTTATCAGTTTCCTCGGGTTACTCCTAGGTATGGTAGCTAGCCCAGCATTGTTTCCGCTGTATGTCATTAACTATTCCCTAGCTTTATTTTACATGCAAACTTTCTCCCAGTTGGAAATGAGTTTTGGTGTGTTTTTTTTGGAAATGAGTTTTTAAATGACTCAGGTCTGGGGTTTGGAGCAGAGCTGGCTCTGATTTTTGCAGCTAACTGGCTCCTTCTTCCCCAGGGACGAGGATGGCCAGACTGCCTGTGGCTACGAGCACGTCTGGGTGCTCCTAGGTTGAGGCTGGGCTGGCAGCCATGGGGCTGGGTGGGCCCCAGGCCTGGCTGTTGGGTTTGCCCACAGCCGTGGTCTATGGCTCCCTGGCCCTCTTCATCTCCGTTCTGCACAACGTGTTCCTGCTTTACTATGTGGACACCTTTGTCTCAGTGTACAAGATCAGCAAAGCTGCCTTCTGGGTCGGAGAGGTAGGCCAGTGCTGGGGTGGGAACGGGCCGATTGCAGCGCTGTGTCCCACCCAGCTGAGAGCGTGGGGCAGGCCCGCTTGCCCACTGAGACTCAGCAAGGTGAGCTGGAGGCCTTGATGACTTCTCCGTGGGGATTACAGCATCTCTGGCCACTGTCCAATGAGCCAGGGACTGTTCTATGTATTCTCATATATAATATATTCACACAGATTAACTTATCAGCGGGGCCCTGGAGAGGTGGGGGTTTGATGGAGGCAGTGGCCTGTGGAGGGGCTTTAGCAGAGGGACTGACCTGAGCGCAGGTTTGCAGGCAGGAAGGCTGGGGTCGTCTCTGAGGGGCGGCGAGTAGGCTGGGCAGGGAAAGCCTGGTGGGCAGCTGCCTGGAGCACTCCCGCCCCTTGTCCCCTCTGCCTGCAGACGGTGTTTCTTCTGTGGAACAGCCTCAACGACCCCCTCTTCGGCTGGCTGAGTGACCGGCAGTTCCTCGGCTCCCAGCCCCGGTCTGTGTCTTGGGGAAGGCTCCGAATGGCCCTCTTCTCCCCCTTTCCCCGAGGACTGGAGGGCCCCTGCCTGTTTGGGGTGGGGGAGGAAAAGAACCCATTTTCAGTTGTCCAGGCTTCCTCCCTTCCCCAGTGTGAGGGCAGACTCTGTCTGGGATGGAGAAGTGGCCTTGACTAACTGTCGGCCTTGAA
Source organism: Saccopteryx leptura (assembly GCF_036850995.1). Taxonomy (NCBI): domain Eukaryota; kingdom Metazoa; phylum Chordata; class Mammalia; order Chiroptera; family Emballonuridae; genus Saccopteryx; species Saccopteryx leptura. Next base: position 25,039,028 of record NC_089515.1, on the reverse strand, counting down.
GACCTGGGGGAGAGATTGACCCTGGCCTAGCGGTCCAGCCTCAGAACTGGGCCCTGCTCCCAAACACTGCTGCTCCTGGCAGATTCGCCTGCCCTGTCCCTGCTTCAGCCCATCACTGCCCTCAATCCTGAAAAAGTGGGTATCACAGCCCTCTTTGGCCCTCAGCCCTGGCAGGCTGGCAGGGAGCAGAGGAGAGAGTACCCACTGGTAAGTTGCGCTTCTCAAAGCAGAAGCTGAGGACTCAGAGCTCAGTGGGACCACCCGGGGGTACGTTCCACATTTTGAGCCTGTCTCTTTTCTGGGGCCTGGCAGGGGGAACTGGGCCCAAGGCTGCAAGGGCATCTCCCAACAGCCCTCCTCTCCCTGGCAGGTCGGGCACTGGGCTCTCCTCAAGGACCGTGGTGCTTACACGGGTGCAGGCACTTGGCTGGCATGGGCCGCTGCTGGCGCTGTCGTTCCTGGCATTCTGGGTGCCCTGGGCCCCGGCCGGCCTGCAGTTCTTGCTGTGCCTGTGCCTCTATGACGGCTTCCTGACGCTCGTGGACCTGCACCATCATGCCTTGCTGGCTGACCTGGCCCTCTCAGCCCATGACCGTACCCACCTCAACTTCTACTGCTCCCTCTTCAGTGCAGCCGGCTCCCTCTCCGTCTTTGCCTCCTACGCCTTCTGGAACAAGGAGGACTTCTCTTCCTTCCGCGCCTTCTGCGTGGCACTGGCTGCTGGCTCTGGGCTAGGCTTTGTAGGGGCCACACGGCTGCTGAGGAGGCGGGTTGAGGCGGCTGGTAGGGAGCCAGGGTGTCCAGACCTGGCTATGGATAGCGGGTGAGTGGCCAGCACTGTTCTGAGTCTGATTTCAGGGCCAGATCCCCTGTCTGATGGGTGGCTGCCCTGAGGTGGGGTGTGGCTCTGGCCCAGCCCTAGGCTGTTCTTGATTGCCCTCTGCCCAATAGCCCGTGTGGAGAGGAGCTGCTTGTGGGCGGCCAGGAGGCAGGCAGCATCACCTTGGGCCAGTACCTCCAGCAGCTGGCACATCACCGAAACTTCCTGTGGTTCGTGGCCATGGACTTGGTGCAGGTATGGGCATATTCCCCCCACCCAGGATGACTAGGGTCTCATTCAAGGGAACAAGCTTCTCAAAAGCTGGGAAATCAGTTCTGGGCCTCATGTGATGACTACAGGGTAATTCGAAGGCAGGAGCAGGTTGGGTAGTTAGAAGATCTGGGTTCTAGCACTCTCTGAGCTAACTCCTTGTGTGATCTTAGCTAAGTCTCAGCCTCTCGGGGCAGCAGTGTCCTGCAAAGGGAGGATATGAAAAAGAGGCACCCCTTTGGGGACTCTTTATCTTAAACCACCAAGTACCATGCTTAAAACCCATATAGTATGTAAGCTAGCCAAATTTAGAAATATTTTTGCCTGACCAGGCGGTGGTGCAGTGGATAGAGTGTCAGACAGGGATGCAGAGGACCCAGGTTCAAACTCCTGAGGGCACCGGCTTGAGTGTGGGCTCACCAGCTGGAGTGTGGGCTCACCAGCTGGAGTGTGGGCTCACCAGCTTGAGCGCCGGGTCATAGAGATGACACCATGGTCGCTGGCTTGAGCCCAAGGTTGCTGGCTTGAGCAAGGGGTTACTTGCTCTGCTGTAGCCCCCCCCCCTCAAGGCACATATGAGAAAGCAATCATTGAACAACTAAGGTGCTGCAATAAAGAATTGATGCTTCTCATCTCTCTCCCTTCCTGTCTGTCCTCTCTGACTCTGTCTTTGAAAAAAAAAAAGGCTTTTATGTCATTGAGCTTGTTTTCCTAAGGTGATTTTAATTAAAAAGAACTTGTAATTGTTCTGGTGACAATTTTATCATTCCTTCTACTTAGCAAAATTAGATAAGCAACAGGAATTGGTTTCAGGCTTTGTTCCACGTTGAGGGACATGGGCATAAAGGCTGCACTTGCTCTAGCTGTTCCGCTCCCCCTCTGCCCTCCCCCCACCCTGCCCCTGTCTGCGCCCCTCCCTCTCATCGCCCTGTCCGTCTGCTCCCCCTCTCCCCCCTGGCCACCCCCTCTCACTGCCCTGTCTGCCCCCCCACCCCCTCACTGCCTATCTGCTCCGCCCTCACTGCCTGTCTGCTCCCCCCTTGCCACCCCCTCTCACTGCCCCATCTGTCCCCACCCCCTCACTGCCTATCTGCTCCCCCCTCACTGCCTGTCTGCTCCCCCCTCACCACCCCTTCTCACTGCCTGTCTGCTCCCCCCTCACCACCCCTTCTCACTGCCTGTCTGCTCCCCCCTCGCCACCCCCTCTCACTGCCTGTCTGCTCCCCCCTCACCACCCCTTCTCACTGCCTGTCTGCTCCCCCCTCACCACCCCTTCTCACTGCCTATCTTCTCCCCCCTCGCCACCCCCTCTCACTGCCCCGTCTGTCCCCCCACCCCCTCACTGCCTGTCTGCTCCCCCCTCGACACCCCCTCTCACTGCCCCGTCTGCCCCCCCACCCCCTCACTGCCTATCTGCTCCCCCCTCACCACCCCTTCTCACTGCCTGTCTGCTCCCCCCTCGCCACCCCCTCTCACTGCCCCATCTGCCCCCCCACCCCCTCACTGCCTATCTGCTCCCCCCTCGCCACCCCCTCTCACTGCCCCATCTGCCCCCCCACCCCCTCACTGCCTATCTTCTCCCCCCTCGCCACCCCCTCTCACTGCCCCGTCTGTCCCCCCACCCCCTCTCACTGCCCCGTCTGCCCCCCCACCCCCTCACTGCCTATCTGCTCCCCCCTCACCACCCCCTCTCACTGCCTGTCTGCTCCCCCCTCGCCACCCCCTCTCACTGCCCCATCTGCCCCCCCACCCCCTCACTGCCTGTCTGCTCCCCCCTCGCCACCCCCTCTCACTGCCCCATCTGTCCCCCACCCCTTCACTGCCTATCTGCTCCCCCCCACCCCCTCTCACTGCCCCGTCTGTCCCCCCACCCCCTCTCACTGCCCCGTCTGTCCCCCCACCCCCTCTCACTGCCCCGTCTGTCCCCCCACCCCCTCACTGCCTATCTGCTCCCCCCTCGCCACCCCCTCTCACTGCCTGTCTGCTCCCCCCACCCCCTCTCACTGCCTATCTGCTCCCCCCTCACTGCCTGTCTGCTCCCCCCTCGCCACCCCCTCTCACTGCCTGTCTGCTCCCCCCACCCCCTCTCACTGCCCCATCTGTCCCCCACCCCTTCACTGCCTGTCTGCTCCCCCCCCACCCCCTCTCACTGCCCCATCTGTCCCCCACCCCTTCACTGCCTGTCTGCTCCCCCCACCCCCTCTCACTGCCCCGTCTGTCCCCCCCACCCCTCACTGCCTATCTGCTCCCCCCTCAGCACCCCTTCTCACTGCCCCTGTCTGCTCCCCCCTCCCTGCCCCCTCTCATTGTCCCTGTCTGTTGCAGGTCTTTCACTGCCACTTCAACAGCAACTTCTTCCCCCTCTTCCTGGAGCACCTGTTGTCAGACTACATCTCCCTCTCCACGGGCTCCTTCCTGCTGGGTGAGTGGGGGTCTCAGGCAGGCTGTGAGGACTGAGGCTTGCCCCCACGTCCCCTCGCCCGGCTGCAGGCACAGCCACCTCCCCAGCAGGGGCCTGGGGGGTGGAGGGCAGAATCTGTGGGGTTGCACCACAACAGCTGTTTTCTCAAGGAAGGGCGGAAGCCTGTGGTGGGTGAGGGGTAGGCTGCTCTCTTCGTGGTCCTCTTGGTGATGGCGCCACCCAGAGGCGACGTGGCACACAGGCTGGCTGGCAGCAAGGACTACAGTGTGACGGGCCTGGCTGTGCATCTTGACCTGCTTATTTACTCTTCGGCCTTGGATCTGTTTTATTTACCCTCTTTGAGCCCCCATTTCTCATTTGCAAAGTAGGAATAATAACAGTACTTACTCTAAAAGGCTGTGAGGATTAAAAGGATGTAAATTAGCTCTCAGCACAGAGCCTGGCAATGGTCATTATGCAAACCCTGATTCTAATTGTTAAAATGTGGAAAATTGTGGAAACTGCCACAGTGTCCCGACAAGGCTGCACCCTTCTCCTCAGGCATCTCCTATGTCGCTCCCCATCTCAACAATCTCTACTTCCTGCCCCTGTGCCGGCGCTGGGGCGTCTACACTGTGGTGCGGGGGCTCTTCCTGCTTAAGCTGGGCCTGAGCCTGCTCCTGCTTCTGGCTGGCCCCGACCGCCCAGGCCTGCTCTGCCTCTTCATTGCCAGGTATGCCTGCCCTCCCTCAGCCCACGCCTCGGCCCGCCCCTTCACGCTGGCCTGCTTTCTCTCTCTGCCGGCAGCAACCGTGTCTTCACTGAGGGCACCTGTAAACTGTTGACCTTGGTGGTCACTGACCTGGTGGATGAGGACCTGGTGCTGAATCACCGCAGGCAGGCGGCCTCCGCGCTCCTTTTTGGCATGGTGGCCCTGGTGACCAAGCCAGGCCAAACCTTCGCCCCACTGCTGGGCACCTGGCTGCTGTGCTTCTATACAGGTGAGGCCCCGGGGCTGGCGAGGGGCTTTCAAGGCTCCAGGTGGCACAGCTTACCTGGTGTACCAACGGACAAGCCTGGCTCTAGGTCCGTGAGGGAGAGAAGGCAACTGGCTGACACAGGCTGAGTCTGGGTCACCCTGGGCTGCTGATCTTCTCTGCCCTCTCCCCACAAAAACTGGATCTCTGATTCTTCCGTTCTTTCAATATTTCATTCATTGACTCAACAAATATGTATAGAATACCATCTTTGCCAGGTGCTACTCAGGATACTAGATCAGGATACTAGAGAGAGAACAATAAGACATACAAGCTCTTTTGCCATCATGAAGCTTATATTCTAGTCTGGGAGGAGGGGGATGTGGTGATATGTAGCCAAAAAACAAGAAAATAGCAGGCAGTGGTAAGTGCAATGGAAATTGTACCAGGTCTTCAGTAGATTAGTTTTGTCCAAATTGTTTCACTATAATGTTGGTGAGATGCTGTAGGAACTTACCTCTTCTCTATATCAGTTAGCCTGTGGTAAAATTGGTTTGTCACACATTGTTTCACTTAAGGTCACAGAACCTATTGAGGACGTTGAGTGAGGACTTACTGTAAAGTGACTCAAAAGCTACTTAGTGTGGTCTGGGAAGGTGTCTGAGGAGGTGACACCCTCGATGTGAACTGAATGGGAAAGATTTGGTCCATAAATAAAGATCTTAGTGACTCCCAGACAGTGGAGCGACAAGTCCCAAGGTATCAGGAGTGGTTAGATGAAGCTGGAAAAGTGAGGGCTCAGGAGAGCGGGGCAGGGTTTGGATTTTATTCTCAGTTCAAAGAGAAGCTATTGGGTTTTAAGTGAGGGGTGACTTCTGGTTTATGTTTTTTTTTGTTTGTTTGTTTGTTTTTCCCTCAAGTGAGAAGCGGGGAGGCAGAGAGACAGACTCCTGCATGCGCCTGACTGGGATGCACCTGACATGTCCACCAGGGGACGATGCTGTCCCATCTGGGGCGTTGCTTCACTGCAAAGGGAGCCATTCTAGCACCTGAGGCAGAGGCCATGGAGCCATCCTCAGCTCCCGGGCCAACTTTGCTCCAGTGGAGCCTTGGCTGCAGGAGGGAAGAGAGAGACAGAGAGAAAGTAGAGGGGAAGGGTGGAGAAGCAAATGGGCACTTTTCCTGTGTGCCCTGGCCGGGAATTGAACCCAGGACTTCCACAGGCCGGGCCAACGCTCTACCACTGAGCTAGCTGGCCAGGACTGGTTTATGTTTTTAAGAGCTGGCTCTGGCTACCATATGGAGAATGGATTGGAGGGAGGCTGTGGCAAAGGCGATAGAGGCTTGGACCAAGGTAGTGCTGGGGGGCTGGAAGATGTATTTGGGTTTGGGATGTGTTCTGGAGTTGGGTTGTGCTGTTGAGGACTGCTAAAGTTAAGAATCTAGTAAGACTACGGTTTTGGGCCCCATTCATCGACTGGATGGGGAAGTGAAGAACGGGAGAAGCAAGTTTGGGGGAGGAAGCAAGAGTTGTATATGTGTAACATTTGAGATGTGGCACTGTGGACTCTGGGCTGACCTCCTTCTTTCCACACACTCTTGTCCTAGGTCATGATCTCTTCCAGCAGCCCCCACTGAGCCCTGTGGGGAGCGCCCAGCCCTGGCCAGAGCCCCCAGCCCCACCCCCGGCCCAGGCCCCGACGCTCCGCCAGGGCTGCTTCTACCTGCTGGTGCTGGTGCCCATCACCTGTGCTCTGTTGCAGCTGTTCACCTGGTCCAGGTTCACGCTACATGGGAGACGCCTGCACATGGTCAAAGCCCAGCGCCAGAATCTGTCACGAGCCCAAATGCTGGACATTAAGACAGTGTGAGAAGTGCAGCAAGGCCACCCTGATGACACTTCCCACAGGTCTGGGCAGGAGCCACTTTTTCCAGTCTGGTGTCCGGCGCCTGTGCCTTCTTTAGGTGCAGCCTGGAGGACAGATGGCGGAATGGGAGCTCCTGGGACTGAGCCAGGAGTGTCACTGGGTCTAAAACCCTGCTTGGCTATCCGGTCCAGCTTGGGCAACAGCTGGGCCAAATTTGCTCAGGGACCTGCTTCCCTCCTGGGGCAGGAGTAATAAAAGGACCAAGAAGGGATGGGATGCCCTGTGGTCCATGGGGTTGTCACAGGGCACAGCCTGCCCCACTACCTGGCTGGGGCTGGCATTTCATGTGGGCTCAGGGACCACTTTTGATACTGTAACTGCTCCCTTCCATCCAGTCAGGGGAAGCAGACTGTAAGTCCCGCTCGCCCTCCTCCACCCTTCCAGTGTTCTCTGGGTTCTGCGCTTCAGCTGTGCCTGAAGCAGCATGCCCCCGCTGCTGCAGGGCTTCCCACCTCCACCTGGCCTCTAAAGAGGGTTGGCTTGTCACAGATGAATTAAAGTCATTCTCTTCCCATTCCTGAGGTCTGTGCTGTGTTGTGGGGGTGGTGGGATGGTGGGGTTGGGGAATAAGATTCCTCATTTAATATGAAAAGCACTCAGAGCATTTTACCAAAGGTGCTTTTGGGGGCCACCCACATCAGATTCACAGAGGTAGCAGGGAGAACACGTGGGCCACTAACTGCATGGGGACTTGGGGGCAGGAGGCCTGCGGTGGTAGCCCCAGTGCACTTCCACGTACCACTGCTGGACATGGTGGTCAAGGAAGAGTGGCTCCGCTTAGGCCAGAGGTCCTCACCATTGGAGATACCAGGGAGCTTTCAAAAATGGTCAATTCTGAGCTCTGTTACCAGGATTCTGCTTTCATGGGTTTGGGGTATGACATGGGCACTGGAGTTTTGGAAAGCTGTAATTTATCTCTGCTCTAGGCCAGTGTTTCTCAGCCTTGGCATCTCCCTGGCCTCTGCTTAGATGCCAATAGCACCTCCCTCCCCCTAAGTTGTGACAACCATTGAAGGGCGGGTGCAGCAGAACTGACCTTGATTGTAAACCAGTTTTCGGCCTGTGGTTTGTTGAGGGTCTGCATAGTTTCTAAGAATGTAGGCTCTAGGGCTACATTGCCTGGGTTCAAATCCTAGTTAATAAAGGGCAGAGTCTGGGATATTATCTGATCTCTCTGTGGCTCACTGTCTTTATCTGTAAAGTGAATGATCAAAATACATTATGGCCTGACCTGTGGTGGTGCATTGGATAAAGCATTGACCTTGAACGCTGAGGTCGCCAGTTCAAAACCCTGGGTTTACCTGGTCAAGACACATATGGGAGTTGATGTTTCCTGCTCTTCCCCCCTTCTCTCTCCTCTCTCTAAAAATGAATCTTTAAAAAAATTGTAAAAATGGTATGCTATAGAAAAATATTTCTATGTAGGCACAACATAAAAGAAAAAAAAATACATTATGCAGGGTCACTGGATCAAATGGGCTAACATTTGTTGTTGTTTTTTTACAGGGACAGAGAGAGAGAGTCAGAGAGAGGGATAGATAGGGACAGACATGAACGGAGAGAGATGAGAAGCATCAATCATCAGTTTTTCATTGCGACACCTTAGTTGTTCATTGATTGCTTTCTCGTATGTGCCTTGACAGCGGGCCTTCAGCAGACCGAGTAATCTCTTGCTCAAGCCAGTGACGTTGGGTCCAAGCTGGTGAGCTTTTTGCTTAAGCCAGATGAGCCCGCACTCAAGCTGGCGACCTCAGGCCTCGAACCTGGGTCCTCCACATCCCAGTCTGACGCTCTATCCACTCCGCCACCGCCTGGTCAGGTATATGGGCTAACATTTATAAAGTGCCTGGCAATTTCCCCCAAGTATATAGGTTTAAAATGGAGAAATAATCAGAATATCTGAGCGTGAACTCCAGGAACTGCATTTTAATAAGCTCTTGAGCTTCTTATATACATGAAGTTTTGAGAGCCTAAGACTTCAGGGATGTCAAATGCTGCTCCCCTCATTTGAGTGGAGGTCTGGCTGGTCCATCAGTGCCCTCTAGAGGATGGAGGGCCCACTGAGCCTCCCTCTGCCCACCCAACACCATCTGCAGACAAGAGGTCCAGCTGACATGTCTATTGGAAGGACTTTATTTAAGTACACTGGGCCCCACCAGGCAACGTGGTTTGTGTGAGGCTGTGCAAGGGACAGGCTTGGGCTAAAAGAAGGGAGGTGAGCTGGTTAAGCACACTGCAGTCCGTGGGTCGCCACATCGCTTTCACACACACCTGCTGCTGTGGCCCACACCTAGCAGGGCCTTTGGTCGTTGGATGGCATGGGGGGAATACTGCCGGAATCTGGGACTGGGGCAGGTCTTCGTGCCATGAGGGAGTGCCAGTGAACATTTGCTAGCCCCAGCTTTGTACCACCTGGGCTGAGGGGCCTTTGGACCACTGCTAGGCCAGCCCAGTCCAGGGGCAGGTGCCTGGCCACACTAGACCAGAGCTGAGCCTAAGCCCCCAGCTCCTGGCCTCCTTACCTAAACGAACAAATCCAAGGTCAAGAATGGCACAGAATCAGCCCTGAGGAGGCCTTCTCACCTCTACAACCTTGCCTCCCAGGCCAGCTACGTGGGAAAAGGCAACTTGGTTAACTGCAGCTTTTTCCAACCCTAAGGGGGCTGGATTCCCAACACTCCTCCTTTGCTAGGGCCTCTACCAAAGAGTGATTCTACCTCCTATTTCAGAAAACCCAATCAGCAACCAGCCAGTTGATTCAAGGGCAGTGAGTGAGTGGAAGAGGGAGAAAGAGGCTGGCGGGAGTCTTTGTAGCCTCAGATCCCAAATGGAGACGGTCAGTTTACCCTTAGTTCGGAGTGGTGGGACCCTGGAGGCCAAGCTAAGCTTAGGTGCTGTAAACATTAGTGCGAACAGGGTGACTGGTGAGCAGGAGGCCGTGAGGTCCTTCTCTCCAGTCCCCATACTGAACAAACACTTCAATAAATAAAACTGTTTGAAGATGGCATTGCCCAAGGACGGATGAAAAGCAAGTAACGGCCTGGAGTCAACAAGCTCCTTAAACTCTCCCAAGACCCCTGGATGGGGGTTTGGTGTTGGAACATGAACTCGGCCGCCAATCAGAAGTAGCACTATTCTTGCTTTCCTCAAGTGCCTAGTGTGGTCCTGGCCCCCACGGAAAGTTAAGGGCATCTGGTCCTCTCCTCACCCAGGAGTCTCAGTAATAACCTTTCCAGCCTCCCAAACCCAAACTGCAAACCACACAGAACTTAATCCCAGTTCCAGTCCTCAGTCCATGATCCGGAGGCATCAAGAACAGAATGATGTGCAAGGGAGGCAGCAGCTGCCTTGGGCCTCAAGACACCCTGGGGGTGGGGCGGGGCGGGGTGGGTCTCGTCCAGCCTAGGATGGGCAGCAGCAAGGTCTTCTGGGGTTTAGGTCTACCTCCCTCCGTGTCCCAATGGTAGTAAACATAGTCCCACACAGCCAGACAAAGGCCCAGCAGACGAAGGAGTGGGGCCCTCTGCCAGCATTCTTCCCTGTCAAGGGCCAGTTAGTGGTCAACCCCAGGCCTCAGGCCATCACCATTGAGGATAGTCCATCGTCCTTTCTGGGCCCTGGGATCCCTGGGCCACAGGGCACTCACATAAGTGCACATACTCACACTCACACACCCGCTCACACACTCAAACACACAGGCAGTTCCTTGCAAACACTCCAACTCAAGAAAGCGAGTTTTAAAGTGGAGTTAACTTCAGAGAAAGGTGCAGATGACGTCCCAATGTTAGAAGGTTTTCCTGTGGATGGATCGGGTGCCGTCTTCCTCGTATTCCTTTTTGGAGACCCACATCTTCTTAAAGGTGTCTAGGGAGGCGAGGATAGAGCCCCTGGGGTGGAGGGAATCCGAAGGAACATTGTGAGAAAGAGAGTGTGGTATTTGCTGCCGGTTCCACTCTTATTCCCAGAATTACTCACCCAATCCATGTGGAATACAATCTCTCCTGAGGTGCAGATATCTGCAAGGGTGGGTGGAAAGAGGAAACTGAGACACTCATCCTTTCCTCTCACTTTCCCTTCCAACTTTCCTCTTTAGGTCCAATTCTCAGCACCCGAGGCAGTGGATGCATTTCACTCAGCATACGAAGCTCTGTCCCTGCTAGACCTTGTTGCCTCTCTGGGGTATTGTGGGGCCCTCTGCCAGCCCTACACTAGTAGTGTGGCGAGCCCCACACTAATCTTGAGAAACAGCATTCTACCTGGTCAGGTAGCTCAGTTGGTTAGAGCATTGTCCCAATACACCAAGGTTATGGGTTTGATCTCTGGTCAGGGCACATACAAGAATCAAGCAATGAACACATAAATAAGTGGAGAAACAGGCTGCCAGCAGCCCCAAGTACAACTCCCAGAAAGGCTGGGGCTATCTGGGGACAAGGCTCGGCTCTGTTGGGGGTCAGTGGGAAGCAGACTGCATAGTAGGAACCACAGCCTTCATTGGAATGCCCTCTTCCTCAGGCAGGCCAGCTTCCCTCAGCAGTTACTAAGATATTGGACTGTGTCACAGGGGAGTAGCAAAAGCCAATCTCTTATCAGTGTTACAGCTTCCCTGAAAGACCACATGTGGGACCTTAGCACCCTGCCACATCTGGGCATTGGAACTGTCCCCATCTGTGGATATGGAGAGTGAGAATGGGTCCTCCGTGCTGTCAGACCACAGGGTCAGTCTGGAAGCGGGAGCCATCTGGTGGCACCTGTTTAGCCTTTGCTTCCTGAGAAGCCTGGGCAGAGCTGGAAAGGAAGCCGCCACGTGTGGCACCCCAGACCCCCGGAGGCCCAGTTCCGCCCGCCCCTGCCCACATCATGCCCCTACCCTGATCTTCACATCTTTTGGAGCCAGTTTCTTCACTTCACTCAGTAGCCTGTCACCAAAACCTGAATGGGCAGGAAAGGAGAATCTCAAATCAATCCTCTGGGCATCTAGGCCCAGCAGGGTCTGGAAGCTTCCTGGGGAAGGGCCCCGAGTGCGAAGACTAACCTTTGAACAGGGTGGAGCCTCCTGAGAGGACAATGTTAGAGAAAAGCGTGCGCCTCAGGTCCATGTCAGACTTCTGGATGGCAAACACCAGCACCTCATGGATGCCCTCACTCTCCTCGCCAATCAGGTCTGGCCTGAACAGAAGCTCAGGTGCCCGGAATCGGGAAGGACCAATCTGCAGGGTAGAGGGCAAACTTCAGAGGCTGGGATGGGGCTAAGGTCCCTTTGGGAATGGGGATGGAAGAGGCCCCTGAGCCCACCTCTTAGTAACCAGGCGGCTATGAAGGCCAGGTTTAGGGAAGAACTTGGATGTGAAGGGCCTCAAGAAACAAAGGGGCTCCTTGGAACAAACTGGGGGAAAAAGGCACAAACAGGGATCCCGGGAAACTAGAGAGAGGAAGCTCCCATGTTTAATCCTAGCTCTGCCATTTCCCAGTTAAGAGACCTTTGGCGGCCCTGGCAGGTTGGCTCAGTGGTAGAGCGTCGGCCTGGCGTTCAGGAGTCCCGGGTTCGATTCCCGGCCAGGGCACACAGGAGAAACGCCCATCTGCTTCTCCACCCCTCCCTCTCTCCTTCCTCTCTGTCTCTCTCTTCCCCTCCCGCAGCCAAGGCTCCACTGGAGCAGTTTGCCCTGGCGCTGAGGATGGCTCTGTGGCCTCTGCCTCAGGCACTTGAGTGGCTCTGATTGCGGCATAGCGGTGCCCCAGATGGGCAGAGCATCGCCCCCTGGTGGGGTGGATCCCGGTCGGGTGCATGCGGGAGTCTGTCTGACTGCCTCTCCATTTCCAGCTTTGGAAAAATACAAAAAAAAAAAAAAAAAAAGAAAAAAGAGAGACCTTTGGCATTAATACATGGATTCATTCATTATTCATTCATGGAAACTTCTTCTATCAGTGGAGGTCCAGGAAGAGGCAACTCAGCCCCTGCTGTACCCAGTGGTTAAGGAGAGCATTAACCACCCCTGTTCCTAACCCTGTCCTGATCTGATCTAGGGAAATGCGTCTGGTGTCTCCTCTCCTCTCCACAGGAGAAGCCAAGTCCCTGGTATGCCTTGCTGGGCACAGATAGTGCTGCTCAAGAGTGCCACTGTTTCAGGCAGGGGCTGAGAAAGGACAGGTACACCTGACGCGAGCCTCCCCACCGGGTGTTCTGTTGGGCCCAGAGCTTATAAGGGCCAGAGGGCACTGAGGAGAGGTCCAGTCGCCTACCTCAATGGTGCTGCCATCGGGCAGGTAGTACTGAGCCTTCTCCGTCTCCAGTGTCTCGTCCTTCTGGGGGTTTATGGAAAGGTAGCAGGCTCTCTGCAGAACCAAGCATGAGTCAGGCAGACAGGAAACCTGGCACCCGCCCGGTCAAAGTCCCTGGGGACTGGCATGCTGCTGCAGAAAGCTGCCTATCGCAGTGGTCGCCTAAAGGTCGTTAGAGCTGCTGCCCTACAGCAGAAGCAGGGAGACTTCTGTTGGCGTTCACTGGATGGCACTTAAGATGTGAGTTCACACCTGGTCCACCTTCCTGGTGGGCAAGTGTGCAAACTTGGCTCTCTAGATCTTGGTCTGAGAGCACAACCTAATTTTAGTCCAGATTCAGCCATCTTTCTTCTGCTCATATAATTCTGGGTCCCAATACCCAGCTAAGAGGTTACCCTACAGCTGCAGGTGGTGGGAGGATTCAGTTTACTTTAAAAAAAAAATGTATTCTGAATCCCTCAAGGATGTGAAAGAACATATGTAATTTGTACATAGGTATGAAAAACATAACAATCACCAGTGCATCCATCACCCAGTTTAAGAAATAGCAGCAGCTCCCTTTCCCCTGGAAGATGGTAGCCTCCGGGAAGGCGAGTCTCAGTGTGGGGCCTGGCTGCAGATCTCCCAGCTGTCAGGAGGCCTGGCTGGGGACAGCAGAGTCTGACCCAGACCCCTGGCTTCACCTCTTTTCACTCCAGGTCCTGGGGGTCCCGGATTCTCTGTTCCCATTCCCCATCTCATCCATGGGCCCATGGGGCAGAACTCACTTCTTTTATGGCCTTGACAATCTCAAATTCCGAGGACGAGTGGAAATCATAGCCCTCCTTACGCAGGTAGAGGCGAAGGAAGCGAGACACGTCTCTGCCAGCGATGTCAATGCGCATGATTGAGTGCGGCATGGCAAAGCCCTCATAAATGGGCACGGCATGGGTGACGCCATCCCCAGAATCCAGCACCACGCCTGTGGTCCTGCCTGTGGCGTAACTGAAGCAAAGACGGCAAACCATCACTCACCCTGCCTCCTCACTCTGGGGAAAAAGTCACTTCTTTCAGAGTTCAGCGTCAGCTAAATTTAAACTGGGCCTGCCTTTCTCCAGGGGCCTCAGACTGGACTGAGTACTGAGGACGCCTGCGCACAGAAGCAAGCCTAGAAAGACCTGGAAGAAAGGAGCCGAGTCTCTCGAAGCTCCCTCCCCACTCCCAGAAGAGCATGCTCTCCAATGTTGAAAGGGCCTGGCCTTCAACCACTTCAGGGGCCTGTTCTGAGGGGCAGTTTTTACTCTCTAGACCAGGGGTCTCAAACTCGCGGCCCACAGTAAACTGCATGTACGATTGTGCTTGTTGTACTGATTATTTTTTGTTTTCAACTGCAGTGAGAAAAGTGTTGCGTAACAGTTGCCTTTTGTAGACCTAGTGTGGCCCGCCTAATGGCTGTGATCTTGCTCTGCAGCCCACATGCTGAGTTGAGTTTGAGACCCCTGCTCTAGACAAGAGCAAAAAACACAGATGCCTACAGGGCCTAAGCAGGAAAAGTAAATGACTAAAGGAAAATAAGAATATCTTCACTTCCACAAAAGAAAACTTGCTTTTCCCCATGGCTCTCTAGGTCTGTCCTTAGTGTTTTATCTTTTGGTAGAGACAAAGGGACAGACATGTATTTCTGTGACAGGAGGGGAAAACCTCACTGTGTCTTCATGTTGGGGGGACAAGGAATGGTGTGAACTACGGAGCAAACTCTAAAACGGCAGCTGCTACTTTAGCTGGTACTTTGCCCTCTAGGAATGCCAAGGACTGCTCTCTGCTCAAGGGGACAGGCTTGCCACCCAGGCAGCTACTCACAGGCTGAGCACAGCTTGCATGGAGATGAAAAGGGCTGGCACGTTGAAGGTCTCAAAGAAAACTTCGGCAGCTCGTTCTCGGTTTTTCCGTGGGTTTAAAGGCGCCTCTGTCAGGAGCACAGGATGCTGGGAAAGATGCCCGGACAGCAATCAGGGCGAGGCCAGATTCCCACCTCTCATTAGTACTGGGGGAGAAGCCCGCACGGCTGGCCAGGGGACCTGGGTCAGCCTCCCTCCAAAAACGGGCAAGCTGGGCCTATCATTTACTCCTGCCCTAGTCAGTTTCCAAAATCATGTCCCCTTTAAAGTCTCATTCGGTCCTCACCTATACCTATTCTTCTTTCAAGATTCTTACGTAGACCCCTGTAGCTACTATATATTTCTAATTGTCAGGAAGATTTTGCTAATAAACTCTTGAAATTATGATAAAAATAAGTTAAAAATTTTTTTCAAAATAGAAAGTTAAATTTCAGTATTGAATGTACTTTTAAAAAACAGAACCAGCCTGACCAGGCGGTGGCGCGGTGGATGGAGCGTCAGACTGGGATGCAGAGGACCCAGGTTCAAGGCCCTGAGGTCACCAGCTTGAGCGCGGGCTCATCTGGTTTGAGCAAAAGCTCACCAGCTTGGACCCAAGGTCGCTGGCTCAAGCAAGGGGTTACTCGGTCTGCTGAAGGCCCGCAGTCAAGGCACGTAGGAGAAAGCAATCAATGAACAACTAAGGTGTTGCAACGCGCAATGAAAAACTAATGATTGATGCTTCTCATCTCTCTCTGTTCCTGTCTGTCTGTCCCTGTCTATCCCTCTCTCTGACTCACTCTCTGTCTCTGTAAAATAAATAAATAAATAAATAAAATTAAAACAACAACAAAAAAAACCCAGAACCACCCTGGCCCATTGGCTCAGTGGTAGAGTGTCAACCCAGTGTGTGGAAGTCCTGGGTTCAATTCCCAGTTAGGGCACACAGGAGAAGTGACCTCTGCTTCTCCACCCTTCTCCCTTCTCTCTCTCTCTCTCTCTCTTCCCCTCCTGCAGCCATTGCTCATTCGAGCAAGTTGGCCCTGGGCGCTGAGGATGACACCATGGCCTCGCCTTAGGCACTAAAATAGATCGGTTGCCAAGCAATGGAGCAAAGGCCCCAGATGGGCAGAGCACTGTCCCACAGGCTTGCTGGGTGGATCCTGGTCGGGGCGCATGCGGGAGTCTGTCTCTCTGCCAACCTACCTCTCACTTAATAAAAAATAAACAAACCAAAACGGAACCTACTCCTCCCGTGAAACTTCTGATACATCTAGCATGCCCGTTCGTTGGTGTTTCAGAGTAGAGTTACTCCTTAGAAGTTATAGAGTATAGGCTCTGAAGTGTGAAAGACATGGGTTTGAATCCCAGCTTTACTTATTCACTGGGTGATCTTGGAAACTACTTGGCTTCTCTGAACTTGTTCCTTTGTTTGTAAACTAGAGATAATACTCCCTACATCACACAGGGATGTGAAGATTAAATACGAACATGTCTAAAAAGCATGTCTGATGCCTGGGACATAGTTAAGATTCAAATACTCTTGATACTTCTCATCATCTTCATTCTCCTCCTCATCTCTGGGGTAGGGGTTCTAACCAGCTCTGCCAACCCTGCAGGGCTGCCCCACACACAGGACACCCACCTCCTCTGAGAAAGTCTGCAGCTGGTCCTTCGAATAGACATATTGCCAGATGCGCTCCATGTCATTCCAGTCCTTGACGATGCCATGCTCCATGGGATACCGAATGGAGAGCAGCCCTCGGTGCTCCTGGGGGCAGAGAGCAGGCCGTAGAGCGGCAGCCAGTCTCTCAGCTGAGCTGGCTGGTGGACCTTGCTCTTCTAGAACTGGGAGTCGCCACTCTGCAGTCCTCACCCAGGGGCAAGAACGGGAACCCATTCATTCTCCAAGTCTCCAACTGTATGGCTGCGAACTGCTCTCATTGCCCAATCAGTGGGCAAAGCAGAGGGTTTCTGCATTTCCACTGGCCCCTGGATACCCCTAGGGCAAGTGACAGGTGACAGGAGATACCCTCTTCATCCCAGGACCTAACTCTGGCTCCCACCTTTGGGCCTCAGCACTTGGAGCCAAAGCTGGCAACTATGATTCTGTTTTTCTGCTTCTAGAGGCTTCCTGAGGGCTCTGCCAAACTGTGCTAAGTAACTCGTCACCAGGGTACCCCAGCCAGGATCTACTTGCAATCCTTTTTGTCAAAAAAACCACCAAGGCCCTGGCCGGTTGGCTCAGTGGTAGAGCGTTGGCCTGGTGTGTGGAAGTCCCAGGTTCGATTCCCGGCCAGGGCACACAGGAGAGGCGCCCATCTGCTTCTCCACCCCTCCTCCTCTCCTTCCTCTCTGTCTCTCTCTTCCCCTCCCACAGCCGAGGCTCCATTGGAGCAAAAGATGGCCCGGGCGCTGGGGATGGCTCCTTGGCCTCTGCCCCAGGCGCTAGAGTGGCTGTGGTCTTGACAGAGCGACACCCCGGATGGGCAGAGCATCGCCCCCTGGTGGGCGTGCCGGGTGGATCCCGGTCGGGCGCATGCGGGAGTCTGTCTGACTGCCTCCCCGTTTCCAGCTTCAGAAAAATACAAAAAAACAAACAAAAAACAAAAACAAAAAAACCCACCAAGCCAGTCAGTCTATTTGATCATTGGCAAGGTAGTGACAGAATACAGAAAGAAGGCAGAAGCCCTGTTTTCTAGACTGCTCTCTATTCCCCAGATCAGGGTGTGATATTTTCTTTACAAAACCAGAAGCTGCTCCTGGGAGAAATAAACTGATGAGGACTAGGGTGAGGGAACCAAAGGGGAGACTTTAAGAGAGAATCACTCCTTTTACTCATGGCTATGTCCCACTGCTGGGGCACTGTCCACATGGGGAATAAAGGTCCTCTGCCTGACCTGTGGTGGCGCAGAGGATAAAGCAGCAACCTGGAATGCTGAGATCACTGGTTTGAAACCCTGGGCTTGCTCGGTCAAGGCACATCCAAGAAGCAATCAATGAACAATTAAAGTGAAGCAACTATGAGTTGATATTTCTCATCCCCCCAACCCCCATAAAATCAATAAGTAAAATCATAAAAAAAAAGGTCTTCTGTAGGTTTGAGGACTGGGAATTACCTCAGCTTTGGGGCCAATGAAGATGTCACCTTCGAGGGCTCCTGCCATGACACGAACGTGTTTGGGTCTGCCCACACTACAAAAGAGAGTGGGAACACCATCACTTTTCATTTCACAACAGAACATATGACAGAACACAGGAAGGATGTACAGAGGCACATACTTAGGAAGGAACACACTTAATTCTACGGTGATTATCTTTAAGGAGTGAGGTTACAGTTGTTTGTTTTTTTTTTTGTTTGTTTGTTTTTTCATTTTTCCGAAGCTGGAAACGGTGAGGCAGTCAGACAGACTCCCGCATGCGCCCGACCGGATCCACCCGGCATGCCCACCAGGGGGCGATGCTTTGCCCCTCTGGGGCGTCGCTCTGTTGCATCCAGAGCCATTCTAGCGCCTGAGGCAGAGGCTACAGAGCCATCCCCAGTGCCCGGGCCATCTTTGCTCCAATGGAGCCTCGCTGCGGGAGGGGAAGAGAGAGACAGAGAGGAAGGAGAGGAGGAGGGGTGGAGAAGCAAATGGGCGCCTCTCCTGTGTGCCCTGGCTGGGAATTGAACCCGGGACTCCTGCACGCCGGGCCGACGCTCTACCGCTGAGCCAACCGGCCAGGGCCAAGGTTACAGTTTTGATTTTCTTTTTTCTGCTTTTCTGCATTTCCCACAATTTCTACAGTGAACATATATTAAGTTATTCATATATAAATATTATGTTATATAATTTTATGTTTTTTTGTTTTTTTTTTATATTTTATTTATTGATTTTTAGAGAGAGGGGAGAGAGAGAGAAGGGGGAGGAGCAGGAAGCATCAACTCCCATATGTGCCTTGACCAGGCAAGCCCAAGGTTTCGAACCAGCAACTTCAGTGTTCCAGGTCTATGCTTTATCCCACTGCGCCACCACAGGTCAGGCTAATTTTATGTTCTTAATAAAAATTTTAGAGGATTTCCAGTTCCTTTCCCCAATGGATGTGCAGACCAAGATAGACAACTCCCGTATGTGCCTTGACCAGGGTTTTGAACTGGTGACCTCAGTGTTCCAGGTTGACACTTTATCCACTGCGCCACCACAGATCAGGCCAAAACAACAATTTCCAAGTGAATGGTTAACTCAAAAGATTTTAGTGTTTGCCTGACCAGGCGGAGGTGCAGTGGATAGAGCACTGGCCTGGGACGCAGAGGAACCAGGTTCAAAACCCTGAGGTCTCTGGACTGAGCACAGGCTCACCAGCTTGAGCGCAGGGTTGCTGGCTTGAGCATGGGATCATAGACATGACCCCCCATAGTTGCTGGCTTGAACCCAAAGGTCAGTGACTTGAGGAAGGGGTCACTTTCTCTGCTGAAGGCTCCCCTCCTTCCCGGGCAAGGCACATATGAGAAAGCAATCAATCAATGAACAACTAAGGTGCTGCAACAAATAATTGATGCTTCTTATCTCACTAAAAACAAAAACAATTTTAGTCTTCTTAGCTCCTTGCCCAGGACTTTACTAAGCAAAACCGCTGCTGTAACTGTGACAAATGGCCTTCTTCCTTTTTCTGCCACCTTAAGGCCCTTCCCCAGGTGCCTGTGCCCTTCTCCTACCTGCAGTATCTCTGCCTTTGGTGGAAAGTACTGAGAACTCATTCTCACTGAGATGGTAGGTGTGGCTTAATGGTTAAACCCCATCCTGGGTGATAGGAGAATTTTTGAAAAAGGGCTCCATGAAGAGGTACTCACTCAAAACAATGAGTCACTGATGAGAACATTTTTTGGCATCAGATAAAATCAAATTTAAAAAAAGAGGTCTTGCCAGCAACTCTCAAATTGTACCACGTAGGCAGCTGCTTCCTTTGCTTATTGTTTTGAGTACCAAGGCTGACCTGAATGACAGATCCCTTCTCCTTAAAAGATGGAGGGCTGACCCCAAAGCTGACAAGTTTCCCAAGCTTCTAAGTTACAGAATGACTTACTAGTTTGGAAAGCAGTATTTGGGGATCTGATCACCAGCAAAACCAGCTTTGATCACACCGGATCCCTGAGGAAAGAGGAGAAAGGCAAGTCAGAAGTATCTCAAAAACAAGAGAAAATGTAAATCATACAATATGTATATGCTTCCATTATTATTTTAAAAAGAGAGAACTTCTAGTTGTATATGTCTGTTTATATAAGCATTTGTATAGTGAATGCATACCAAAGGGAAGGAGGTAGGACTGGGGAGGGTGAGGAGAACTTCCCTGTACATGCAAAGTATTATTTGATTTTTCTGTACTCTTTGACCTTTTTATTTTGAGCATGTTTTATTTTTGGCATTAAAAATAACATTAATAGGCCCTAGCTGGGTGGTTCAGTGGAACAAGCATCGACCTGGTACACCGAGGTTGCAGGTTCGACCCCTGGTCAGGGCACATATAAGAAGCAATCAATGAGTGCACAACTAAATGGAACAACTAAGTGGAACAATGAGTTGATGCTTTTCTCTCTCTCTCTCCCTTACTTTCTCTCTCAAATCACTGGAAAAATATTAATAAAGGGAAGAAAAAGAGAAAACCTGAGGAGAGAAGAAGAAAGTAGTTAGAAACACCAAAGCAGCCAAGTTCAGGAACACAACCAAGGTGGGAAGAGTGCATGATTCTTTCTGTTATTACCAAAGGGGCTGAACTCTCCCTGCCCTCCAGGGTGTGTATGACAGACGGCACCGTGAGCACTGCCATGGAACACACATTGTCTGGTTCTTACTGCAGGGGCACACCACTCTGCTTTGTAGAGGGTTGTGATTATTGTTTTGTTTTTTTACTATGCTTGGTTTTATTTGTTGGTCTCCTAATGATAAAAGAGCAGGGAAGCCCTAGCTCTAAGAGTAGACCTAACATTATAATCCTGCTGCTCCAATCCGTGGTATGTTGGGTGGCGTGTCCAGGAAAGAATCTGACTTCTCCCACCAGCATCTCTAATACCACCCTGGGCCCAACCTAAATAAACATTGACTCTATACGCAGATACAAACTCCATGCAGGGCAGCTGTCAGAGATTTGATATTGCTTGTGGATACAACCTGTTTTCTTCCTTCTTTTTTTTTTTTTTTCCTGAAGCTGGAAACGGGGAGAGACAGTCAGACAGACTCCCGCATGCGCCCGACCGGGATCCACCCGGCACGCCCACCAGGGGCGACGCTCTGCCCACTAGGGGGCGATGCTCTGCCGCAACCAGAGCCACTCTAGCGCCTGGGGCAGAGGCCAAGGAGCCATCCTCAGCGCCGGGGCCATCTTTGCTCCAATGGAGCCTTGGCTGCGGGAGGAGAAGAGAGAGACAGAGAGGAAGGGGGTGGGGTGGAAAAACAAATGGGCGCTTCTCCTATGTGCCCTGGCTGGGAATCGAACCCGGGTCCCCCGCACGCCAGGCCGACGCTCTACCGCTGAGCCAACCGGCCAGGGCCATGTTTTCTTCCTTCTTAACTCTTCTACCATCACAGCTGATGCCCTCTCCTTCCAGCTGCAACACAGTTTGCAGCTAATTGGGGCAAGCCTTTTCCTGCTGCCCCTCAACCACTTCTCCTGGGGCGGAGTGGGCTATTTCCAGAACCCACACAGCAAGTGGTAAACACATCAGGAGACACTAAATAGCAAAGGTTATCTTGGAACCAAAGAATTCCCAGCAACACCCCCCCTCCCCCCAGTTTCCTCCCTCCCTTTCTCTTTTCCCTGCTCTTTTATGGGAGAAGAGGTTGAGATGGGCCATCCTAGTGCCTAACTCTGGCAACAGCAGAAGGAAGACAGAAGTGGTGGAAGGACAGGGAAAGCAGTAAGTTGAGCGGGGAAAGCCAGTTCTGTAAGACAGCAGGAGGGAGAGAAAGTAGGAGATAAGTACAAACTCATTGGCCTGGGCTGAAGCACAAGAAGCCTGGAAAAGGTGCAGCTAGACACTGAGCTGAAAGCCTAGGAAGAAGGGAGAACCCTCCGACTGCAAACCCAACAGCTCTGGGACAGCGGCATGGCTGGTGAGAAAGGCGCTGCACAAGAGAACTCCAGGAGCTTGTTAGCTCAAGCTTCCTTATTGCTCACTGCTTTCATCTGGGTGTGGTGATGCCAACAGACTCATTAGCTGTCCTGACAGAGGTTGAAAACAAAAGGAGTAACGATGAGACCTGTCCTTCAGACTCTAAATATTTTTAAGAGATGATTTTCCTGGATATTTGATTTTTTTTTTTTTTTTTTTGTATTTTTCTGAAGCTGGAAACTGGGAGAGAGATAGTCAGACAGACTCCCGCATGCGCCCCACCGGGATCCACCCGGCACGCCCACCAGGGGGTGATGCTCTGCCCCTCCGGGGTGTCGCTCTGTTGCAACCAGAGCCACTCTAGCGCCTGGGGCAGAGGCCAAGGAGCCATCCCCAGCGCCCGGGCCATTTTTGCTCCAATGGAGCCTCGCTGCGGGAAGGGAAGAAAGAGACAGAGGAAGGAGAGGGGGAGGGGTGGAGAAGCAGATGGGCGCTTCTCCTGTGTGCCCCGGCCGGGAATCGAACCCGGGACTTCTGCATGCCAGGCCGACGCTCTACCACTGAGCCAACCGGCCAGGGCCTGGATATTTGATTTTGAGTTTACTAGCAACAGGACTAGAGTCTGAGTGACAAGGCAGATTAAGATATTCAGTTCATTTTTTCTTCTCTGTCCTTCCTAGCAAGACTATAACAGGCCCAGTTCAAATATTACTGCTTCCTCCTGAAGAACAGAACCCAGGTAGAACTAATTATCTTCCTCCTGTTATCTCACAAAATCTCCATTACCTATACCATGAAGTAGCATGCATTTCATTCTGCTTCCTATCTGACTTCATAGCTTCTTTTAAATTTTTTTAATTGATTGATTTTAGGGAGAGAGGAAGGGGGGGAGAGAGAGAGAGAAACATTGATTCATTGTTCTACTTTTTCATGCATTCATTGGTTGATTCTTGTATGTGCCTTAACAAGAGATTGCACCCACAACTTTGTTGATTCAGGACGATCAACTAAGCTGCCTGGCCAGGGCTTGACTTTACCCATTTTTGTCTCTTTTGAGCCCAAGTTCCTTGAGATCAGAGACTTTATATGTCAGTAGTACCTCACATTTGCAGGATACTCAAATAGATGCTGGCTGACTAAAATGAAAATCAAGCTCAAATGATTGGCAAGTGATGTCTAATATATGGAGTCTGAATGAGCAGCTGGAATGCCAGAAGCCCCAGGCAGAGGTGGTGTAGAAAAGGCCCAGGCAGCGATGGGAATGATGTACAAGACCCAGGAACCAGACTCAGCTTGTCCCTACAGCCCCAGGAGCTGGCCTGCCAGATCAGCAGTTGTGTGAAGAATGGGTGGGGACGCAGGAGGTGGTTTCCTCCCTCTGTGTTGCCAGTCAGGCACCAGGATGGCCCGTCACTCTAGTCTGCTCAAGCCATAGGAGATTGTATAAAAAGGTAATGTCAAAAAAAAAAAAAAGAAAAAAAAAAAAGGTAATGTCAATTTCTTTAACCATATTTATAACTAGGAACTGTGTACTTGGCAAATGGGCTGCCACTCTCATTGTTTTTCACTCGGGCAAAACCAGTAAACAAATGCCTTGTAGAGGTTTCTTGAAAAAGTCTCATTAAATATTTGACTTTTTTTTTAATATATTTTTTTAAAGATTTTATTTATTCATTATAGAGAGGGAAGAGAGAGAGAGAGAGAGAGAGAAGGGGGGAGGAGCAGGAAGCATCAACTCCCATATGTGCCTTGACCAGGCAAGCCCAGGGTTTTGAACCGGCGACCTCATTGTTTCCAGGTTGATGCTTTATCCACTGCGCCACCACAGGTCAGGCCATATTTGACTTTTGAGGACTCAAATCTGCTGCCAGCCACTGCTGACCATTCCTTCTCTTGCTGGTGCAGGAAAACAAATAGCAAATCCCTTCACATGGCTCTCCCAGTACCTGCTGGCTATAGGCCTTTATGGCTTGGGCGACTTTTATCTTTTTTTTTATTTTTTTCATTTTTCTGAAGCTGGAAACAGGGAGAGACAGTCAGACAGACTCCCGCATGCGCCCGACCGGGATCCACCCAGCACGCCCACCATGGGGCGATGCTCTGCCCACCAGGGGGTGATGCTCTGCCCATCCTGGGCATCGCCATGTTGCGACCAGAGCCACTCTAGCGCCTGAGGCAGAGGCCACAGAGCCATCCCCAGCGCCCGGGCCATCTTTGCTCCAATGGAGCCTTGGCTGCGGGAGGGGAAGAGAGAGACAGAGAGGAAAGCGTGGCGGAGGGGTGGAGAAGCAAATGGGCGCTTCTCCTATGTGCCCTGGCCGAGAATCGAACCCGGGTCCTCCGCACGCTAGGCCGACGCTCTACCGCTGAGCCAACCGGCCAGGGCGGGCGACTTTTATCTTAAGCTCTCCTGATTATCCTGGACATGCTGAGAAGGAAGCTAAACTACTTTTACATTAACTTCTGACAGTTAAAAATTGGAAAATGCATATGAAATTTAAAATTCTGATTTCTCTTGAAAAATCAGACCTGGCATCCTGGCTGGATAGCTCAGCTGGGTTAGAGCATCGTCCCAATATGAAAAAGTTGCCAGTTCAATCCCAGGTCAGGGCACATACAGAAACAGATTGGTATCTCTCTCTCTTTTTCTCTAAAATCAATCCATAAAAAAAAAAAATTAAAGAAAAAAGTTAGACCTAGCAACATTGGACCTACATTCCTGCACGAGGGCAACTGGCTGGGATTGAGAAGCAGTTGGCCCTTTAGTCAGGCATGCTCAATACACCTTACAGATTCCTCACCCCATCTTTCTTTTCTTTTGTTATTTTTTTTTTTGAAAGAGAGAGACATTGACTTTTCCCACTCACTCATGTCGTCATTGATTGATCCTTTTTTTTTGAGAGGCAGGGAGAAAGAAAGAGAGACAGGAACATCGAGGTGCTCTTATGTGTCCTGACTGGGGAATCAAACCGGCAAACTCTGTGCTCCGGGATGAGGCTCCAACCAGCCAAGCTATCCTGCCAGGGCCATTGGTTGATTCTTGTTTGTGCCCTGACCAGGAATAGAACCTGCAACCTCACCATGTCAGGACACTGTTCTAACCAACTGAGCTACCTGTCCTCATCCCATCTTTAAGGCTACCCTCTTCTTCTCCCCCCCCCTTTTTTTTGTATTTTTCTGAAGCTGGAAACAGGAAGAGACAGTCAGACAGACTCCCGCATGCGCCTGACAGAGATCCACCCGGCACGCCCACCAGGGGCAACGCTCTACCCACCAGGGGGCGATGCTCTGCCCCTCCAGGGCATCGCTCTGCCGCGACCAGAGCCACTCTAGCACCTGGGGCAGAGGCCAAGGAGCCATCCCCAGCGCCCGGGCCATCTTTGCTCCAATGGAGCCTTGGCTGCGGGAGGGGAAGAGAGAGACAGAGAGGAAGGAGGGGGCGGGAGTGGAGAAGCAAATGGGCGCTTCTCCTATGTGCCCTGGCCGGGAATCGAACCCGGGTCCCCCGAACGCCAGGCTGACGCTCTACCACTGAGCCAACCGGCCAGGGCCCTTCTTCTCCCTTTTTAATGTTACTGCTTGGCCTCTGTAGGCATTGAGTTTAAGACCTCTATTCTAGGTATTTCCAGCAACTAATTCATGATATTTCTCTTTCCACATCATATCTTTCATACCCTCAGAGCACCTAGCTTGGTGTGAAGCCATTCCTCAGTTGTCAAAATACATATAACCCAACAGTGAAATATCTCTACGAGTCTCCTCCTTTTCACCATTTCGATCAAGCTAGGGATAGACGCTTGCTGAAGTTGTACAACTGGCAGCCTTAATGTCACACTGCAAGTGCCCATGTTAAATAAATCCACTGTCTTCATCTCCTCAGCTACTTCTAGTGTCCCTTAAACTTAAGTGAATCAGCAGATCTTAAGAGCTGACAGTGGATGTAAAAAAAAAAAAGAAGAGATAATAGTAAAATGAGAACATTGACTGTATATTTGATGATATTAAAGAATGATGGTTAATTTATTAGGTTTGAAAATATACTCCTCACAAAAACTAGGGGATATTTCAAAATGAATATAAAGTGATTAAAAAGAAGCATTTGATTTTTTTTTTATTAAACAAGAATATCAGAAAAGCAAATGACAAGTCAAAGGAAGTTCAATTATGCAAATGAGATGCAAAACCAACTTTTATTTCATTGGTGAAAATGCACTATACAAAAGGCTAAAAGTACTGGAGTATCTGCATGTTTCCTGACCCCCTAATTTTTGTGAGCAGTGTAGTATTTCACTTACGTTTTTTAAATATTTATTTATTTATTTATTCATTTTAGAGAGGAGAGAGAGAGAGAGAGAGAGAGAGAGGAAGGGGAAGGAGCAGGAAGCATCAACTCCCACATGTGCCTTGACCAGGCAAGCCCAGGGATTCAAACCGGCGACCTCTGTGTTTCCAGGTTGACGCTCTATCCACTGCGCCACCACAGGTCAGGCCTCAATTATGTTTTTTAAAAGAGTAAAAGAGAAAATAATAGCTCAGTTGTGAGAATGGCCCCAGATGGGCAGAGCATCAGCCCCAGACAGGGTTGCTGGGTGGATCCTGTCCAGGGCTCATGTGAGAATCTGTGTCTCTATCTCCTTCCTCCCACTTGGAAAAAAAAAAAACGAGTACAAGAGAGGGAAGTGGGTGGGAATATAGTTCAAAAGAAAAGTCAAGAATTGCCTGACCAGGCGGTGGCACAGTGAATAGAATGTTGGACTGGGACACAGAGGACCCAGGCTCGAAACCTTGAGGTCGCCAGCTTGAGCACAGGCTCACCAGCTTAAGTGCAGGGTCACTGGTGTGGGCGTAGGATCATACACATGACCCCATGGTCGCTGGCTTGAGCAAGGGGTCACTTACTCTGGTGTAACTCCCAGGTCAAGGCACATGTGAGAAAGCAATCATTGAACAACTAAGGTGCTGCAATGAACTGATGCTTCTCATCTCTCTCCCTTCCTGTCTGTCCCTATCTGTACCCCTCTCTCTGACCCTGTCAAAAAAAATAAAAAAGAGTTGATAACTGTTACAGTTAGGTGATAAGTATGTGGATTTTAAAATATTTTCCCTTTTATTTATGTTTGAGATTTTATATAATAAAAAGAAGAGCTAGCAATTAAGATGCTAGCGCTTAAGTGAAAATTCAAAACACAAACTACACACACACACACAATATAAAATCATAGATGGAAAGGAACACATCAATTTAATGATTATGGTTGCTTCTTCAGTTCTGGAACAGAAAGAAAGGATAGGATTGTAAAGGGGTACAAAGAGCTTTCAATTATATCTGTAGTTTAAGTCCTAAAAAAAAATGTGAAGCAAATATGGCAAATGTCAACATTTATTAAATATGGGTGGTAGATACATGCTACATGGGTGCTCATTATATACTTAAATGTTGCCTGGGAGCTGCCCTCCTCTTTTATTACTACTTTACTGCATGCCTTTGGGAAGAATAACTTGTTTAGTTTTTAAAAATAGCTATCACTTATTTTTGTCATTAAAGTACAGGCTTGTGACACTCCCCCCCCCCCCATTTTCCTCATTAAATTCTGATGAATTGGTTTGGTGCCAGAATAGGATGGAAAGAGTGGTTAACAACTATCTTAATACTGGGAAAGGTTGTGAACCAATAATGAGGCTCTTCCTTCTTTTCCCTGCTTTCTTTTTTCTACTTTCTTTTAATTACACTCTTTTTAGCCCAGAAAAAAAACTGTAGCAACATGTGAAGCTACAGAGCTGTTAAATCTGCTGGAAACACATTATTCTCATGAAGTTGTCTCACATATTTCAAATGATGTTTCCTATCCATCTTTCACTGTGAAACAAAACTCTCCAAATGTCAAACGGCAGGAACTACCGAGAACCCAAATTAAAAAATGTGGGGATACAGCGGTAGAGCGTCGGCCTAGCGTGCGGAGGACCCGGGTTCGATTCCCGGCCAGGGCACACAGGAGAAGCGCCCATTTGCTTCTCCACCCCTCCGCCGTGCCTTCCTCTCTGTCTCTCTCTTCCCCTCCTGCAGCCAAGGCTCCATTGGAGCAAAGATGGCCCGGGCACTGGGGATGGCTCTGTGGCCTCTGCCTCAGGCGCTAGAGTGGCTCTGGTCGCAACATGGCGACACCCAGGATGGGCAGAGCATCGCCCCCTGGTGGGCAGAGCGACGCCCCATGGTGGGCGTGCCGGGTGGATCCTGGTCGGGCGCATGTGGGAGTCTGTCTGACTGTCTCTCCCTGTTTCCAGCTTCAGAAAAAAAATGCAAAAAAAAAAAAAAAAAAAGTGGGGATAGAGCACAGCCCTGGAGTGCAGAGGGTCGCTGGGGGCGGGTTCAACTCTGAGGGCGCCCAGCAGGTTCAAACCCTGGTCAGGGAACATATAAGAATCAATCAATGGCACAACTAAGTGGAACAATGAAGATGCTTCTCTTTCTCTCTCTTAAAAATAAATAAATAAGTAAAATGTGGCAGATGCTCTGTAAGCCCTAATTGGGAAATTACTTAAGTTGTTTTTTTTGTTTTGTTTTGGTTTTTTTTGGTATTTTTCTGAAGCTGGAAACGGGGAGGCAGTCAGACTCTCGCATGCGCCCAACCGAGATCCACCCGGTACGCCCACCAGGGGTTGATGCTCTGCCCATCTGGGGCGTCGCTCTGTCAAGACCACAGCCACTCTAGCGCCTGGGGCAGAGGCCAAGGAGCCATCTCCAGCGCCCCGGCCATCTTTGCTTCAATGGAGCTTCGGCTGCGGGAGAGGAAGAGAGAGACAGAGAGGAGGGAGAGAGGGAGGGGTGGAGAGGCAGATGGGCGCCTCTCCTGTGTGCCCTGGCCGGGAATTGAACCTGGGACTTCCGCACGCCAGGCCAACGCTCTACCACTGAGCCAACCGGCCAGGGCCAAATTACTTAAGTTTTTATTCTACTTCACCATTTGGCATAATTATTGGTATAATAAAGGAAATGTTTTCCCAGATAAAAATAGAAGTCAATTATTTAAATCTTAAAATGGAAAGTGCACCATTGCTTTGATGCATTTCAAATATACTATCAATTAAAAGAAAAAACTAAAAAGTTTTATTAGCTTTAGTGGCATTAAAGAAAATGGCTGGCCTGACCTGTGGTGGCGCAGTGGATAAAGCGTCGACCTGGAAATGCTGAGGTCGCCGGTTCAAAACCCTGGGCTTGCCTGGTCAAGGCACATATGGGAGTTGATGCTTCCAGCTCCTCCCCCCTTCTCTCTCTCTGTCTCTCTCTCCTCTCTCTCCCTCTCGGTCTCTCTCTCTCCTCTCTAAAAATGAATTAAAAAAAAAAAAAAAGAAAAGAAAATGGCTGGAGATGAAACTTCTGCCTAACAATTCAAAAAGCAAAGGATCTGGTGGGATGGACAGACTATTTCTTCAGCACTGCTGGTGAAAAAAGGAATTTCTAATTTATATATTTTTTTCCATTTAAAAACTATGAAGAAGGCAGATGAAGCATACACAAACCGGCTGAAGACAGGATTAGTAGTGTTTTTTCAAAATCAACATCGAGAACAAGGTGTCCTACTCAACCCTTTGAAGTAATTAACTAGGGGTCCCCTCCATCCTTTATTCAGGAATATCTTTGTTACTGTGATATTCAGTCATTCATCCACCCACTCATCAATGCAATGAAAAAAACATTTATTGAGTACTAAGTGGTATCAGGCCCTAGGTATTCTGTGCGTGGATGGAGGTGGGGAAGGGGAGAGTAATGAAAAATTAATACCATCTTTTCCCACAAGAGCTTAATAGTCTAGTGAGTGAGAACCCGACCCCCCAAATCTTCCCCAAATGGAAGTGTCTCATTGAATTCAACTTCTGCTTTCCAAGGCAGAAGACATACTCCCAGTGAGAAGGAAAGTCAAAGCACCTTTCCTTGAAAAAAAAATGAAGAATTTGGAAACCGATCTCAAGTCTTGGCTCCTCAACTCACAAACCCAGTGGTCCGAATATTTGTTAAACCTCACCAGGCCTCACTTTCCTGCGTAAATTCCCATCTACCTACCAGAACTGAAGCTTCAATGAGATGATGCAAATGAAAGGACCTTGCAACTTAAGTCCAAGGGCTGGATCAACAGAACGAATCTGACAGCTTAGCACAGAGGCAATTGCCAGTTTTGCCTTAAGGGATTTAGAAGGGGCACTGAAAAAAAAAATCAATCAACCAATTGTCCCTCTCCACTCCAAATAACAGCAGTATTTAGATTCCGTTTGTCACTATTTATGCATTTTTCGTGGGGTACTAGAAAGATAAATAACGGATAAAGCACTGGATTTAGGGCATCTCTATTGTGCGACCTTGGGCTCACCTGACCTCTTCGCGCTTCAGTTTTCTCATTTGTAAAACGAGAATCAAATTTTGTGCCTTATCCATCCACCTAGTTTTTGTGAGGACCTAACTCGAACGTATGTGAAACCCCTCCATAGCTCTAGACTAGAGCCTGGAGAATATTGTAATTATTTTCACCAGCAACTAGGCGTCCCTGCTTGCTTTGTCACTCTTGTTTTACTCTCGACCTGTATTAACGCTATAATATATAATCACAGAAATGAATGAGATTCTATCGCTAGTTCTGGAACCAGATTCTCCGGCTCCACGCAGATACACAGCCAAGCCGCGGGCCAGCTCCAGACCAAAGGAAACTTAGCTCTTCTCCACCCAAGGGCGGGCCCTAGCCCATCAGGCCCCACCACTGACAGCTCCGGAAGCCAATCACCACTGCCCTCGTGAACCACTCCGCCCCTTAGAGAGGAAAAACAGTATGGCGGCCCGGAAGAATTGCAGGGGCGCAAGCCAATCACCGCAGAGTTCAGCCCACATCCGGCAGGGCTCAGAGGCGGGGTCACAGTCAAGATGGACAGCCAAAGCAGCCAATAGAGTTATCGGGAACTGAGCCGGAGCGGGTGCCGGGAGCTCACAGAGCGGTTAAGGCCCCTCGAGCCACGGGCCCAACGACCCAGCTCTGACTACAAGTCTTCCATTTATTCACCCCAAAGCTCTCCATCCCATGGTTGCCGGCTGGCAAAGCTGCTTGAAGACTACGGGTGGGAGAAGGATGGAGGCAGCGGCGGCTGAACCCGCCTGACAGGCCAGGCCAGTGACAAAGAGCCGGTGGCCCAGGCTGAAACAGGGAAGCGATCCCATCAGGAGGAGAGCATAAGTCCCTATAGAACTGGGAAAGACGCAACTCACGTTGTCGATCACAACAGGCTGGTTGGCGATCACATCGTAGGACTCCATGGCAGAGGAATCTCTCCCTCCGAGGAAAGAACTGCCTGCCCGGTTCGCGGCTAGCGCCACTGACACGCATGCGCAGACCAGCTGCCAGTGCAGGACGGTCAGGGAGTGGCACGACCTCGTCTCGTAAAAACTACAACCCCCAGCATGCCTTGTACCTGCAGTTAGACAGCCAGCCACTTTTGGAGCCCCGCCTAGTTTTAAGAGACGAGGCATAGCGTTTCAGACTCACAGTACTTTTGGTTTTGTAGTCTCCATATAGAAATAGAAGGGGACGCAGATTAATGGTTGTATTGCATGTTTGGATCGGTAGTCTGTTGTAGAGATTCACAGTGCATGCTTAAGAACTTGTCTATGGTTGCTTTGGAATTTGTGGATGTTTGGATTTTACAGATCAGTCCTGCCAATCCCCACCCCTTCTGGACAAATAAGGTTACCATATTTTTATCTGGGCCATTAAGATATTAATAACTAGGCCACAGACCTGGCCGGGCAGTGGCGCAGTGGATGGAGCGTCGGACTGGGATGCGGAGGACCCAGGTTCGAGACCCCTGAGGTCTCCAGTTTGAGCATGGGCTCATCTGGTTTGAGCAGAGCTCACTAGCTTGGACCCAAGGGGTTGCTCGGCGTGCTGTAGCCCCACGGTCAAGGCACATATGAGAGGGCAGTCAATGAACAACTAAGGTGTCACAACGAAGGACTAATGATTGATGCTTCTCATCT
The DNA here is from genome assembly GCF_036850995.1 of Saccopteryx leptura. NCBI lineage: Eukaryota > Metazoa > Chordata > Mammalia > Chiroptera > Emballonuridae > Saccopteryx > Saccopteryx leptura. The sequence goes on along the minus strand of NC_089515.1, from coordinate 25,007,395 downwards.
CTCTCCATTCCTGCCTGCCTGTCCCTCTCTCTGACTCTCTCTCTGTCTCTGTAAAAAAATAATAAAAAATAATAATAAATAACTAGGCCATGGCTGAGTGTGTCAGTGGATGGCACCTATGGGAAGCAATCAGTGAGAGCACAACTAAATGGAACGACTAAGTGAAACAACAAGTTGATGCATCTCTCTCTCCCTTCCCTCCACTTCTTCCACTCTCTCAAATCAATAGAAAAGTAAAAAACAAAGAAATGAATAAACCTATCACCGCCTGACCAGGCGGTGGCCAGTGGATAGAGCGTTGGACTGGGATGTGGAAGGACCCAGGTTCGAGACCCCGAGGTCGCCAGCTTAAGCGCAGGCTCATCTGGCTTGGGCAAAAGCTTGGAGGGGTTACTCAGTCTGCTGAAGGCCCGCAGGCAAGGCACATGTGAGAAAGCAATCAATGAACAACTAAGAAGTCGCAACGCACAACGAAAAGCTAATGATTGATGCTTCTCATCTCTCTGTTCCTGTCTGTCTGTCCCTGTCTCTCCCTCTCTCTGACTCTCTCTCTGTCTCTTTAAAAAAATAAAATAAAATAAATAAACCTATCACCATCACACTTTAATAAAAAGTTTTAATACACACACGGGAAAGGAAACATTCCCAGAGCAAAGAAAAATAATTTAAATTGCATAAAATTTGCCTTTTAGGAAAATAAGGTACATCTTTGCTTTTCACATTTTTTCCTGGATAGGTGTAAACTTTATAACATTTGTCTGAAGACTGGCATTTGGAACTACTGGTATAGAATTTACATTGATAAGTGAGAATATAGAGGTGAAGAGAGATTATGTGTCACTAATTTCAAATGAGCTCAGATTCTCTAGATCTTTCCTCCTGGCTTCAAGTTGCAGGATCCCTTTTAGTCAACGGCACTTATAGTCAGGATCCCCCTTCCATCCCTGTCTCTTGAAATTTCTTTAAGATTACTGAGTGGAAAACATTCCTTTTTGAAAAGTTATGTGAACAGGAAAATAATTCCCAACCCGGTGCCTAAGGAATTAAAATTTTTCCCATTTAAGAGGGTCAAGGCCTGACCAGGTGGTGGCGCAGTAGAATAGAGCGTCCAGCTAGGACAGAGGAGAACCCACGTTGGAAACCTGGAGGTTGCTAGCTTGAGCTTGCGATCACAGACATGACCCCATGGTCGCTGGCTTGAGCAAGGGGTCACTTGCTCTGCTGTAGACCCCCAGGTCAAAGCACATATGAGAAAGCAGTCAAGGTGAATTAAGGTGCCGCAACAAAGAATTGATGCTTCTCATCTCTCTTCCGTCCTGTCTGTACCTCTCTCTGTCTCTCTGTCTCTCTGTCTCTCTGTCTCTCTCTCTCTCTCTCTCTCTCACACACACACACACACACAGTCAAAGTAATCGGGATGGGCAGATTCATAGTAGATAATAAATACTGGTGTTCTTCAAGGCAATCTGCATACATCTGCCTAAAACAAAGAAGAGATTGTCATGGCTAAGAAACATTTATCAAATAATTATTAAGTTTTAAAAAGTGATCCTAGTTTACTTAATTCTTGTTACTTTCTGACAGAACTCCAAATAGTTATTTTGATACACACGCCCTGAATTTTGCGGTTAATCAGTCAATATGGTCAATAGACATTCAAAGATGAAGTAAACGTCTTTGACTCTGAAATTCAGATTTATAATCTATTAAAACTAACGCCACATGGACGAATGAATCAATCCATTGCCAAATTTATATTTAAATACCTGTTAGCAGCCTGTTAGCAAACCAATGACAAGTCCTTTGTCGGCTTTCATGGGACCCTAGCACCTCAGAAGGATGCCTCCACGTCTCTATTTAAACCTGGGTTCCTCCTAACACTAGGGGGAGGCCAAGAGCCTTGGGACGCCTTCAGCAAGTAAAGGGAGGCGGGACCTATTGCCAAGGCACGATATCTCTGTGACTGACACAAACATTAACCAATGGAATCAGGGATAGGGCGCGCCGGTGCCCCGCCCCCTTGAGCGCCCCGCGGCCGCCGAGGCACCCTCTGGCCCGCTTTGCGGCGGCGACGGCCTGGGCAAACGGTTCGTCGTGCGCAGGCGCGGAGCTTAGACCTCGCTGCAGCCCCCATCGCCTCGGGGAGTCGCACCTACGAGATCCGTCCGCTGGCGCGTCAGTGCTCTTCGGCTCGTCTGCCCTCCCGGATCTTCCCAGCGCCTTACGCGCGGGGATGGCAGAGCTGCGGCCTAGCGGCGCCCCCGGCCCCACCGCGCCCCCGGCCCCTGGCCCTGCTGCCCCGCCAGCCTTCGCTTCGCTCTTCCCTCCGGGACTGCACGCCATCTACGGAGAGTGCCGCCGCCTTTACCCAGACCAACCGAATCCGCTCCAGGTTACAGCTATCGTCAAGTATTGGTATGTCCTGGGCCGCGGGGAGACCGACGCGGCAGGCTGGGAAGGGTTTAAGCACTGGGGGCGAAGTAATTTGCGGGGGAGGAAGAGAAGGAGAATGGTTAAAACGCTTTGAAGGAGGGCTTCCTGCTGCAAGGGAAGGAGTTAGGGCTCAAGTTGGGAATGGGGACAAAGGGGTTAACGGAGGCTGTGAGTAGCGAAGGGTTAACGAGGGTGGGAGGTTGAAGGGTTAACTGGGATTAGGAGAATTGAGTGAATTGGGGGTGTGTGTAGGAGCCGAGCGGGGATCGATTGGAGAGGGGGAACTGTAAACGTGGTGAATTGAAAGGAGGGGGCGCCTGTAGGGGGTCATTAGTGGGCGAGGGGAAGCTGAGGGGGCGGCTGAAGTGTGATGGGGGAGGCGAGGCGGGGCCTGGGGAGCATTTGAGAGGGCTTCGGAGGAGCGCGGCTGGAGGAGCTCCGCTCCGAGGGCACTGGACTGCACTGAGTAGGGGCGGGTCTGGGGATCTATCTGGGCTCCGCTACAGGTTAGGAGGGGAGCAAGTTGTGAGCGTTGTGCTTGTGAAGAGATGAGGAGATCACCTTTTTAATGTTTTGCTAACGACCTCAGGCATCATATCTGTACAATGCTTTTGTTGAAGTTTCATGAAACAACTTTTCCAGATAAACTTTCTGCTTGCTCTGCACAGTTCTCTTCATGCAGAGTTTCCTCTAGCTCTGCAGCTGCTTTGCTTTAAGACATTTGCAAGAACAGAGGCAGGGTCAGGGAGCTCCGTGGTTTGGCTGAGGATGGAAGGGGACCAACAGTAAATGCTGAAGACTTGGGTCTTGGACAGGCTGAGGGAAGGCAGTGAGATGTTGAGCTTCCTGGCCCTAAGCTTCAGGCTTTGGGCAGCAGTTTCTCGGGAAGCTGAATGTGGCTCTCAAGTAGCTTGTTAAGGACCAGACTTGCTTACAGATGGGTTGCTGTAGAGGTAAGAATGGTCTTTTCCCGTTTCTCATTCCTGTTTGCAACCTGTTTCTTCCTGTAGCCTCTGGGCAAAAGGACTGTGGAAAAGAAAGCCTATCTTCATGGTCTTTCTGGACCAGGAGTTGACTGAGGAATTGGTTGGATCTCTCCAGAACCACATTTTTGCAGGCACTGTTTTGAATGGCTCCTGTCAGTCCTGAGAGACTGTTCAGGCAGCTGCTTGGGGGGTGGACAAAGGGGCAGGTAGACCGAACGGGAAAGTCAGTGGATGCCTTTGCTGGTTATCTCTCCCTTTAGGACTGTCTGCCAAGGCAATGTCTTACTTCCTCCAAAAGCTAGGTAGGCTTTCTCCCTAAGACTGAGACCAGCTCCCTGTGTGGATGTGAGTATGTGAAGAGGCTGAGGATGTGCAGTACCTGGGGACCAGCCGCCTACTCCTTAGTCAGGGCCCTGAAGTAGCCTGCCTCTGTCTGATAGCCAGGAGGAGGTATGGCCAGTGATACAGTTCTCTCTGGCAAGTTCCTTGAGAGGAGTTTTTGAAGAGAACTTCTGAATGAAAAGCAGCTGTTGATAACTTAATCCCCATTCTAATTGCACCTCTCCATTTAGAAATATGTGTTGTGATGAGTTCTGTTGGATTGTGTCATGAGAAAAGTGGGCCTGGCTCTGCCATGCTGTTTGTTCAAGCCTCATTTGAGTATAGGGAGAAATTCCTACACAGACTTTGGCAACTTTTTGTTACGCAGTGGCCATGAGGGATAGAGTTCTGTGTAAAAGGTATTGAAGCACATGCAAAGGATGAAGACTGGTTTGGGCAACTTTTTTTTTCCTTCCTGCTGCAAACTTGTTAACCAGACAGGACTTACTTTCAGAGATGGACTAACATGTAATGATAGAGTTGATTGTACAGATCTCTGTGAAATTAGAAATGCTACCTAGGCCCGACCTGTGGTGGCGCAGTAGGATAAAGTGTCGACCTGGAAGTGCTGAGGTCACTGGTTCGAAACCCTGGGCTTGCCTGGTCAAGGCACATATGGGAGTTGATGCTTCCAGCTCCTCCCCCCTTCTCTCTCTCTGTCTCTCCTCTTTCTCTCTCTCTCTGTCTCTCCCTCTCCTCTCTAAAATGAAAAAAAAAAAAAAGAAAAGAAATGCTACCTAGGTACAGAAAAATATAAGAGGGAACAGTTCAGTGACTAGCTCTTGAAAAGATTTGGAGGATTTTGCATAATTAAGATCTTGAAATTAGGCCTGACCTGTGGTGGCTCAGTGGATAAAGCGTCGACCAGGAACACTGAGGTCACTGGTTTGAAACCCTGGGCTTGCCAGGACAAGGCACATATGGGAGTTGATGCTTTCTGTTCCTCCCCACTTCTCTCTCTCTCTCTCTCTCTCCTCTCTAAAAATGAATAAATAAAATCTTTTTAAAAATCCTGAAATTCATTCACCAGTATCTCTCACATGTGTGATTCTACAAGGCCTCTTCAGTTCTCATAGCAGGATGACTGACTAAGGCTGTCTGGGTCTGGCTGTGGCCCAAGGTACCTTGGGATTCTTTTTCTTGTGACGCAAGGGTAGCTCTTTGACTGCTCAAAGGGATGTCCTGGCTGAAAGCTGAAACTTCAGTGAGCAGGGAGGAGAAGCAGAGAGGCAGAGCCTGTGCTCTGGGACCACCCCACTCCTGCAGCTGCCCTGCAGAGTAAGTCAGGTGTTCAGGGAATTAAGCTGAGGGATGCTCTGGGTCCTTGGATAACAACTTTTTCTAAGTGCAAGATAGGAAAATTATCTACATACTTATTTGCTTCCCATCAGGTCTCTGAGTAAGTAAAACAGAACTCTCTGTGCTTGGGGATGAGGTTCATTTGGTCTGACTCTTGGTCATTCCCTGCAATTGGAGGGCTTTTTTTGTGTGTGACAGAGAGAGAGAGAGAGAGAGAGAGACAGACAGACAGAGGGACAGATAGGGACAGACAGACAGGGAGGGAGAGAGATGAGAAGCATCAATTCTTCGTTGTGGCTCCTTAGCCTCCTTAGTTGTTCACTGAATGCTTTCTCACATGTTCCTTGACCCGGGTGGGGGGGGGGGGCTACAGAGCAGAGCAAGTGACCCCTTCCTCAAGCCAGCGACCATGGGGTCATGTCTATGATCCCATGCTGAAGTTAGTGACCCGCACTCAAGCTGTTGAGCCCGTGCTCAAGCTGAATGAGCCTGTACTTAAGCCAGCAACCTCAGGATTTCGAACCTGGGTCCCTTGAGTGCCACTTGGACGCTCTATCCACTGCACCACTGCCTGGTCAGGCCCCTGTAGTTGGAGTTTTTAAGGTAAAGTCTCCCTCTTTAATGTAGTACTTCCTGGGAGACTTGGCCAGAAAGAGGGCTGCAGTGAAGTGGCAGATGTAGCTTGGAACAGTAGATGCAATTCTGTTACTTGTTGCTGGGTGGACTAAGGCTGAAGGAGAGGCAGAACTGGAAATTTGCAACAGGACACTAGAGCAGACATGGAGCCTATAGTCACCCACCTCTGTTCCTGGCTCTGGAGCTATCATGGGGTCCTTTCAGAAGTAGCTACCCTCTTCCTTCCTCCATCTCCTGACAGACTTTCCTAAATCCAAGTGGTTATAGAATTAGTCAAATGATTTGGCAAAATCAGAGTTAAGGAAAGAGATGGAGATCTGTCACTTTTCCTAATCTACTCAGTTGAGATTCTAAGCTATTTGTGGCGACTTTCTTACAAATTCTGTAATGACAGCATTTCCTAGCAGAGAGTAAGGATTTTTATGAAAGCAAATAATATCCTGACACAGACAATGAAACCTGACCTACTGGTTTTAAATAGTGCTGGCATGCTTGCTGGGATCGCAGGTAGCATGCCTTTTATTTGGTTGTTAGTGTTTCTTTAACATACCACCCCAGTTGCAAAGCACACTCCATCAGTGTCGCAGAAGCAGCAAAGTTTTTGCAGTCTGGAACATTCAGATGTCCGAGGCAGCTCATATGCAATGTATTTGTAGGCTAAATGCATATTTCCTTCTGCGGATGGTTTCCATTTTGTCTGTTTCTCTCAAGTCTACCAGTTTCCCTATCCATTCTTGAAGTAAAGCAGGGTTTTATTTTTAAAGAGTACTAATTACTCTATTAAAGGGAACCCTTATTGAATTAAATCCTTAGTTTGAGAAAATGACTGATTCTCTTCCTCATTTCCCTCATGTTGGAAATATCAGGGAAGTTTAATGTGGTCCTTAGAGGCCCCAAATAATTTTTTTTTTTTTTTCCTGAAGCTGGAAACAGGGAGAGACAGTCAGACAGACTCCCGCATGCGCCCGACCGGGATCCACCCGGCACGCCCACCGGGGCGACGCTCTGCCCACCAGGGGGCGATGCTCTGCCCCTCTGGGGCGTCGCTCTGCCGCGACCAGAGCCACTCTAGCGCCTGGGGCAGAGGCCAAGGAGCCATCCCCAGCGCCCGGGCCATCTTTGCTCCAATGGAGCCTTGGCTGCGGGAGGGGAAGAGAGAGACAGAGAGGAAGGAGGGGGCGGGGTGGAGAAGCAAATGGGCGCTTCTCCTATGTGCCCTGGCCGGGAATCGAACCCGGGTCCCCCGCACGCCAGGCCGACGCTCTACCGCTGAGCCAACCGGCCAGGGCCGAGGCCCCAAATAATTTAATGTTCCAACTCTGCCTTTGAGCCAGCAGTCTCCTAGGATCATCTTCTAGATCCAGGTGCTCACAGGGCTCAGCCTGGCTTCTGCTTCAGTTATCTTTATCTGTACAGAGCTGAGCAAACCTAAGTTTAGCCTTTGTCACCTGCATGGTAAAAGACCAGCTTTGTCTGTGGAGTTTGGGATGGGTTTAGAAGCATTGGGTTTGTTTAGAACAAACTGTAATTAACACAGGGCACAATATAGTCTTGCAAGAATTAGCTAAGAGGCAAGTGTGGAGCTGAGCCCTGCTTCCAGGAACAGTGCCCGTTGGAGTTGCTCAGAATGCTTTCATCAGAGGCCAGTTGGATTGACTGGTGCACCTCTTGCCTTGAAGCATGACGTGTTTACAGGCACCATGGAAGAGAGGTAATTCTGGCCAGTTCCATCTGGAATTGGTCATTTGAAACAGGAGGAACAAAAGGGGCAAACCTCCAGTCTGTTTTATTTCTAAAAGAGATCCTACCTGTTGGGGACAGGAGAAAGCAGTCTGTCATGCTTGTGGAACTGGGCAGCCTGAGCCACTCATCTCTTGGTCTTACCCGAGAGAGCTGTGGCCTCTGTGTAGTAACCTTACACCCCACTTTCTTCCACTTTGGGGCCTTTTAGGTTTGTAAGGCAGAGCCCCGTAGCTCGCACTGTCTGCGTCCAGGCTCATACTGACACCTGTGTTTTGTCTCTTGCAGGTTGGGCGGCCCAGACCCCTTGGACTATGTTAGCATGTACAGGAACCTGGGGAGCGCTTCTGCCAGCATCCCTGAGCACTGGCACTACATCAGCTTCGGCCTGAGTGATCTCTATGGTGACAGCAGAGTCCATGAGTGAGTGTGTGCCACTGGCCCGTCCTTCGCCTGCCCATTTCTTAGCCTGTGCCTTTTTTCCTGAGGTTTTTCCTGAGCAGCGGTGATGCTGTCACACTCCTATGGGTTGGCATTTCTCAGGTGGCAGCTCTGGGTTTCTGCCCTCTGTCTGTATCTACTTGTGCCAGTGTGGTCCAGGTCAGCACCTGAGCTCTTCTTATGTGGTGCAGGAAAGTGTTGATGATGAGCAAAAGTTCTAAGACTATCAGGTTTTTCTAAGCTTGCTCTGGTGTTTGAGCTCAGAAGACAGGCAGCATAGCTATGACCTAGAACTTGTGTTGCTGATTTTAAGTCTACTTTTTTTCCTGCACTTGCTTTATCATGAATGTACCCCCCCCCCCCCCCCGGTCCATCTTACCTACTTCCTCTTAACTTGTGGTTATCTGTGCCCAGATTAGCCACAGTACACATTTTATCCTGGTCCGTCTTCTATTTACTGCCCTGTATACTTCTTTTTTTTTTTTTTGCATTTTTCCGAAGCTGGAAACGGGGAGGCAGTCAGACAGACTCCCACATGTGCCTGACCAGGATTCACCCGACACGCCCACCAGGGGGCAATGGTCTGCCCATCTTGGGGCGTCGCTCTGCTGCAATCAGAGCCATTCTAGCGCCTGAGGCAGAGGCCACAGAGCCATCCTCAGCGCCTGGGCAAACTTTGCTCCAGTGGAGCCCTGGCTGCGGGAGGGGAAGAGAGAGACAGAGAGGAAGGAGAGGGGGAGGAATGGAGAAGCAGATGGGAGCTTCTCCTGTGTGCCCTCTGGGAATCGAACCCGGGACTCCTGCATGCCAGGTTGACGCTCTACCACTGAGCCAACCGGCCATGGTACCCTGTATACTTCTAAATCTTACTTGTCTACCCTGTTTCCATCTATAATCACCATATTAATACATTTTAAGCTTTTTTCCTATTGATTTTAGAGAGAGGGAAGGAAGGGAGGAAGAGAGAGAGAGAGAGGGAGCAAAACATTGATTTGCTTTTGTGTGTGTCCTGACTGGGGATTGAACCAGCAACCTCTGCATATCAGGATGACATTCTAACCAGTTGATCTATCTAGCTAGAGCTAAACAAATTTTAATATTAAGTTAAACATAATCAACTTAGTATTAAATCAGTTAAAATAGCCTGACCAGGTGGTGGCACAGTGGATAGAGCGTTGGACTGGGATGCTGAGGACCCAGGTTCGAGACCCCGAGGTCACCAGCTTGAGTGTGGGCTCATCTGGTTTGAGCAAAAGCTCACCAGTTTGGACCCAAGGTCCCTGGCTTGAGCAGGGGGTTACTCAGTCTGCTGTAGCCCCATGGTCAAGGCACATATAAGAAAGCAATCGATGAACAACTAAAGTGTTGCAGCGAAAAACTAATGATTGATGCTTCTCATCTCTCTCCGTTCCTGTCTGTCTATCCCTCTCTCTGACTCTCTCTGTCTCTGTTAAAAAAAAAAAAAAAAAGTTAAAATAACAGTAATAAAAAAGTGATTAAAAAATTGAATAATAAAAGCTAACATTTTTATTTTTATTTTATTTATTTTATTTTTTATTTTTTTTTAAATTATTTATTCATTTTAGAGAGGAGAAGGAGAAACAGAGAGAGAGAGAGAGAGAGAGAGGAGAGACAGAGAGAGAGAAGGGGGGGAGGAGCTGGAAGCATCAACTCCCATATGTGCTTTGACCAGGCAAGCCCAGGGTTTCGAACCGGTGACCTCAGCATTTCCAGGTCGACGCTTTATCCACTGCGCCACTACAGGTCAGGCAAAGCTAACATTTTTAAAGCATTGATACGAGCCAGGCATCCTTCTAATCACTTTATATGCGTATATATTTATATTAACTAATTTTATTTTCACCACAACTGTGTAATGCTGGTATAGGTACTAATATTTCTCCCATTTTACAGATGAGGAAGCTGAGACACAAAAAGATTCTATAACTTGCTTAAGGTCACACAGCTTGGAAGTGATAGAACCAGGATTCTAATGCAGGCAGTCTGGCTCCTGAGTCCGTACTCTTATGACTGTGTTCTATTGCCTCTTTTTAATTTTTTTTATTTATTTTTATTTTTTTTATTCATTTTTTTTAGAGAGGAGAGGGAGAGAGAGAGAGAGACAGAGAGGAGAGACAGAGAAAGAGAAGGGGGGAGGAGCTGGAAGCATCAACTCCCATATGTGCCTTGACCAGGCAAGCCCAGGGTTTCAAACCAGCAACCTCAGCATTTCCAGGTCAACGCTTTATCCACTGCGCCACCACAGGTCAGGCTCTATTGCCTCTTAAACAGTTAGAGAGAGAGGGGAGCGAGGATGAGAAGCATCAACTCATTGTTGCAGCACCTCAGTTGTTCATTAACTGCTTTCTTGTATGTGCCTTGACTGCGAGGCTGCAGCTGAGCCAGTGACCCCTTGCTCAAGCCCGTGACCGTGGGCTCAAGCCAACAACCAGGGGGTCATGTCTAGTGATCCCACACTTAAGGTAGCAACCCTGTGCTCAAGCTTGTGAGCCCGCACTCAAGCTGGCTACCTCAGGATTTCAAACCTGGGTCTTTAGCATCTCAGGCTAATGCTCTACCCACTGCACCACTACCTGGTCAGGCTGCCTCTACATAATTATTGCACCCACTCTATAAAGCTACTGTCTGTAATTTTAAAAAAACATTTTGTTTCCATCTATATTCTTTTGAGGGAGGGGTCCTTCAATTTAAATGCTGTCTTCCCCCCTTATTAGCATGGTTAATCAAGAACTGATTTTATTTCTATTATCATATCTTTTGCTTTTCATAATTTTTTTTTTGTCTCTTACACAATCTTTTTAGTGTCTTGGTGGTGACCTCTTAGTGTGTATAGGTTGAAAGAATAGCAGGGCTCTTCCTGCCCTGCCTCAGCATAAGAGGCTGATTCTGGAAATGATGATATGACTATGAAGAAGATAAGTCTTTTATTTTTTGTTACTATCTTTTATATCATTGTGTCAAATGTTTTACACTTTTATCAGGTTTTTTTGTTATTATCTCCATTTTATAGATGAAGAAGTCGAGTCCCTTGAGGGGTTAAATGAATTGCCTAAAGTCACAAATCTAGGCTGTAAAAGTTATGATTGAATTGAACTTTCTGATCCAGAGTCTGAGCTCTTAACCATTGGGCTATACCGCTTCTCTGATCACAGGCCCAATGCAGCTTCCTCTTTTCTCTTGTTAATCTCAGAGGTTCAGGCCTCATCTCCTCATTGATTACGCCACAGGAGCAGTGCCAGGGTCTGCTTTTGCAGCCTTCTAAATGGGTCCATCACAATGTCACCAGAAGGCTTTGGGAACAGGGAATTAATCCTATCTGAACAGGGACCCTACATTCAGTATTAATAATGGAAATAGGGTAGCAAACGGACGCAGTGAGAGAAGACTATGCTGGATTTAAATTTATACTCTCTTTTTATTAAAATTTTACTGATTGATTTAAAAAAATTTTTTTTACTGATTTTCAAAAGATAGAGGAAGGGAGAGAGAGAGGGAGAGAGATACTGATTTGTTGGTCTACTTATTTATGCATTCATTGGTTGCTTTTCTTTAATTTTTAATTTAATATTTTATTCATTTGAAAGAGGAGAGAGAGAGTGAGAGGAGACACAAGCGAGGAGAAGCAGGAAGCATCAATTCCCACATGTGCCTTGACCAGGCAGCCCAGGGATTTGAACCAGTAACCTCAGTTTTCCAGGTCAATGCTTTATCCACTGCGCCACCACAGGTCAGCCATTGATTGATTTTTGATTTTGGAGAAAGAGGAAGGGAGAGAGAGGGAGAGAGAAACATTGATTTGTTGTTCCACTTATTTATGCATTCATTATTAATTTTTGTGTGTGTGTGACAGAGGGACAGATAGGGACAGACAGACAGGAATGGAGAAAGATGAGAAGCATCAGTTCTTTTTTTTTTTTTTTTCTTCCATTTTTCTGAAGCTGGAAACAGGGAGAGACAGTCAGACAGACTCCCGCATGCGCCCGACCGGGATCCACCTGGCACGCCCACCATGGGGCGACGCTCTGCCCACCAGGGGGCGATGCTCTGCCCATCCTGGGTGTCGCCATGTTGCGACCAGAGCCACTCTAGAACCTGAGGCAGAGGCCACAGAGCCATCCCCAGCGCCCGGGCCATCTTTGCTCCAATGGAGCCTTGGCTGTGGGAGGGGAAGAGAGAGACAGAGAGGAAAGCGCGGTGGAGGGGTGGAGAAGCAAATGGACGCTTCTCCTGTGTGCCCTGGCCGGGAATCGAACCCGGGTCCTCCGCACGCTAGGCCGACGCTCTACCGCTGAGCCAACCGGCCAGGGCCAGCATCAGTTCTTTATTGCAGCTCCTTAGTTTATAGATTGCTTTGTAATATGTGCCTTGACTGGGGGGCTACAGCACATCAAGTGACCCCTTGCTCAAGCCAGTGACCATGGGGTCATGTCTGTGATCCTATGCTCAAGCCAGCGACCCCGTGCTCAAGCTCATGAGCCCATGCTCAAGTCGGATGAGCCCATGCTTAAGCCAGTGGCCACGGGGTTTTGGACCTGGGTCCTTTGTGTGCCAGTCCGATGCTCTATCCACTGCGTCACTGCCTGGTCAGGCTGGTTGATTCTTGTATGTGTCTTGACCAGGGATCAAACCTACAACCTTGGCATGTTGGGGCAACATTCTAACCAGCTGAGTTACCTGGCCAGGGCTAAATTCATACTTTTTTTTTTTTTTTTTTTTTTTACAGAGACAGAAAGTCAGAGAGAGGGACAGACAGATAAGAACGGAGAGAGTTGAGAAGCATCAATTATTAGTTTTTCGCTGTGACACCTTAGTTGTTCATTGATTGCTTTCTCATATGTGCCTTGACTGCAGGCCTTCAGTAACCCCTTGCTCGAGCCAGCGACCTTGGGTCCAAGCTGGTGAGCCTTGCTCAAACCAGATGAGCCTGCGCTCAAGCTGGCAACCTCGGGATCTCGAACCTGGGCCTTCCTCATCCCAGTCCGACGCCCTATCCACTGTGCCACCGCCTGGTCAAGCCTAAATTCATACTCTTAATAAGAGCCTGCAGAGGATATTTAGTGCAGTTAGCTTGTACCTTTTTGTTAACAGGTTTATAATAGTTAAAAGACTACCATTTTCTATGTGGCTTAAAGATTCTTACAGTCTACGTGCTTATCAGGTAGGGATCCAAGGCCCAAAATTTCATGAAGAACATAATTGAAAAGTTCCATATTTCGGAATGGGCAACCTCAATTTGAAAGAAGTTTTTCTTGCTGTTTTTCCTCATTTAACAGTATCCTTGTACATATCTATCATTTCTGTATATGTAAAACACTTTGATATACATGTTATTTATGACAGTACCGTAATGAGACCTTCATTGGGCTTTCATGTCCCTACTCCAGCCTAGTGTTTTCTGGTATTATATCCTGGCAGTAGAAGGACATGAGTCAAATGTCCTTTGGATATTTACCCATTTCTGGTCTATATTGCAGAAGTTAAAAATTACCTTTGTAATTGGCCTTGTGCTGGTGTGACTAGTCTTTTCTCAATTCTGATAAATTTCTTGAAGAAAAAACATTTCATATGACAAGACCTCTTTGAAACAGATTCATGGATTCTTATTTAATTTAGTGCTTGAAGCTGAGGTCAGAAAGGTGAGTATTCTACCTTTCAGCATAAGTGCTTAGACGTGTTAAATTAGAATTATGGGAAGTGAATTTCTGGCAACTTTCTTCTTCCACTGTCTTTTGTCCTCTCATTCAGTGAAAAAAAGACAGAAACATTGGTTTATTTATTCAGCATACGTTCATCAAGTGCCTGTTTTGTACCAAACACAGAACATCCTAATAGATGTGTTGGAAGTAAAATGCCAAGACATAATTTCTGTCTCAAGCTCATGTTCTTGAGGGAAAATAAACTTAAAGAGGTGGTTATAGGACTGAGTATGAAATGCTACAGTCCATGGATGTAGAGCAGGCTCTGGGAGCAGAGGGGGCGAGGGACTGGGAATCAGGCTGCTGGACCAGAAGCAGCTCCAGGGAGGAGGTGAAGTTTGAGAGGAATCTTAAAAAGGGGCTTGGGTGACACTTTAGGATCTAACATTCACTTTTGGGACTGAGAGAGTCCCATCCTGGTAGCCCTAAAAAGAGTGAAGAGTAAACTGATGGATGAGTCCTAGGATGACCAGTTCCATCCAAATTTTCCCCCGGTTTATATTCATGAACGGAAACAGGACAAGAGAGCACTTGTTTAGATTAAAAGGTTCTTAAGAGGCTATTTCTGAAGTTGGAGAGATGGAACAAGTTCCAGCTCGGGGCAGCCACAGAGAGAAGGGCGTGCTTTTCCAGGGGCCCTTAGGCTACCCCAGCTGACTGCAGCAGCAGAGACTGTCCTATTGCTCTTGCCTGGACTGGGGAGGGGTGTGACAGCTGAGCGTCAGCTGCCAGGTGCTGTCGGAAGCCTGCTGCTCGGCTCTTCCCTTTGCGGCCCAGCAGCTGGGGACTGGAATGTAGGGATCTGTGGGGCAGTGTAAGAGGTGGCTCTCTGTGAGGACTTTGGGCTGCCCCTCGTACTGCCAGCAGCCCTGACGGCCCATTCTAGGGGGAGAGCGAGTGAGGCACTAACCATGATGTGAGCAGCTGTCTAGGTGTGAGTGTTTGTGATCTCGGGCAGACTTCCCTGATGAGATTCCACTGGGCAGGTTGTCTGCTGTACACGTCCGGCTGCTCCCAAAGACAGCCTGTGTGCGGTGTTGGCCTAAAGGCTGGCAGTTGCACAGGGTAGAGCCCACACCACCTCCACTGCCATGGTCAATGTGGGCTGTCCGGTACAAACACTGGCTTCTCGGCAGGTATGTCCGTGGAGTTTGGAGTTGTTCTTGCCCCTCTTGGAGCTGGAACTGCTGGTGACTGGTTTTCTGTGGCTGCCTCTGCTGGGTTGGTGGAGAACTTCCTTTTTCCCTTTAGGTCCCTCTCAGCTCGGCTTTGCACCAAATGAGTTATTTATTAAAACACTGGATACAGATTAACTTTTCCACTTGTTGTTTTTTGTGGTCTTGGTCCCCTACAGTTTGGAAATGCTAAGTTTCCCTCTTGAAGTTTAGTTTGTAGGAATTTTTTTGTGCCGTTTTATCAACCCTGGGGTTTCCAGAGGAAATCCTGCCTTTACCATAGCACACCTGTCCTGGGAGCCTGGTCCCTCTGGTCCGGCGTGTTTTCCATCCCAAAGCTCTCACGAGGAGAGCAACTGGAAGACCTTGGTAAGCCACACACAGATGGCAGGTGTTCGCCCTTCCCCCAGCTGGGCACAGCAGGCGGAGGAGGTGCTGTGTGGGCTCGCTGGAGGGCGGGCCTCCCTGAAGCTTTGGTCCCACTGCCTTTCATTTCAGAGGTGTTTATTTTCAGGGTGACTGTTGGTGTGACATAGAGACTGCTGTCTGCTAAGGGCAGAGGATCTGGGCTGCCTAGAGGAAGGGGACACCCTTGGTTTTGGCCCAGGGTGGGAGTCGGGCCAGCAGTGGTGCTAGAGCGCTTCCTGAAGCTGAAACCATCACTATGGGTTGGATTTCAGGCCTAAGATCTCTGAATTTTGAAATGTTGAAATTTCTTTTCTTTTGTAACCACAGGAACCCCTAAGGCATGTGGGGCTCCCAGCAGATCTATGAGGATATGTGGTTTCGTTCTTTGTAAAATATTTCATTTGTAGCATGGATTAGCTCTTCCTCTGTGGTTTAGGAGTTTCAAATTGTCCAGTTCAGAGAGTCTCAGCAGTAAAGCGACAGGTTGGGAAGAGGTTCCTTAATCTGGCCCAGCCAAACTCACTTTGAAAAAGTCCAAAAGGAGAGGATTACTGGATTTATTGTGGTGACTACTTTGTAAGGCATATAAATGTTTCAAGACTGTTTTGCTTCTGAAACTAATATAACACTATATGTCAGTTATGATTTTTAGAAAGCAGTCCAAGAGGCCTGACTATTGGGAAGTGACTGCTGTGCCAGAGAAGCGCCCTGGGCCTGGGCGGTCAGCACTGGGCGAGTTCCTTCTCTTCCTACCTACAGAGGCAGAGACTCAGGAGCCTTTCTGTGTTTGACTTGATCAGATCTCAGTGCTAGGATTCTTTCCTGCTCCGCCCATCTTTCACACCAGGGCCTTTTTTTTTTTTTTTTTTTCACAGAGACAGAGAGTCAGAGAGAGGGATAGATAGGGACAGACAGACAGGAACAGAGAGAGATGAGAGCAGCAATCATTAGTTTTTCGTTGCAACACCTTAGTTGTTCATTGATTGATTTCTCATATGTGCCTTGACCGTGGGCCTATAGCAGACTGAGTAGCCCCTTGCTTGAGCCAGAGACCTTGGGTCCAAGCTGGTGAGCTTTGCTCAAACTAGATGAGCATGTGCTCAAGCTGGCGACCTTGGGGTCACGAACCTGGGTCCTCCGCATCCCAGTTCGACGCTCTATCCACTGCCATCACCTGCACACCAGGGCCTTTTTCATACTGAATGTGGTGCTCACACCTGCCATGTTCTAGGTGTGCTTTTACCAGCATTTTGCTTGCCCAGCATTCTGACTTAGAGGTCCTGACTCCGGACTTTGGCCTTTGACTCCTAAATTTATTCTTCTATCCTGCTTCTGAGGCACCCCACTCAACTATGTTTTTGTTTCAGTGCCTTAGTTCTGATGTCTGGTTCTAAAACATGTGGAGCGATCTCTGACCTGCGCCCCATTAGAATGATCTTTTCACCTCTGCCCACACCATTACAGCTCACTAACCTGCCTGCTGAGCTCTCCTACACAGAGCACTGGGCGTGCGGCATACCCCACCACCAAAGCTAGGGCGAGTTCCCAGTGCAGGCAGAACATTGGAGAAGGTGAGGTGTTGAGGTTGGGAGACAGTGAGAACTCATACCTAACTCCTGCCCTTGAAAAACCCAACATCTGCTTTGTAAGAAATGGCAAAGTCCCTGGACAAAGAAGGCAGTGAGGATTGGGGCTGGGAATAGCTTTTGGTTTTTTTTTTTGTTGTGTTTTTTTTTACAGAGACAGAGAGAGAGTCAGAGAGAGGGATAGACAGGGACAGACAGACAGGAACGGAGAGATGAGAAGCATCAATCATTAGTTTCTCGTTGTGCATTGCGACACCTTAGTTGTTCATTGATTGCTTTCTCATATGTGCCTTGACCGCGGGCCTTCAGCAGACCGAGTGACCCCTTGCTTAAGCCAGCAACCTTGGGTCTAAGCTGGTGAGCTTTGCTCAAACCAAATGAGCCCATGCTCAAGCTGGCGACCTCGGGGTCTCGAACCTGGGTCCTCTGCATCCCAGTCCGACGCTCTATCCTCTGTGCCACCGTCTGGTCAGGCAGCTTTTGGTTTTATGTGACTTTTGCGGCTTTGAAGCTGTTTCCTCTCCCCTTGTGATCTTTAGTGCTTCAAGAGACTTAAAAATGTGTTATTACTTGGAAACACTTATAGCTCTTACTGTGTGCGAGCACTATTCTAAGTACTTTATATAAATTCATTTAATCCTCACATCAGCTCTATGGGATAGGGATTATTAATTTTATTTTATAGGGAAACTGAGGCATGGAGATGGTGTACCTAGCCAGTGAATGCTGGGGCTGGGCTATATACCCAGGTGGTCCTGCTCCAGCAGTCCTCACCCTTCCCTCCTCTGTGTGTGCAAAAAAGGGGGTGGAGCTGGAAATGCTATTACATTATACCCCTAAGTTCAAAGGTATCTGGGGTTAATGGAGTGTGAATAGTTAAGCAGGAAGTGCTTTGTAGGGGAAATGTTGAGCTGGATATTGAAGCAACTTTGTAGAGAAGAGTCCTGCTGGGTAATGGCAAGAGGGTAGAACTTGAGAGTAGGTGACAGAATCCTGTGTCATCTCTTCAGTCAAGGACAGGAAGATCTGCAACCTTGACAAGAACAAAGGTGGTGCTTCTTGCTTAGACATCAAGTTCCCATAAGCATGCTTCTTGTGTGGTCAGTGCACTTCTTGTGAAGCCCCAAGAGGATATCTTGACCAGGATGTGTGAAGTACCTGATCATTCTCTCTGGGCAGAGGGTGCAGAATTAAGGAATGCTTAGAAAGTACCCACACGATCTAGCTGAGGTGTGCGCAGTGCCAGTCTGTGAAGGATAAAAGTTGACTTGTCACCCTGCAGAAGATGTTTTTTCCCTCTGTCTTTATATCAATGCAGATTTTCTTATAATTTAAAAAAATTTAGTTTCTATAATGGTTTTTAAAATTAGTAGACTTTATTTTCAGGATTTTTTTTTTTTTTTTTTAGAGAGAGAGACAGGAACATTGAGCTGTTCCTGTATGTGCCCTGATTGGGGAATTGAACTGGCAACTTTTGTGCTC
Organism: Saccopteryx leptura; assembly: GCF_036850995.1. Lineage (NCBI taxonomy): Eukaryota > Metazoa > Chordata > Mammalia > Chiroptera > Emballonuridae > Saccopteryx > Saccopteryx leptura. The sequence continues at coordinate 24,989,111 of NC_089515.1, read as the reverse complement.
TGGGACTACGCTCCAACCAACTGAGCTCTCCAGCCAGGGCAGTAGACTTTATTTTTAGAGCAGTTTTAGGTTTACAGAAAATTGTACAGATAGTATAAGGAGTGCCCATATACCCTTTCTCTGCTATGCTTATAATTTTATTTTTTTTTAAAAATTTATTGATTGATTTTAGAGAAAGAGTGGGAGAGAGAGGAAAAATAATCCCACATTGATTTGTTGTTCCAGTTATTCATGCATTCATTGGTTGATTCTTGTATGTGTCCTGATGAGGGATGGAACCTCCAACCTTGGCATTTCAGGACAACACTCTAATCAACTGAGCTACTTGGCCAGGGCCTATAATTTTCCTTACTAATATCTTGCATTAATATGGTACATTTGTTAAAATTGATGAACCAGTACTGATACATTTTTCCTAACTAATGTCCCTATATTAGGGTCCAGTGTTTGTGATATGTAGTTCAATCGGTTTTGACAAATACTCATTTTGTATCCACCATTACAGTGTCATACAGAATAGTTTTACTGCCCTAAAAATGCCCTGTGCTGCCTGACCAGGCAGTGGCGCGGTGGATAGAGCGTCGGACTGGGATGCGGAGGACCCAGGTTCGAGACCCCGAGGTTGCCAGCTTGAGCGTGGGCTCATCTGGTTTGAGCAAAGCTCATCAGCTTGGACCCAAGGTCACTGGCTTGAGCAAGGGGTCACTCGGTCTGCTGTAGCCCCATGGTCAAGGCACATATGAGAAAGCAATCAGTGAACAACTAAGGTGTCGCAACGAAAAACTAATGATTGATGCTTCTCATCTCTCTGTTCCTGTCTGTCCTGATTTATCCCTTTTTCTCACTCTCACTCTGTCTCTCTATAAAAAAAAAAAAGTCCTATGCTTTGCCTGTTTTTGTCTGTTATCTCTTTCTCCCTCTTCCCAAACCCCGGGCAACCACTGAGTGTTTTACCGTCTTATTAGTTTTGCCTTTTCCAAAATATCATATAGTTGGAATCATATAGTAAGTAGCCTTTGCAGACTGACTTCTTTCACTAGGCATGTGCGTTTAAATTTCTTTGTGTCTTTTTGGGACTTGATAGCTCATTTCTGAATAATACTCCATTGTATGTCTGTACCATACTTTATCCATTCACTTGTTGAGGTCATCTTGATTGGTTCCAGTTTTTGGCAATTTTTTTTTTTTTTTTTTTTTTTTTTTTTGTATTTTTCTGAAGCTGGAAACAGGGAGGCAGTCAGACGGACTCCCGCATGTGCCCGACCGGGATCCAACCGGCACGCCCACCAGGGGGCGATGCTCTGCCCATCTGGGGCGTCACTCTGTCACAACCAGAGCCACTCTAGTGCCTGAGGCAGAGGCCATGGAGCCATCCCCAGCGCCCGGGCCATCTTTGCTCCAATGGAGCCTTGGCTGCGGGAGGGGAAGAGAGAGACAGAGAGAAAGAAGAGGGGGAGGGGTGGAGAAGCAGATGGGCGCTTCTCCTGTGTGCCCTGGCCGGGAATCGAACCTGGGACTTCCGCACGCCAGGCCGACGCTCTACCACTGAGCCAACCTGCCAGGGCCAGCAATTTTGAATAAAGCTGTCATAAACATTCATGTATAGATGTTTTGTTTTTTTAAAAATTATTTTTATTTATTTATTTATTTTAGAGAAGAGAAACAGTGAGAGAGAGAGAGAGAGAGAGAAGGGGGGGAGGAGCAGGAAGCATCAGCTCCCATATGTGCCTTGACCAGGCAGGCCCACGGTTTTGAACCGGCGACCTCAGCGTTCCAAGTCAATGCTTGATCCACTGTGCCACCACAGGTCAGGCCATGTATAGGTTTTTGTGTGGATGTAAGTTTTCAACTCATCAGTTTTAAATTACTGGATCATGTGATAAAACTATGTTTAGCTTTATAAAAAACTGCAAAACTGTCTCCCAAATGCTCATTTTGTATCCACCATTACATCTTTTGCATTCCTACCAGCAGTGAATGAGTTCCTCTCATTCTATGTCCTCCCTAGCTATTGTCAGTGTTTTGGATTTTAGCCATTCTCATAGAGGTGGAGTGGTATTTTATTGTTGCACTAATTTGTAGTTCCCTGATAACATAAGTTGTTGAACATCTTTTCATATGCTTATCTGCTGCCTGTATCTATTCTTTGGTGACATGTTTTTGTTTCTCTCCTCCTCACACACCCATGCCATCCCTGAGTACATATACTTCTTTTTCTCACATCATGAGTTCAGACACTAGAGCTAATTATGTTTTCTGGCATATTTTCCTTTTGATTACTTACAAGCCATTAAGTGAGTTACTATATTTTTTGCTCCATAAGACGCACTTTTGGGGAAGTGCCCTTGGGTCTTATGGAGCGAAAAATACGGTAGTTCCCCTGAGTTGGTGGTAGGTCCATGTCTGAATTCTTCTGTCTCTGTTGGTTTTGACTGGGGCAGGTTCATGAGTTCTATACCTTCTTTTCCTTTATGATAGAATATTCCATAACGTCTATAGCTGGTACTGGGGCCTACAACTTCATTCCCAAGGTTCATTACTGATTGCATTCTCTATTATAGACTGTAGGAAAGCTAGCGTGCAAATTGTCAACTGCAGACTCTAGTGAGTGCTTTCAACTGCAGTCTCTAGTGAGTACTTAGATGAGAAATGAGTACACCAGGCTCCTTGAGGCCCAGCCAGACCTCAAATTCTCTGTCTTGGTTAAACCAGATCTAGAGGATTTTCCAAAATCCAAAATTTTCCTGGCCTGCAATGTTCCTGTTTTATCCATTATTGTTGTCACTTCTTAGTTATAAATTTGCTTTTTTCATTTATAAAAAACATTGACCCATTTTACCAAAAATGTTGGGAATTAAGAGAAGGGTGAAAAAAATAATTTCTAATCCCATCACTTTGTTTGTGAATCTATATATGTCCTCATGATGTTTTCTGTAAGCAATTAATCATAAGTGATGCTTTCCCAGGTATGTGGGGCTTCTGTCTTATGTGAATCCCCTCAGGTTGGGATTTAACATCTTCCAAGGCTTCCTACTACCTGGATAACACTGTTTTCTAAATACAGCTGCTAAGGTTTCCAGATATTGAAAATAGCACATTTGTCTGGGAAGATGGCTTCTGTCCATTGCCATATGGCATTAACTATATCCATTGTTCTTCTGCTTGACTTTCACAGAAGTGAAGAGCAGTTTAGGTAGCATATGTAGCGACTATGCTGGCTGCCCACCTCTCAGTACCTTGAGTCTTCACAGTCACCATGCCTGGTGGTGATAGTCCCGAAGTATCACCTTGAGGGTGCTTGGAGCCCTGCCTCTGACACCAGTGACCTCCAGTTTCCCTCATTCTGATCTTAGGCTTTTCAACATGTTTTCTGAGTTTTTCCTATTGTTGTTCCCCTTAGGGATCAAGCCTGACTGGTGGTGGCACAGTGCATAGAGTGCACTGGGATGCTAAGAACCCAGGTTCAAAACCCTGAGGTCACCAGCCTGAGCGCAGGTTCATCTGGCTTGAGCTCAGAGTCACTGGCTTGAGCATAGGATAATAGACATGATCCTGTGGTCACTGGCTTGAGCCCAAAGGTAGCTGGCTTGAAGCCTAAGGTCACTGGCTTGGTTGGTGCCCCTGGTCAAGGCACATATGAGAAGCAATCGGTGAACAACTAAAATGTCGTAACTATGAGTTGATGCTTCTTATCTTTCTCCCTTCCTGTTTAACTCTCTCTAGGAAAAAAAGAAAGAAAGAAAGATGATCAGTATTTAGATTTGGTAGTCACTGTCACCTGTAAGTGAACCCCATGAGCCTCCTGCTATCTCCCTTTCTTGGGTGTGTGGATACAGAAGATAAGAGTCTGGGTTTGCAGATTGTCCCAGGCTCATGCTAGGTGTTCAGAAGGTTCGCAGGTATAAGCATAAATGCCGAGAGATGGGTGAGAAACTTTCAGGCAACTGCCTGAAATAAATGGCTACCATTTAGGGCTTGTGAAGTGTTCTGCCATAAATAGGAATCAAATAATGCGCTAATACTGTATGTTTACCGTAGGATCTGGTCAGTGGATCTAGGAAAAAGGGTGGCCCACTGTCCTCTCCTGGCACTGGGTCTTCTGGATATTGGGTGGTACACTTGGTTCCCTTCCAACATTAATCACTGGGCTCTCTCTTCGTTTGGCAGGTCAACCATTCATTTACTACAGAGATGGTCATTGGTACAGTTCTGGGTATGAGGTATATAGTAACGAACAGCATATTCCTGTCCTGGGCTTCATGGAACCTCCGTTCTTTTTGGCTGAAAAACATTGTGGAAAGGTGGTCCTAATATAGCTTCAAAGTTTTAGGTCATCATGCAGAACTCTTGTCTCCTTTTTTGCAGTTGATGTCTTGAGGCCTGGTGGAGGGCTCTTTGCGAGCAGAAGTCCTGAGGCTTAGGACCAGAACGGTGGTCAGGACTATGTTTGGAGTTGGCCAGTTGCCCAAATTGTCACTGAGAATTTGGGTTTATAGTAGCTTCTCAGAGAGTTGTGGGTCAGTGGACGCTAGGCCCTTTACTAGCATGTTAGTAAAAGCTAATGGCTTTCAAAGATCCTTTACCTTGCTACTCCCTCCCTGTTAGTCAGGCTTCTTGAGTCCTTGTCATAGAACCAGCTTTGCCACAAGAAGGCCAAGCAAGGAGATGTTTTGTTTTTCCATTGCTGACCCTGAGGGCGTTTGGAGCCCTGCCTCTGACCACCAGTTTCCTTTACTCTGATCTCAGGCTTTTCAGCATGAGGTCAGGAACTCAGGAGCCATGCCTGTGGGGAGGAGTAAATACTAGAGAACGGGGTTGGGCCCAGGCTCCCGATCACAAGGGGTCAGGCCGGCTGCTTATGCTTTCTGCCTGTGATGGATTTGACTCCTAAATGCTTCTGAAAAACTTGGTGGTTAGAGGAAAAAAATATAATGGAAATTGACAGATGACACCATTGCTTGCCCTAACACCTTCTTCTTGGTCCAGCTTTTCCAATATATCAGGGTTCGGGAACCTATGGCTCGCAAGCCAGATGTGGCTTTCTTTTTTTTTTTTTTTTTTTTTTGTATTTTTCTGAAGCTGGAAACGGGGAGAGACAGACAGACTCCCGCATGCGCCTGACTGGGATCCACCCAGCACGCCCACCAGGGGGTAATGCTCTGCCCCTCCGGGGCGTCGCTCTGTTGCGACCAGAGCCACTCTAGCTCCTGGGGCAGAGGCCAAGGAGCCATCCCCAGCCCCCGGGCCATCTTTGCTCCAATGGAGCCTCACTGCGGGAGGGGAAGAGAGAGACAGAGAGGAAGGAGAGGGGGAGAGGTGGAGAAGCAAGATGGGCGCTTCTCCTGTGTGCTCTGGCCAGGAATCAAACCCGGGACTTCTGCATGCCAGGCCGACGCTCTACCACTGAGCCAACCGGCCAGGGCTAGATGTGGCTCTTTTGATGGCTGCATCTGGCTTGCAGACAAATCTTTAATAAAAAAAAATAATGTTAAAAATATAAAACATTCTCATGTATTACAATCCATTCATTTCCTACCGCTCATGTTCATGGTTGCGGGTGGCTGGAGCCAATCATAGCTGTCCTCCAGGACAACACCAAATTTTTATTGGATAATGCATAACGTACACGGGTCGTTGTATGGCTCTCACAGAATTACATTTTAAAATATGTGGCGTTCATGGCTCTCTCAGCCAAAAAGGTTCCCGACCCCTGCAATATATATTGGCTCTCAGACATGCTGGATTCCTGCTGTCTTAAAACTAGTGTGACAATTTCTTATTCCTTTAGCCAGAAGTTTTTCTCAGAGAAGGGGTCTAGAATGAAGGCAGTAGCTGAGAAGGGAGCCTTTGGGGTTAGAGCTTTGCAGAGGCATTGCTGACGTGGGTCCCTTAGTTCTGTGCTATGTCTGGCCAGGGGCAGTGTCCACAACATCTCATGCATGTCACCTCTCTGCTCTGAACCATCCAGTGGCTTTCTGTGCAGTTGCTGCCCCCTGAAGTTGTACACCTTCTTCTTGCTCCAGCTTCAATCATGTGAAGATTGTAGTTAGTGAAAATAGCTAGTGCAAAGTCCCTGAGGTAGGAATAAGTCCAAGGAACAGAAAGAAGACCAGTGTGTGTGTGTGGGGGGGCTTGATAAAAGAGACAGTGGAGCAAGATGAGGCTGGAGAGTTTGAAGGCAATGTAAAGAATGTGAGACTGTGTGTGTGTGTGTGTGTGTGTGTGTGTGTGTGTGTGTGTGTGTGAGAGAGAGAGAGAAAGAGAGAGAGACAGAGACAGAGCAAAGGACAGATAGGGACAGACAAGGGAGAGAGATATGAAACATCAGTTCTTTGTTGTGGCACCTTAGTTGTTCATTGATTGCTTTTTCATATGTGCCTTGACGGTGTGTATGGGGGGCTCCAGCAGAGCCAAGTGACCCCTTGCTCAAGCCAGCAACTTTAGGCTCAAGCCAGCAACCTTGAGCTCAAGCCAGCGACCTTAGGCTTCAACCTAGCGACCTGTGAGCTCAAGCCAGCTACCATGGGGTCATGCCTGTGATCCCATGCTCAAGCCAGCAACCCCGCACTCAACCTGGTGAGCCCGCACTCAAGCCGGATTAGCCCATGCTGAAGCTGGTGACCTCTGGGTTTCGAACCTGGGTCCTCTGTGTCCCAGTCCGACGCTCTATCCACTGTGTCAGGCAAGAATGTGAGACTTAACACGTTATCTGGTGACTGTGGAGGGAAGCAAAAGGATGATGCAGTGGGGGGCAGGAATGGGGCTTTAGAAAACTTTTGCAGGAATGTGAGACCTCAGCACTGATTCAAAGAGAGTTGAGTGATGGTTTTATTTCCTTGAAAAGGAAACAGAAGCAAAATTGGCTCAAAGGAAATGCCATTAAGATATTTGAGTCTGACTTTGATAGTGACTGAGAGCAAAGCTCATTGCCTTTTAATACAGTCTTATCTTGCTTGTTGTGAAATGTCTCAGCCTGATTATTTTTTTGAATGGCAATGAGAATGAATATTATTACCATTTAGTATTTGCTCAGCTGTGACATAATGTACCCATGTACAGAACATGCAAAAGTAGTTTTGGGGAACAGAGATGGTGAAAAGATTTGTTTTTTCCCATTACTTTCATTCATATGTCTTAATCTTCTGGGGTGGCTGGCTTCCAGAGTCCTGGAGGATGTGGGTGGACAAAGACCCCGGGGCAGAATGCCAGGCTCTTGGGTATGCTAAAAGCCCCCAAGCATTACACGTTTGTGCAGATGGCACCTCATTTCCCAAATCAGACCGTGATCTTGCTGCCTTTGGCTTAGCCTATCTTTTTTTTTTTTTTTTTTTAATTAAAAAGCTCTTTGGAGAAAAAGGAACTCTCATTCACTGCTGATGGAAACGTAAACTGGTACAGCCATTATGGAAGACAGTATAGTGTTTCCTCAAAAAAATTAAGATTAGCGCTACCATATGACCCAGCAGTGCCTCTACTGGGTATATACCCCAAAACCTCGGAAACGCACCCCCATATTCAGCACAGCATTATTCACAGTGGCCAAAACATGGAAACAACCCAAGTGTCCCTGGATAGAAGGTTGGATAAAGAAGATATAGTACATATACACAATTGTATACTACTCAGCCATAAGAAATGATGACATCTTGCCATTTACGACAACATGGATGGACCTTGAGAACATTATACTGAGTTAAATAAGGGAATCAGAAAAAGCTAAGAACTATGTAATTTCACACATAGGTGAGATATGAAAATGAGACTCATGGACATAGATAAAAGTGAAGTTATCAGTGGAGGGTGTTAAGGTAGAGAGGGGAGTAAAAAGGGACAAATATATGGTAACAAAATGATTTGACTTTGGATAAGCACACAAAATCAACAGTTCAAATGCTATACAAATGTTTACCTGAAACCTGTGTACTCTTACTTATCAGTGTCACCCCATTAAATTTAATTTTCTAAATAAAATTATTTTTAAAATAAATAAAAAGATCTTTGTAGCCCTGGCCAGGTGGTTCAGTGGATAAAGTGTCGACCCAGTGCATCAGAGGTCACAGGTTTGACCTCTGATCAGAGCACACGGGAGAAACGATCAGTGAGTACTCAACTAGATGGAACAACTAAGTGAAACAATGAGTTGATGCTTTCTCTCTCTCTCTCTCTCCCTCTCCCATTCTTTCTCCCTTTCTCTTGCAAATCAATGGAAAAATTAAAAAAAAATCTTTGTATAGATGTTGTTTTCAGCCAAAGCCAAAAGTGGCATCTGTCATAATGATGCCAGGAAACCCAGGCACCAGACTCTTCCTTGGCCCAGAATTCCTGGAGAGCAGCAGGCTGGATTGGAATCTCCCAGGGGACTGACTGACCTTTCAGTTCTTTGGTGGTGGTTGGGAGTAGAGGGAGGAAGGTACTGTGGGTCTCCACTGGGGGAGAATGAACTGTGAGTTCTGACCACCTTTCAGAGAAAGGGTCTGCTGCTGTGGGCTGGTACTGTGGTTCAATTCACTGTCTCAGTCTGGGAAGCTCTTTGCTCACTGTTAGATAGAGTTAGGAGCCAGGTGAGTTTGTTTGGCTGGGTTCTTAGCTCAATCAGTCCTGGGAGCTGCTATTTTTAAGCTTGAGGAATGCTGTGGGAATGTGGTCCTTGGCTCCCAGCAAGGGATCTCAGGAAACATCTACTTGAGTGAGGCAAATACCTTCTCCAAATCTGGTTGGATGGTGTGTAGTGGAAAGCATCTACTACAGAGTTGAAACTCAGAGGTGTTTGCCCTGCACTGTAGCCTCACCAGACTCCCAGCAGGGGAGGGTGCAGAGTCTCAGTGATGGGGTTTTCTTTTTCTTTCTTGTTTTTAATTAAAAAAAATTTTTTTTAATTACAGTTGACATTTAATGTTAAATTAGTTTTAGGTGCACAGAATAGTGGTAAGATATTTATAAAACTTAGAAAATAATCCCTTTGGTAACCTACCTGACACCATACATAGTTATTATAATATTATTGACTATATTCCCTATGCTGTATTTTATATTTCTGTGACTATTTTGTAACTGAAAAACCCAGGTTCGAAACCCCGAGGTCGCCTGCTTGAGCATGGGCTTGCTGGCTTGAGTATGGGCTTACCACGTTGAGCGCAGGGTCACTGGCTTGAGAGTGAGATCATAGCCATAACCCCATGATTGCTGGCTTAAGCCCAAAGATCACTGGCTTGAGCAAGGGGTCGCTCGCTCTGTTGTAGCTTGCTGGTCAAAGGCACATATGAGAAAACAATCAATGAACAACTAAAGTGCCACAATGAAGATTTGATGCATCTCGTCTCTCACCCTTCCTGTCTGTCTGTTCCTATATGTCCCTCTCTCTGTCTCTCTCTCTGTTGAAAAAAAAAAAAGAATTTTACAAATTTCTACACTTAGTATATAATACTTTTGTAGTTACCAAACACAATTTCAAAAGAGCTAATGAAGTAACAGTAATAGTGAATTGGTCAAAGTGAAAACATCATCTTTGTAAATGTTTATTTAGTAACTGTTTATTGAGTTCTGTTGTAATGACTGATACTCAAAGCGTGGTAGAAATCAGGAAGACTCTCAGGCCTGGTTGGAGGGTTCTGGGAGGGAGCCAAGGTCAGGAACTTGGGCAGTGCTGGAAGACCTGGGCAGCTCTTGAAGAAGGGGGCTGAGTAAGCTCCAGAGTCCAGAAGAAGGGAAGCTAGGCATCTGCTATTGTTTTCAGGGAGAATTGATGAGCAGGGACTACTTTTATGAGCATTAACTAAACAAAGAATAGATGAATACTAACTTCCATGTATGAGTGCTTGCTAGGTGCTAGACACTGTGCCATGTCATTAAAAGCCTCCCAGTTGCCCTGTGAAGTAAGTGTTCTTATCCCAGTTTAACAGGTGGGGAAGCTGGTACACGTGGGAGTTATTAACTTGCTCAGGATCAGCTAGAGAGTGGTGGAGCTGGGATTTGTGTTAGCTCCAGTGACCTCCACTCTGTTCTTGCCAGTGTTGCTGGACACCTCTAATTTTAGGCAGTTTCTACTCTAAGTCCACCCTAGAGACCTACAAGGATTTAAGGAGCCCAAGACTAAGAATCTCTGATGTCTACCTCCCTCAAATATTGCTTGCCTCACTACTGGCAAGTTTACCACTCTGCCTAAGCTCTTTAGAGCATAACCTTGGGCAGCCATTTACCTCCTTACCCCTTACTACTCGTTCTAAATCTTTTTTTTTTTTTTACAGAGACAGAGAGAGAGTCAGAAAGAGGGATAGATAGGGACAGACAGACAGGAACGGAGAGAGATGAGAAGCATCAATCATCAGTTTTTTGTTGTGAAACCCTAGTTCATTGATTGCTTTCTTTTTTTTTTTTTTTTTTTTTTTTTTATTTCCTTTTCTTCTGATTGCTTTCTCATATGTGCCTTGACCGTGGGCCTTCAACAGACTGAGTAACCCCTTGCTCAAGCCAGCAACCTTGAGTCCAAGCTGGTGAGTTTTTTGCTCAAGCCAGATGAGCCAGCGCTCAAGCTGGCGACCTTGGGGTCTCGAACCTGGGTCCTTCGCATTCCAGTCCGACGCTCTATCCACTGCACCACTGCCTGGTTAGGCTAAAACTTTGCTTTTATCCTCCGATTTAGTCTAGTTAGTAAACATTTATTTAGCCTCAGTATGTACATGTCACCAATAGCCAGTCAGTCGATTGCTATTGAGTACCTACTAAGTACCCCACATTATTCTGTGTTCAGTGTTTATCACTTTGGCGGACTACAAAGAAGAATAATCAGAGTCGACAGTATAATGTGAGAGAGCCCTGCTTAAAATGTAAGGGAACCTGACTGATGGTGGCGCAGTTAATAGTGCCTTGACCTGGGATGCTGAGGTCCCAAGTTCAAAACCCCAGATCGCTACCTCATCCAGCTCAAGCACAGGCTTGCCAGCTTAGGTATGGGGTTGCCAGCTTAAGTACGAGGTTGCCAGCTTGAGCACGGGATCATCAGCATGATCCAAAAGTCATTGGGTTGTAGCCCAAGGTCGCTGATTTGAGCAAGGGGTCACTGGCTTGGCTTGAGCCCCCTTGGTCAAGGCACTTATGAGAAGCAATCAATGAACAAGTAAAGTCATGCAACTGTGAATTGATGCTTGTCATCCGCCCCTCTGCTAAAAATAAATAAATAAAATAAAATGTAAGGGAGACCAGCTGAAGTACTGCATTTCAGAGATAAAGCAGTGCTTTGAGAGAAAATGGTTGGAAAAAGAGCATACTTTCACCTAAAGAAATGGGGATTTGAAGGGCTTTGGGAAGATAAAACTGGACTAGAAGGGTCTTTCCTCCACAAACCAGGAGCCAGTAGAAGTCATGACATGGAGTAGGGGACATGTTTGGGGAATGGGAGTCAGCTGGGGCACAAGGCTGGTAATAGTGTGGGTGTGAGTGTGGGTGTGGGGGGACCTATGAGTGGAAAGGCAGGTCAGTATCAGGTATGCTGCCTCATTTTCCAGACCTACCAGTTTGGTGACCCTACCCAAAAAGAGGGATGAAGTTAGTGACATATGATACCATCACACACATTCACACACACACAGATGCAGTTAGAGCATAGTGATAATACCTTCTTTCCTAAGTGTTCACAAACCAACTTTTAAAATTTCCTTAAAAAATGGGACTCCTAAGTATGGATGATTATTTAGAGGAAACAAAGAAGTAAGAAAAAACAATATGCAGAAAGATGTTTGCCAAAGCACAAAAGGGTGTACTTTAGAAGCAACCTGATGTCCAACAAAAAAGCACAGTCAAGTAAAATGGTCAAGAAAGTCATATATGATTTTCTTATTTTTGTAATAGATGGTAGTTACAGACTCCTGCATGTGCTCGACCATCTACCTAGCAACCCCCATTTGGGGCCTGTGCTTGAATCCAAGCTATTTTTAGCACCCAGGGCTGACACTTGGACCAACCAAACTATCCTCAGCTCCTGGGGGCTGATGCTCAGACCAACCGAGCTATCCTCAGTGCTTGGGGCTGATGCTTGAACCTTTCGAGTGACTGGATGTGGGAGGGGAAGAGAAAGAGAAAGGGGAGAAGGAAGGAGAGGGAAGCAGATGGTCGCTTCTCCTGGGTGCCCTGCCTGGGAATTGAATGGGACATTCATACACTGGGGTGTGCTCTTTCCACTAAGCCAACTGGCCCAGGCCGTGATCAGTTTTAAAATATTTGTTTTAAAGACTTGGCCTTAGAGCATCGGCCTAGTGTGCGGAGGACCCGGGTTCGATTCCCGGCCAGGGCACACAGGAGAAGCGCCCATTTGCTTCTCCACCCCTCCGCCGCGCTTTCCTCTCTGTCTCTCTCTTCCCCTCCCGCAGCCAAGGCTCCATTGGAGCAAAGATGGCCTGGGCACTGGGGATGGCTCTGTGGCCTCTGCCTCAGGCGCTAGAGTGGCTCTGGTCGCAACATGGCGACGCCCAGGATGGGCAGAGCATCGCCCCCTGGTGGGCAGAGCGTTGCCCCTGGTGGGCGTGCCGGGTGGATCCCGGTCGGGCGCATGCGGGAGTCTGTCTGACTGTCTCTCCCTGTTTCCAGCTTCAGAAAAATGGAAAGAAAAAAAAAAAAAAAAGACTTGACCTAAGTCAGGCACACCAGTAGTCAGTGTCAGACCCTCTAAACCAGCGGTTCTCAACCTGTGTGTTGCGACCCACAGGTTGAGAACCGCTGCTCTAAACCATGGCACTGGTACGGACTCATTACCTCCCCTGCCTGGCCTTCATAGTCCTAGCTGGCTTTAGCAAGCAGGTCACCCATCTCATGAACTGGTGCCCGTTCCCTTGTTCAGCAAGTCTTCACTGAACGCTCCTGTGCTAGGCACTGGGGGTAGAAAAATGGGCAAATGCAGCCTTAATGGAGAACTAGAAAGGCAGTTATAATATAGCAAGGAGGGTCCTGTGGTGGAGATTTGCACAGGAGTAAGGAAGAGACGGTAGGCACATACATATACTGGTCACAGTCCCAACAAGAAAGTTTGGCACCTTAAAAATAGAATAGAATAACTGGAGAGAAGGGTTTATTTCTGAAGGAACAGCACCATAATGATAGTGCAGTAACATGGGTTTGGTGGTTTGGCTTGGTGGCCACTCTCACAGCGCTAAAGGGATCGGAGGAGGGAGTGAGATTTGAGAATCTAGAAAGAAAAAGTTGTGTGCTGCCCTTCTCCAGAGTGATCTTCCACAGTGACCTTTCATCTAGGGGCTGTCAACCCCAGGCAGTCTCAATACGGAGGGAGCCCCAGCCTCTCTCCTCCCTCGCCTGATTTCCTGTCAGAGCTCCCGGCTGGCTGAACCCAGTTGTTAGCCAGAGGGCTCAGGAGCCCCTCACAGGTCAGTCTTACAGGGTAGTTAACAAGGTTGGTGTGTTGGTTTTCTCTGGCTGCATAACAAATGACTAAACTTAGCAGCCTAGCACAGGAATCCAGGCATAACTTAGCCGGGTCCTCTGCTCAGGGTCTCACAAGGCTGTAATCACAGTGTGAGCTGGCCTGTATTCTTACCTGAGGCTCTGCTGGGGAAGGATCTGCTTCTAGACTGACTCCCAGGTTGTTGGCAGAAGTCCTGTCCTTACAACTGAAGGGGTCAAGGAAGCTTTTCCAAAGCAAGCAGCAAAGATAGAGACTGCTTGCAAGATATAATGTAACATAACCATAGGAGTGACAGTCCATCACCGAGGGTGGTGTTTGAAGCAAGTCTCTGGTCCTGCCCTCAGTCAGGGGGAGGAGATTCCACAAAGGCATGAACATCGGGAGGCAGAGGTCATGAGGGCCACCTCAGGATCTGTCTGCCATGATGAGGATGGATCAGGAAGGGCACAGAGAGGATACTCAGCGGAGGCACCCAGTTCAGAGAGGGTAACACCTAAGCCTTCCTGAAGATTAGCAGAGGGCAAAGAAAAAGTGAATAACTTGTGCAGTCTCAAACGTGAGGAAGTCATTAGCATGTCCTGAGAACCACAATGCCATTCATTTGACCTTGTGCTTAGAGCCTGAGGCAGAGGAGGTGAGTGGGACCCAGTTTGTTGTGAGAGTTGCTGAGAGGTCTGGACTTGATCCTGAAGGGGGTGGGCTTTGGAGGTTTTTTTAAGCAGGGGAGAGTGTATCATATTTCCATTTGAGGAACATCAGAATGAAAAGCCAAATAGGGCAAGAGGCGGAAGGATCAGTGTTGGCTATCCAAGTGAAGGATGCAGAAGACTAACCCATGGTGTGAGATTTGAGAGCTGCAGAGGGAGGAGGAAGAATTGACAACTCGGTGACTGATGCCTGGCTGCCCAGGGCATGAGGCAGGACTGGAGGCCGCTCCCAGGATTCTGGTGTGGTGGCTGTGTTCATTTTCTGTTGCCGCTGTAATAAATGACCACATACTTAGTGGCTTAAAACAACACACCCTTATTACCTATTTCCCCATGTATAAGACACACCCTTTTCCAAAAAATTTTGGGTCTAAAAACTGGGTACATCTTTTTTTTTTTTCTTTTTTTCTTTTTTTTTCATTTTTCTGAAGCTGGAAACGGGGATAGACAGTCAGACAGACTCCCGCATGCGCCCGACCGGGATCCACCCGGCACGCCCACCAGGGGCGGTGCTCTGCCCCCCAGGGGGCGATGCTCTGCCCATCCTGGGCGTCGCCATATTGCGACCAGAGCCACTCTAGCGCCTGAGGCAGAGGCCACAGAGCCATGCCCAGCGCCCGGGCCATCTTTGCTCCAATGGAGCCTTGGCTGCGGGAGGGGAAGAGAGAGACAGAGAGGAAAGCGCGGCGGAGGGGTGGAGAAGCAAATGGGCGCTTCTCCTATGTGCCCTGGCCGGGAATCGAACCCGGGTCCTCCGCACACTAGGCCGACGCTCTACCGCTGAGCCAACCGGCCAGGGCAAAACTGGGTACATCTTATACAGTGGTTGTGGCATTTCAAATGTTATAGGTGGAACTGAGGACGAGGCAGTATATATGAAGACAGTGATTTGTCATCAGACACAGATGAGGACAAGCTAAATGGATGGGAGTTTTGACAGTGATGAGGAGTTGTATGAATTTTATGATGAATAAAACTTGAGTTTAATAACTTTGTGTAATATTTTTTCCCCCAAATTTCGGGCCCCAAAATAAGGTGGGTCTTATTCATGGCAGCATTTTATATGTGGAGAAATATGGTATCTTGCAGTTCTGAGGTCAGAAGTCTGAAGTGAGTCTCATTGGGCTAAAGTTAGGGTGTCAGCCAGGCTGTGTTGTATTTTGAAGATTAAGGGAGAATCCATCTCCTTGCATTTTCCAGCTTCTCAGGGCTACACACATTCATTCCTTGGCTCATGCCTCTTCCTCCATCTTCAAAGCCAGCAAGGGTGGGCCAAGTCTTCATATTACAACTCTCTCACCTACTCTTCTACCTGTCTTCTACTCTTTTACTTTTTAAAAAATTTGCCATTGATTTGAGAAAGAGAGAGAGAAAGGGCTAGAGAGAGAAGTATCGACTCGTTCCATCCAGTTGTACACTCATTGGTTGCTTCTCATATTTGCCCTGACCTGGGATCAAACCCATGAACTCGATGTATCGGGACAACGTTCTGTTCTCTGAACCACCCGACCAGGGCCTCTCTTCCACTTTTAAGAACTCATGTAGTAATATGGAGCATGTAGTTAGGTGGTGCGGTGGATAGAGTGTCGAATGGGACGCAGAGGACCCAGGTTCGAAACCCAGAGGTTGCTGACTTGGTTGCGGGCTCACCAGCTTGAGCAGGGGGTTACTGGCTTGAGTGTGGGATCATAGACATGACCCTAAGGTCTCTGGCTTGAGCCCAAGGTTGCTGGCTTGAGCAAGGGGTCACTTCCTCTACTGTAACCCCCTGGTCAAGGCACATACGAGAAAGCAATCAATGAACAACTAAGGTGCCACAACTATGAGTTGATGCTTCTCATCTCTCTCCCTTCCTGTCTGTCTGTCCCTGTCTGTCCCTCTCTTTCTCTCTTGCTTAAAAAAAAAAAAGATGGAGAAGGATCAGGTTTGAGAAGATACTGAGTTCAGCTTTGCAAAATCTGAGTTTTGTTTTTTTTTTTAAGATTTTACTTACTGATTTTAGAGAGAGGAGAGTGAGAGAGAGAAAGGGAGGGGGGACGAGTGGGAAGCATCAACTCTTAATAGATGCTTCTGGTATGTGCCCAACCAGGCAAGCCTGGGGTTTCGGACCAGTGACCCCAGCACTCCAAGTTGATGCTTCATTCACTGTGCCACCATTGGTCAGGCCTGAGTTTTTATTTATGCCTGACCAGTGGTGGCACTGTGGATAGAGTATTGACCTGGGATGCTGAGCACAGGCTTATCTGGCCTGAGTGTGGGCTTGCCAGCTTGAGTGCGGGGTCACTGCTTGAGTGTGAGATCATGTTGCTGGCTTGAGCCCAAAGGTTGCTGGCTGGAAGCCCAAGGTCTATGGCTTGAAGCCCAAGGTCTCTGGCTTGAGCAAAGGGTCACTGGCTTGAGCAACCAGTGACCCTTCGCTAAAAATAAAATAATTTACTTTAGCGGGGGAGAAAGAGAGAGAAACATGGATCTGTTCCTGTATGTACCCTGACTGGGGATCTAACCTGCAACCTTTGCTCTTGGGGATAATGCTCTCATTAACTGAGCTATCAGCCAGGGTTTGCATAATGAGTTTGAGGTGTCTGGTCTGGTCCTTTGTTTGGCGGTAGATTTGGGAATTCTCAGCAGAGGCACGGTGCCTAACTCCATTTTATGCGGTTACCTAGGGAGACTGTGTGTGGAAAGGAGGTAACAGGGATTGGGCCCTGAAGAAAGTGGAGCTGACTTTTGTCCCTCTTTCTTTACTTAGAAAGTTCCTTAGGGGACACGCAGAGGCCATGCACTGGGGAATGCTCATGTTCTGTTTTCCTAGTGAAATGGTTTCCAGTGGTACCCCCCCCCCCCTTTGTCAGTGAGCTCTTTATTCTCTGCATAGTGTAAAGGGCAGAGCGGTGGCTAATCTCAGGGTATCATCAGGTTTGGAGCAGCTCTGAGGGCTTTGGACATACTGATCTTCTCAAGAAACTTGGTGCAAATAGGAAAGGCAGCTGGCGCCCCAAGCTGTGCTGAAATTTGGACGAGTGGTCCTTGGACCTGCTTGGCACTGGTCTGGGCTGCAGAGGTGGAGAACAGAAGGGTGGCCTCCTGGGCAGAACCCCACAGCTGCTGGAGGTTTTCAGTGCAGGTCTCTGTAATGTGTGGGGCCAGTGGGGGCTAAGGCTAGACTTTGCCCTCCACATATCAGAGACATGTAAGGGTGTGATGTGCACTTGGAGGGAGGTCACTGAAGGACAAGAAATCTGTGACTCTGTTCCCCTGGGAAAGGACCTAGAGGCTCCATTTTCCTGGGAGAGAATATCCAGCCCAGTAAGGCAGGAACTAAGCCTAATTCCCAAGGAGAAGGGCTGGTTAGAAGGGAAGACCAACCCCAGGACAAACAGCTGGTCTGCCCAGCTCTCCATTTAGCCCAGGACTCGGGAGTCGGGAAGGAAGAAGGGGAAGAAGGAACAACAGGAGTTTTTATAGAGAATGAAGTGACATCACCCCTAGTTCTGGAATTGGACTTGCCTGGCCTCCTGTGCCATATGTTTCCTGAGGCAAATGGTCCCCTCTTCCTTTTCTTTTGACACCAGCATCAAGCTTGAGACAGCCACAATCCCTAGACCTGACTTTAGAGGTACCACCTTTTCAAGGTCAGCAGCAGCCTTAGCTGGCCCAGAACTCTTTGTTTCAGATAATAATGGAAGTATTCAGACCACCCCCCAGAGGAAGGGAGCAGTGATCACGGACCTTTTTTGTCACACCCTGTGTGTCCACCCAGTAGGTACACTCAGCCAACAGATTCTGTGAGAAGCCTGGCAGCTAGACCTGCAGGCACAGTAGTGAACAAGGCATAATCCTGCCCTGTGGGGTTTATGGTCTAGACCAGAGATTATAAACAATTCCACTCTTCAGGCTGGCACAGCCATTCCTACACTCACCAAATACCGGGACAAAGCTAGCCTCTCCCTGGGCACCTCCTTGAGCAGGATCAGAAGTTCTTGAGCTGGAAACAATTTTGAGAAGCCATCTCATTTATCCTTCTGCAATAAGACAGTTAGAACCCCTCATCCGCTCCCTGCCAGACTGGGAGAATCTGTAATATATTTTTTAAAATTCCTATTGGAAAAAATCCCAGTGGCCCCCTTTTCTTCCTGCCAGTATTTTAGCAGCCTCTGCGTTAGAAAAATTCTTTGTTCTGACCCAGATCCCACCTTCTGCCACACATGCCAGTTTCCTCTCTTGTTTTTCTTTCTTGGAAGATGTGAGAGCCAGGTGCTCCCTGGGAGGGGCTTCATCTGCTGGTCAGACAAAACCACTTTAGCTGGAGAAGCTCTCATGTTGAAGAAGTCCAGACCAAGCCAGGCCTCTCTAGGGGACTTTAAAGACTGGATGATCCTGTCACTTGGCTATTGCCTGGGCAGTCTGCTTTTAAAAAGAGACCTGACATGCTCCAGGTTCTGTTTACCCTGAGGCCAGGTCATTCCAAACTCATGTTTCAGAGCTTAGAGGTTGCGTCCAGCCAGCCTGGTGGGTGGTAATCAAACACAGGTGGAGACCATCTGGCTGGGCCTGTCCCTTCCAGCCAGTCCTATGAGATCTGGCCTGCCCACCACAGAGCTGGCTTAGAAAGTGCCCTGTGTGGAGGCAGATGGTATACATGTGCATGTGTGTGCATGCACACCCATACATGCGGGTGCACAGCCCTCCTTAGAGAGTATTAGGTGCTGCTTGAATGCATATGACTTCTTCTCTCTGCATCCAAGGGTTCCCCCATTGCATGTCTTGAAGAATGTGTTTCTTTTAGTCTGTTTCTCAAGATTTTGTGGTTAGAGATTATGTATTTCTCTTGGCCCAAGATGAAAAGCCCTGGAGTAATAGTCTAATACATTTTACAAAGCTGCCTCTACTTGGAGGCTGCTTGAAATCTTCCCTTTGACTTAGTGACCCATCTCCTTTTATAGAGTTTTAACTCACGTCAGTCTCGTGACCCAGGTTTTCACACTTCTGTCATCCCTGCAGCCCTGGGGAGGCAGCTCTTCTGGCCATAGTTCACTTAGCTAGTCCCTCCGCCTCCCTGTATGGAACTGCCCAAAGCAGGGCAGTTCAGCAAGTAAAGAAAATAGCTTGCACTGTGTCCTGCCAAGCATCCTCTAGTGTGGTCTCCAAAATTCTAGGAGTGTACCCTCAAAATGGATTTTGTTTGCCACATTGTCACGTGCTCAGAGGAAATGCAAACCGTGAACACCTCCTTTGAATATAATTGGGTATGACCATGATGACTTTAAGAATGGATTTCTTGGCCCTGGCCGGTTGGCTCAGCGGTAGAGCGCCGGCCTGGCGTGCGGGGGACCCGGGTTCGATTTCCGGCCAGGGCACATAGGAGAAGCGCCCATTTGCTTCTCCACCCCCCCTTCCTCTCTGTCTCTCTCTTCCCCTCCCACAGCTGAGGCTCCATTGGAGCAAAGATGGCCCGGGCGCTGGGGATGGCTCCTTGGCCTCTGCCCTAGGTGCTAGAGTGGCTCTGGTCGCGGCAGAGCGACCCCCGGAGGGGCAGAGCATCGCCCCCTGGTGGGCAGAGCGTCGCCCCTGGTGGGCGTGCCGGGTGGATCCCAGTCGGGCGCATGTGGGAGTCTGTCTGACTGTCTCTCCCCGTTTCCAGCTTCAGAAAAATACAAAAAAAAAAAAAGGAATGGATTTCTTTTCAGTCCCTTAAAGAATGTAGCTATGAGAGGTGATGTCCCCACCACAGCAAGTGCAGGAAGCCTGCATTCACCCAGGCACACAGCAGGGCTAGGGCTGGTGTCAGAGCTTCTGAGACTGAGTAGCTTTCTGTCTAGTCTCTGGGCCTGGCCTCTTGGGGTTAGTGATGATGGTGTTGTTGTTGTTGTTGGTGGTGGTGGTGATAATGAAGAAGATGAAGAAGAAGGAAAGATACCACATGGAATTTTATGTTGGGCATTGACTGTATCACCGTCCCTTCAGAATTTCCCCCTTTGACCACCTGTTCCAGTAGCTTGTTGGCAAGGAGGTGTGGGCTGTCATCTTAGCTTATGGTTTGTATTTGTATTGCTGAGGAGCTTACACGTGTATGATCATTGTGACTCATGTTTGTACAAGATATAATTACTGAAAATTATATCATGAACATATTTTAACTTTTAACCCTTCCCATGCTGGCAGGCCTCCTGAGCTCTCAAGAACTCTCCCTGACACGTCCTTCACCTGGGCAGGTCTGTCACCCCCCCACTCGGGCCTTGCTCTCTACTCCATATCGTTGCCCTCTGGCAGAAGTCCATTTTAGGGACTTCCCCAGAGACTTGGGGCTCCTGAGCATTTTCTAGTTCTTGTCATTCTTACCTCATCATCACTGTGATGAGTGTGACTACAGAGGCAGTTACTCTGATCATTCTGGGCCACCTGGGGGTGGGAAGTGAGGGCAAACCTTGCTTCCTCAGGTTCCAGTGATTGAAGAGTACATACAGGATGCTAGGTTTCAGGAACCACCTGTGCTGACTGATAAATACACGGGGGTGCTGGGTTTCAGGAGAATACAGGCTCTCCCAGTATTGGGAATCTGTGACCTGTCTCCAATGCTGAGTTTGGAGGCCAGCCCACCAGCCCAGCCCAGCCCAAGGCTTGCACCCTTGTGGGCCACAGTGGGGGTGGGAGTAGAGAAAGGGTCTCATCCTCATAGAGCATACAGCTGGACTTGTATCTTAGCAAACTTAGTAGGTGCTTATTAACAACTTAAAGGAACATGGAGTGTGAATAAGAAAGCGTTTCAGCCCTGGCCAGATAGTTTGGTTGGTTAGGACATTGTCCTGAAGCACAGAGGTTGCTGGTTTGATCCCTGATTAGGACACATATAGGAAGAGATGTTCCTGTCTCTCTCCTGCTCTCTCCCTTTCTCATTTTAAAATCAATTAAAAAAAAAAAAAAGAAAGCTTTTCAGTAGTGGACCCTCAATCACACAGAAAGGAATGTCCCAGAGCCTCCACATGTGGAACTCATAGTTCAGAGTGCCATCAGGGGAATTTGATTGGCTGGGCCAAGATCATACAGAAGTCCTGTAGCTAACTGGAGGGTGAGGCTGGAGATCTGGGCCCTCACAGGCTGCTGACTGAGGTCCTGTCTCCCCGCAAGGCTCACACGCTTGGAGATTCCTCTGAGTAGGGGGTTTAGATGCTAAGGCCACCAAGAATGAGAGAGAACTTTAATTAGACTTTTAAAACATTGTTTTTCTTTTTCTTAAGGTAGTTGAACTAAAAACATTTGCTTTTTATTACTTTCAGATTTACAGGAACAGATGGACCTAGTGGTTTTGGCTTTGAGTTGACATTTCGCCTGAAGAGAGAAACAGGGGAGTCCGCTCCCCCAACATGGCCAGCAGAGCTAATGCAGGGCTTGGCCAGATACGTGTTCCAGTCAGGTAAGAGCCCCAAGAGCTGGCTGGTGCGGTGGTTTTATTATCATGAGTTTGGTTGGCTTGGGAACTTATAGAGGTGTGTGTGTGTGTGTGTGTGTGTGTGTGTGTGTGTGTGTGTGTGTGTGTGTGTGTGTGTGTGTGTGTTTTAAATTTATTTATTTTTTTTGTATTTTTCTGAAGCTGGAAACAGGGAGAGACAGTCAGACAGACTTTGGTTGGCTTGGGAACTTATAGGTGTGTGTGTGTGTGTGTATTTTTGTGTGTGTGTGTGTGTGTGTGGCAGAGACAGAGAGAGTCAGAGAGAGGGACTGACAGGAAGGGAGAGAGATGAGAAACATCAATTCTTCTTTGCGGCTCCTTAGTTGTTCATTGACTGCTTTCTCATATGTGCCTTGACCGTGGGGCTACAGCAGACTGAGTAACCTCCTGCTCGAGCCAGCGACCTTGGGTCCAAGCTGGTGAACCTTGCTCAAACGAGATGAGCCCGCGCTCAAGCTGGCAACCCCAGGGTCTCGAACTTGGGTCCTCCGCATCCCAGTCCCATGCTCTATCCACTGCGCCACCGCCTGGTCAGGCTGTATTTTTTTAATTTATTTATTTTTTTGCATTTTTCTGAAGCTGGAAACGGGGAGAGACAGACAGACTCCCGCATGCGCCCAACCGGGATCCACCCGGCACGCCCACCAGGGACGACGCTTTGCCCCTCGGGGTGTCACTCTGTTGCGACCAGAGCCACTCTAGCGCCTGGGGCAGAGGCCAAGGAGCCATCCCCAGCACCCCGGGCCATCTTTGCTCCGATGGAGCCTTGCTGCGGGAGGGGAAGAGAGAGACAGAGAGGAAGGAGAGGGGGAGGGGTGGAGAAGCAGATGGGCGCTTCTCCTGTGTGCCCTGGCCGGGAATCGAACCCGGGACTTCTGCACGCCAGGCCGACGCTCTACCACTGAGCCAACCGGCCAGGGCCTACAGGTATATTTTGATATCTGCAGAGTGACCTGTTCTGGGAGTACTGCACCCCATTTGTACCATGAGGGTGACTTTTTTTGCCTGATGTTTTGGAGTGGAAGTTATACCTGGCCATGGAGGGAAGGATATATCTCACTGTGACCTCTGGCAGCAAGTGAGATTCCATGCTGCTGGTCTGGCGCCCTGAGCCCTGTTACAGTTTGCCAGCCATGCTTCTGATTCCCAGTGAGCCCAAGGCCACCTTGGCAGGGAACTGGCTAGCTCTTCTCTGTCTGCCCCATTTTCCGTAATCAGCATAGTCCTGTTCCCTGCTGCCATTGGTCTAAACCATCTCTGGTTTCTGGAGCCACAAGCATACACGTTTCTGGAGCCACAAGCACACATGTTAATCTTGACTAAGACTTGGGCTAACATTAGAGGGTGGGGCAAAGAGAGAGAGACAATTGCCAGGAGCCTGCCCTTCCACAGTGCGAAGGGGAAGCTGGAATCAGGCAGGGCCTTAATAGTCACTGTTTTATTCAAGTGGCCTCCAGGGAATGATCCTGTGCTCCTGTTGCCCCCCTGGAGACTGCTAATGTGGAACCTGAAGTGGGGCTTTGTGCTGGGAACCTTGGTCTCCCACTCGTGGCTCAGCCTGCCTAAAGTCCTCCAGAGGGATGAAATGCTGGAGTGAAATTTAGTTCCTTTTAGGGACAGTTTCATGTCATCTGAACTTTTCTGTGGCTAGGTGTGGCTAATTGCTCAGAAACATTTCCCATATGACCTCAGATTTTGCCTCTGGTTTAATAAGTAGCCCCAGTGTAGGCCAAGACATTTTATCCAACTCTTTTACTCTTTGACTGCTTACAGATAAGGACAGAGCAGCATCGAAGCCAGGGTTGCTCACAATGTGGCACTCAGACCCCCTGCATCAGAAGCACCTAGAGATTGTTCCAAACACACATTCCTGGGCCCCATAGACCTCTGGCTCAGAATCTTCAGGGGTGATATTCCCAAATGCTTCTGGTTGAGACTAAATTTGGAGAACTATAGATCTGGCAGCTTCTCTTAAGTATAGTGACCTTTTTTTCCCCCCAGCCTCTGGTAGGTTATAAATTGGTGCAGTAGAGCCTCTGGGTTGAACTCCTGTGCTCCCATTGCAGACCCGTGGGAGTCAGTTGTTGGCAGGGTGGCTAGCACATATTGGGACTGATACTGCCTACCATCTACCGTTGTGTGTTCTATAGCATAGTCCCGTCCTGGAGGCTGCAGTGAGTCTTCTCTAAGCAAGGGTTCCCAAGCCTGGCTGCTCATGAGATCCCTGGGGAGCTTGTGAACACATTTATTCCCAAAGTCGTCTGCAGAGCTCTGATTCAGTTGGTCGGAGGTAGGACTGGGCACCTGACTTATGGTGGCGCAGTGGATAAAGCGTTGACCTGGAATGCTGAGGATGCCAGTTCGAAACCCTGGGCTTGCCCGGTCAAGGCACAAGAAGCAATTAATGAACAACTAAAGTAAAGCAACTATGAGTTGATACTTCTTGCTCCTCCCCTTCCTCTCTCTTCTCTCTCTGTAAAATCATTAAATTAAATCTTTTTTAAAAAAGGGGGTGGGATTAGGCATCTGTTTCTTTTATTTTTTATTTTTATTTTTTTTCCGAAGTTGGAAACGGGGAGGCAGTCAGACAGACTCCCGCATGTGCCCGGCCGGGATCCACCCGGCATGCCCACCAGGGGCGATGCTCTGCCCATCTTGGGGTGTCGCTCTGCCATAATCAGAGTCATTCTAGCGCCTGAGGCAGAGGACACAGAGCCATCCTCAGCGCCCCGGCAAACTTTGCTCCAATGGAGCCTTGGCTGCAGGAGGGGAAGAGAGAGACAGAGAGGAAGGAGAGGGGGAGGGGTGGAGAAGCAGATGGACGCTTCTCCTGTGTGCCCTGGCCGGGAATCGAACCCAGGACTCCTGCACGCCAGGCCGACGCTCTACCACTGAGCCAACCGGCCAGGGCCAGGCATCTGTTTCTTAAACAGCTTCCAGGGGATTCTAATGCAGCTGGTCTGGGGATGGTGTTTGGGCTGTAGAGAACTATTGACCAAGAAGAAGTAACACTCACAGGATCAGGGGAAGCGGGCTGCCTGGAGCAGCTGGCACGTGTGATTTTGTACTATCCTAGTATGGTTTGAAGAATCTTTTAAAATTCTGCCAGGAGTCTACTGACTGAACACTTTGTGTCCCCTCTCTCCCTTCTTGGGATGCCTGATGCTCACTTTGCTATAGAATTGTCTTTAGAAAAATAGAATTTGATCTGCTATAGGAAAAGGGGTTCTAACGACTAGGCAACCTCTGGCTTGTGTAGACAGGTATCTTTTTACCCAATGCTTAAGCCAGTGCATTTATGTTTGTTTCTACTTACTATACTTGCTCAGGCGGATAGATCAGAGAGATGTAAGACAGGAAGATGTTGTGAATCACTGTCAGGTGGAGTCAAGCAGATGAACCTCTGAAATAGTCCTGATATTAGAGAAATAATAATGAAATAATAAAGTACATGAGTGAAAAAATAGGATTTGATTTGCAAGAGTTCACCCACACTGTAAATGTCACTAGTGACCGTTTTGCAATATTAATGTGATCATCAGTTCAGGTAGATTATCAACAGATTCTATAACCATTGGATGAAAAGATGGTTGGGGAACAAGATATTCACAAGGACTCAAAGAATCCCTCTAGAGATTACTTGGTTATTACAAAGAGAAAAAGAATTCCTTTGCAATGAAAAGATTTAGGTGAACATCATTTTAAACAAATGATCAAATGTAGCAACGCCAATAATGGAACAAATTATTAGCCTGACCAGGTAGTAGTGCAGTAGTTAGAGTGTCGGCCTGGGACACTGAGGTCCCAGCTTCCAAACCCCAAGGTCATCAGCTTGAGTGCATGCTCATCTGGCTTGAGGGCAGGCTTTCTGGCTTGAGCATGGGATCCTAGACATGACCCCATGGTCACTGGCTTGAGCTGAGGGGTCACTGGCTTGGCTAGAGCTCCCCCCACCCCACCCCACCCCATCCCATCCCATCCCATCCTACCCCGGTCAAGACACATATGAGAAAAAAATCAATGAACGACTAAGCTGCCGCAACTATGAGTTAATGCTTCTTATCTCTCTCTCTCTCTCTCTCTCTCTCTCTCTCTCCAGTACAACATGAGCTAAAAAAAAAATAAAAAATCCTATTAGGCACCTCTTTGTGTGCTGCAGTATGAAGTACAAAATCATAACTATGTAGCACTTTTCCAAAAGATTTCACCTGAATTGAATCTTTTTTTTTTTTTTTGTATTTTTGTATTTTTCTGAAGCTGGAAACGGGGGGGGGGGGGGGGGGGGATCAACCCAGCACGCCCACCAGGGACGACGCTCTGCCCACCAGGGGGCAATGCTCTGCCCCTCCAGGGCGTCGCTCTGCTGCGACCAGAGCCACTCTAGCGCCTGGGGCAGAGGCCAAGGAGCCATCCCCAACGCCCGGGCCATCTTTGCTCCAATGGAGCCTTGGCTGCAGGAGGGGAAGAGAGAGACAGAGAGGAAGGAGGGGGTGGCGGGGGTGGAGAAGCAAATGGGCGCTTCTCCTATGTGCCCTGGCCGGGAATCTAACCCAGGTCCCCCGCATGCCAGGCCGACGCTCTACCACTGAGCCAACCGGCCAGGGCTGAATTGAATCTTGAGCAAACAAAAATCCAGATTGTGAGACATTTTATAAGACAACTGCATTGACTCTTCAAAAAATGTCAGTGCTATGAAAATATAAAAAGGCTAGGGGTGGGGGCTATCCTAAATTGAAGGAAATATGACAGTTTAAATGCACTTATGAACCTTGATTGGATCCTAAATTGAAAAAATAAGGTCTTTTTTAAAAAAGATTTTTATTTATTAATTTTAGTAAGAGGAGAGAGAGAAAGGCGATGGGGGAGGGGGGGCAACAGGAAGCATGCACTCCTAGTTGCTTCTCGCATGTGCTTTGACCAGGCAAGCAAGGTTTAGAACAGACAACTTCAGCATTCCAGGTTGATGCTCTATCCACTGCGTCACCACAGGTCAGGCAAAAAAATAAGATCATTTTTAGGGCAATTGGAAAAATATGAATATAGACTATGTATTAGATAATTGTATTGTGCAATTGTGAAATTCCTTAAGTATGATATATATGGTATAGTTATATAGGATAATGTCCTTGTTCTTAGGCAATAAAAGCTGAAGTATTTATGAATGCAATGACATTATGTCGTCAACTTAATTTTTTCTTTTTTAAAAAGTTTTTTGATTTTTTTTTTTTTTTTTACTGAGACAGAGAGAGGGATAGACAGGGACAGACAGGAACGGAGAGATGAGAAGCATCAATCATTAGTTTTTCGTTGCGCATTGCGACACCTTAGTTGTTCATTGATTGCTTTCTTATATGTGCCTTGACCGTGGGGCTACAGCAAACCCAGTAACCCCTTGCTCGAGCCAGCGACCTTGGGTCCAAGCTGGTGAGCTTTGCTCAAACCAGATGAGCCCGCGCTCAAGCTGGCGACCTTGGGGTCTCGAACCTGGGTCCTCTGCATCCCAGTCTGACGCTCTATCCACTGCGCCACTGCCTGGTCAGGCAGTGTTTTGATTTTGAGAGTATGTTTATTCACTTTTTTTTTCAAGAGAGTGAAAGGAAGGAAGACAGAGAGAGAGAGAGGGAGGGGGAGAGAGAGTAAAAAGCATCAACTTGTTGCTTCACTTTAGTTGTGCATTGATTACTTCTTATACATGCTTTGATGTGGGATTGGTTGGGACCTTGGGTTCAAGTCAAGCCAGTGACCCCTTGCTCAAACCAGCGACCTTGGGCTCAAACCAGCAAACTTGGGCTAAAGCTGATGACCTTGGGATTGTGTTGATGATCCTGCACTCAGGCTGGCAAGTTTGTGCTCAAACTGGCGACCTCAGTGTTCTGGGTCGATGCTCTGTCTATTGCACCACCACCACCGGTCAGGTTGCAACTTAATTTTCCAATGATTCAGCAAATAAAGTCAGTGTGTGGAGAGAGAGAGAGAAGAGAAAGCAAATGTGGTCAAATGTTAACTGTGAATCTAGAGGAAGAGCATATTGGTATTCTTTGTACTATCCAATTTTCAAAATGAAAAATGGTAGCCATTTTGCGAGTATCTGTTGACTGTTGTGTGTTCTATAGTCCCTTCTTCACCAGTGGTCCTTTTATAGTGGCTCTTGTGTGACAGCCATGGTTCTGGCCTGCAGATCATGTCCAACATTTCACAGCAGCAGCAGATGACTATCCTCCCAAAAGTATAATACTTGATTTTCTGTAATATGGTTGTATGACTTAAATAATAGCTAAAACAAATCTACCTTAAATTCTTTTTGGAACATGGAAGGGAATAATAATTATCTCAATAATAGGGAAATGATAAAGAAAAGTATATAGTAACTGATGTGAGCTAGGAGACCATGGCTGTGGGCCTGAATGGTGAGGACAGGAGCTAACGTTGAATCGTGTTGTTCTACATGCCAGGGACCGTTGTAAGTGCTCGTTTAATATGCAGGCAAGCCCTGGGAGTTAGACACTGTGTTATACATGTCTAGCTTTGCAGTTGCAGAAAGCAAGGTAATGCTGAGAGGTGGAGTACTGTATTTAAGATCACACATCTCGAAGGTGAAAAGGCAGAGTTAGAGTCCAGGCAGTAAAGTCTCTTAACCATGGCCCCTGAACTTTATGATGCCTTGCTTGGATATTCTGGGACATTTGGAAAATAGAGGAGGACAAAAGGCTTTCATAATATTATCAAAATGCTCTTAAATCCATCATTCCATTTTTTAACTTTTTACTCATGAAAATTTATATATAAAAAGTACAGCCTGACCAGGCGGTGGCGCAGTGGATAGAGCATCGGACTGGGATGCAGAGGACCCAGGTTCGAGACCCTAAGGTCGCCAGCTTGAGCGCGGGCTCATCTGGTTTGAGCAAAAAAAAAAAAAGCCCACCAATTTGAACCCAAGGTTGCTGGCTCCAGCAAGAGGCTACTCGATCTGCTGAAGGCCCGCGGTCAAGGCACATATGAGAAAGCAATCAATGAACAACTAAGGTGTTGCAACACGCAACGAAAAACTAATGATTGATGCTTCTCATCTCTCTCCGTGCCTGTCTGTCTGTCCCTGTCTATCCCTCTCTCTGACTCACTCTCTGTCTCTGTAAAAAAAAAAAAAAAAAGTACAGCTTGTCTGACCTGTGGTGGCGCAGTGGATAAAGTGTCGACCTGGAACGCTGAGGTTGCCGGTTCGAAACCCTGGGCTTGCCCAGTCAAGGCACATATGGGAGTTGATGCTTCCTGCTCCTCCCCCCCTTCTCTAAAATGAATAAATAAAACCTTAAAAAAAAAAAAGTACAGCTTGATGAGTTCTCAACAAACCGAACACACTCATATGACCTGCACCCTAATCAAGAAACAGACTAGTTTTTCCGAAACCTCCCTGTGCCAGCTTTTAATCATCATCTCTTCTCTTTCTACTTTACTGCCCAGTACAGATCCTCAGCACCATACCCCTGAACTTGTTGGCGATAGGCTAAGCAGCTTCCATTTCCACACCTCTCCCTGTGCTGTTTGCCATCCTGCACGCGCCTTCCAGATCAAGGGGACAGCGCAGTATGGATGGTTAAGAGCATGGCCCCTGAATCCAGATTGCTTGCATTCTTATCTCAGCTCTGCCAGTTGCTGCCTTCTGACCTTGGGCAATGTAACCTTTTTACTTATCTACAAAGCAGGGATCATGAGGTTACTTAGAGGATGAAATGAGTTAATACCTGTCAAAAATTTAGAACATAGCCTGAACAGGTGCAGTGGACAGAGCATCAGGCTAGTATGCTGAGGACCCAGGTTTGAAATCCCAAGGTCGCTGGCTTGAGCGCGGGCTCACCAGCTTGAGCAAAGACTCACCAGCTTGGGCGCAGGTTCGCCGGCTTAAGTGTGGGATTATAGACATGATCCTATGGTTGCTGGCTTGAGCCCAAAGGTCACTGGCTTGAGTCCAAGGTCGCTGGCTTGAGTTTAAGGTCACTGGCTTGAACAAGGGGTCACTTGCTCTGCTGGAACCCTCTGGTCAAGATATGTATGAGAAAGCAATCAGTGAACAACTAAGGTGCCTCAATGAAGAATTGATTTTTTTCATCTCTCTCCTTCCTGTCTGTATCTCTCTCTTTTTGCTAAAAAAAAATTACAGCATAATATTACCTACAATTATTATTATTATTCAGTCTTTTAAAATTTTACATGGATTAAGAAGGTGGGTGCTGCCTGACCTGTGGTGGTGCAGTGGATAAAGCGTCGACCTGGAAATGCTGAGGTCGCCAGTTCAAAACCCTGGGCTTGCCTGGTCAGGGCACATATGGGAGTTGATGCTTCCAGCTCCTCCCCCCTTCTCTCTCTCTGTCTCTCTCTCTCCCTCTCTCTCTCCTCTCTAAAAATAAAAAAATTAAAAATTAAAAAATTAAAAAAAAATAAGAAGGTGGGTGCTTTGGTCTTTTTTTTTTTCCCCAGTGACAATAAATACTCCATTTAACAATAAAACCCTGTTAGGAAGGAAATGCCTTGCTTGTCCCTGAATTGGATGCTTGCTTCAACTGACATAGTGACATTTGGTACTATATTTTTTATCCCACATAGAAATCAGTACTAGTGATACAGATAAACTTACCTTGTTTTGTTCATCACATCATACAACAACAAAAAATTCCATTCAACTGTGGCTTCTTGATTCATATAGTTGACAGTGCCTATAAAGCCCCATACAAATGAAGTCCTGTTCTCAGTGCAGTGGAGCCCAGGCAGTTTAGTGGGACCTTGTAGTAAATCCTTTTATAGGTGAAGAATCATTTTATAGTGTGAATATTTTCCCCTTATGGTAACTGTTTTATAAGACTGGGGTTAGGCATTTCAGGTTTTCTCAGAGCAGGGCACACACCCCGATGCTGCAGAGAACCGCCCTGTGACGTGTAGGCATTGCTCTGCCCCCAAGGGTTACACTCTGCAAGGTTCACACCGATGTTGTTATACAGAACATGTATTTTATGTTTGATGTGTACATAGATATACCTACATGTGTAGCTAGCGGCAGAGTTCTGTTTGATGGTCTTGCCTCACTTGTGCTGTCCACCTTCAACCCAGTGGCTATGTGGAGAGCCCTCCCACTTTCATGTGAGAACATGCTAAGCAGTGTTATCAAGTAAGTGGAATGCTTAGACGTGCGCTTGCAGATCTAAGAGGCATCCACAGCTTTCCTGCCCAGGCTTGGAAGTAGCATCAGAGCAGTGGTAGGCAAGGGAAAAAGGACGACGAGGAGATTCTGGGGGGTGGCAGTGCCCTCACTGGCTGTGGTGCTGTGTGAAGCTGCCCTGAGGAATGACTTGGAAGGAACGTAGCCCCAACCTGCCCAAGGACGGGTACTTTGTTGTTGGTTTGCTCAGAGGTGGGAAGCTGGGCTGTAGAGAAGAGGAAGCAGAGATGAGAGAGGCCAGGGAAAGATGGGTGTCCAGAGAAGGTGATGGTTTCAAGAAGTGGGGGTGGGGAGAGTTCGTGTTGATATCAAGTGTTTATTTTATTTGAGACACTTCTAGTTATACGAAAATGACAGAAACCTAACTCAAACTACCTTTATAACAGGCTTTATTGGCTCAGGTAACTGGGACACTCAGGGTTTCAGCCACAGGTTAGTCTGTCTTCGAACAGTGTCCTTAGGGTTCTAACACATGTGTTGATCATGTACCAGACTGACTCTCCCCATATGCCAGGAAAGATGAACGCCCCCAGTTTGAGTTTCTGGTTCTCTAGTTTGTAGTCCCAGCAGGCAGAAGGCTTTATTCTTCCAACATCTCTTTGTTAATCCTGGGGAAGGACTCAGATTAGTTCTGCCTGGGCCATGTGACCACCCCGGTTGGTGGTGGTGGTCCAGATGGAACACCAGGGTTTATGTTCTCCCACACTCCTCACTTCTAACCACATGGAGTAGGAGAGAAGTCCTCTCTAAAGCAAAGGGTAACCACTGGCAGGGAAAGAACAGGTCTAGTTCTGGGTAGGCAAAATCAGTTGCTCTCACAGGGCCAGAGGGGAATCTATTCCCTCAGTAATCCAGCCGTGCAGGTATGCTTGGAAGTCGAGTCATTAGAGGACAACATAGACAGCAGGCATGTTTTGTCCTGTGTCGTATATGCTGGGATGGTTTTGGCTCTGAAGTAACAGAACACCC
The DNA here is from genome assembly GCF_036850995.1 of Saccopteryx leptura. Taxonomy (NCBI): domain Eukaryota; kingdom Metazoa; phylum Chordata; class Mammalia; order Chiroptera; family Emballonuridae; genus Saccopteryx; species Saccopteryx leptura. Next base: position 24,957,372 of record NC_089515.1, on the reverse strand, counting down.
TGCCTAAAATGGCCTAACAATAAGGGCACTTGTCTTACACAGCAAGTCATCTGGAGGTGGGGCAGGTCCAGGGTTGGTTGTCATCTATTCAACAGTGTTATTAAGGTCCTGAGTTCTTTCGAACTTCTTGCTCTGACTTCCTCAGCCGTTTGGCTTGTCTTTTTAAACTGGTTCCCTCATATTCCAGAGATGGCTGCCATAATCCCTCATGTCCTGGGATCACATTTGACCAAGTGTCAGCAGTAAAAGAGACACTCTGTACTTTGTCTCTTTTTTTTTTTTAATTTTTAAATTTTTTTATTATTTTTATTTTTGTATTTTTCTGAAGCTGAAAATGGGGAGAGACAGTCAGACAGACTCCCGCATGCACCCGACCGGGATCCACCCGGCACGCCCACCAGGGGCTGACGCTCTGCCCACCAGGGGGCGATGCTCTGCCCCTCCGGGGCAGAGGGGGCGTTGCTCTGCCGAGACCAGAGCCACTCTAGTGCCTGGGGCAGAGGCCAAGGAGCCATCCCCAGCGCCCGGGCCATCTTTGCTCCAATGGAGCCTTGGCTGCGGGAGGGGAAGAGAGAGACAGAGAGGAAGGGGGGGGTTGGAGAAGCAAATGGGCGCTTCTCCTATGTGCCCTGGCCGGGAATCGAACCCGGGTCCCCCGCACGCCAGGCCGACGCTCTACCTCTGAGCCAACCGGCCAGGGCCACTTTGTCTCTTTTAAAGACCAATCAAGACCTCCACAGAACTGCCTTCATTGATCTCCCCTTGCATCTTGTTGGCTAGTTTACCCGTATGTCAGGAAAGTAAGACAGTCTGGTTGGTTTACTCATCAGTATCCACTTCCTAGGGCTGGGGATGGGCCCTGGTTCCCTGAAGGTCACGGCCAACGAAAAGCAGAGGAAGGAAATTGGGTTCTGTTAATAGGGAGGGGATTGACCACCAGGTTGGCAAAACAGGATTTGCACTTCCACCCATGAAGCCCCAGCCCTACCAGGGGTCAGAGAAACCCTGCATATTGATCAGGACGCTGGGCCGGTACAAAAGTGTCATGTGGAAAGAGAGTGTTCCAGTCATGAGTACAGGGTGGCTGTCGTTTCACCTGCTACAGCAGATTTAGAACCAAATCCAGCTTCTAGTATGAATCATTTGGAAAGTTCTACAGTAAATATATCAGCAACTTCATCAGTAGGCACCTAACTTTTTTCCTTCCTACCTTGCAGTCAGTTTCTCTTACTTCCCCATTCCCTTTTGATTTTATGATCAGCTTATTCTTTCTTCTCAGATTGCCAGTGACTGCTCCCCTGCCCCCCACCCTCTGGGTTTCATTAGAAAGAAACCATTTCCAACCCAGCAGGACTTGATTTCTCAGCTGTGCTCTTACAGGAGAGGTTGTCTGCTCTTGCTTCTGCCATTGGTAGGCCTTAACCACAAATTCCAAGGCAATTTCACTGGAGTTTTAAGAGAAACATGGCCCCCAACCTGTAACTGACACTGGAAATTCTAGTGCCTTTGCTTGCTGCTGTTTAATGGCAACCTCATGACATGTGCTGAGTTGGCTCAATTTGTGATTCAGGCCCAAGAAGGGAGATGAGATGGTGCTGCGTGAGCATCCTGAGCCATCCGAGCTGGTGGCTGATTTGACTCGGTGGTACTGACAGACTAACACCAACAGAGATTTTATTTTACAGTTTCTTTCCTTTTCCCACTTATAAAAGAAATACTTGCTCAGTTTAAAAACTGAAACATGGAAATACATGACCCAGAAAGTGAAAATCCTTTACAATTCATTCCCCTTGGGAATTTCCAACTGGGAAAAGGTTGGTGTTTCTATTTCTAGATTTTTCTTTTTAATGCATATATCTATATAGAATTAACATTTTATTAAAATGGACCATACTTTTCATGCTATTTTTCAGCTAGCTTGCTTTTTTTCTTGATATATTTTGGATACCTTCTTATGTCAGTATGTTTTAACCATACACTTTTTTTCTTTTTTTCTTTTTTTTAGATTTTATTTATTCATTTTTATTAGAGAGAGAGGGGAGAGAGAGAGAGGGAGAGATAGAGAGAGAACAGGGGGAGGAGCAGGAAGCATCAACTCCCATATGTGCCTTGACCAGGCAAGCCCAGGGTTTTGAACCGGCGACCTCAGCATTCCAGGTCAACGCTTTATCCACTGTGCCACCACAGGTCAGGCTTAACCATACACTTTTTTATTATCAAGATATACTGTGCTTCATTTAACTCAGTGGTAGTCAACGTGGTCCCTACTGCCCACTAGTGGGCATTCCAGCTTTCATGGTGGGTGGTAGCGAAGCAACCAAAGTATAAATAAAAAGATAGATTTAACCTACAGTAAGTTGTTTTATAAAGATTTATTCTGCCAAACTTAGCGAAAATCTGACATAAAGTACTTGGTAAGTAATTATTGTGATATGCTTTAGCTTGCTGTAACTCTGCTTTATAAATTTTATAAAGTAAAGTTACTTCCCTACTTTATAAATCACCATTACTGTGGAACCGGTGGGCAGTTAGAAAATTTTACTACTAACAGAGATACAAAAGTGGGTGGTAGATATAAAAAGGTTGACTACCCCTGATTTAACTAGTCCTCTGTTATTGGGCATTTGGGTGATTTCGATTTTTTCTTGCCTCAAATCTGCACTGAGCATCCTTGTGTGTGTGCGTCTTTGCTCTCTCGCCCAGGTATTTCCGTGGGATAGAGTCCCAGAAATAGGATATCTGGGTTAAGGGAAATGAACATTTTAGGTGTTAATAATAGCCATTGCAGATGAATGATTATGTTATTATAATAACACTGTTGTAATCATTCAGTAAATACTATAATTGTTTTTAACAAACAACGGAATGATTGTGATCTAAAATTATATTTATAGCAACAAAGTCTTCTCCTGAGTCCTTGAGAATTGGTCCCCTTTCTTAGGTTACTTGGCCTGAGAGATTGTTAATTCATGTTAAACGGCATACATTTGGCATTAGGAAAGACAGGAAGCCTTTATACAATTTAGATTTAGCACAGGAACCCATCCATCAGGTTTCCTGTCTGTGAAGTTGGAAGTGGTGAGCGACACAGCCTACCACCTCAGTTCAGAGACTTTTCCAGATATTGACAGCAGGTCAAGTTTTATATAAAGAATCTCAGTGAATTATGGAGTTTTCTTGAGTTTTGCCTCTTCTTACCTTTCCTAAAGTGAAATTATATATGCAAATTTAATCCTTTTCTGTTGAGGCCTCTTTAAGTTGCTTTTTTTTATAGTTAAAAGTAAGTAGCCTGACCTGTGGTGGCGCAGTGGATAAAGTGCCGACCAGGAAATGCTGAGGTCACCGGTTCAAAACCCTGGGCTTGCCTGGTCAAGGCACATATGGGAGTTGATGCTTCCAGCTCCTCCTCCCCTTCTCTCTCTCTGTCTCTTCTCTCTGTCTGTCTCTGTCTCTCCCTCTCCTCTCTAAAATGACTAAATAAATAAAAAAAAATTAAAAAAAAAAAAAGTAAGTAAATGAGCTGGACCAGGCAGTGGCACAGTGGATAGAGCATCGGACTGGAACATAGAAAACCCAGGTTCAAAACTCCAAGATCACCAGCTTGAGCATGAGGTTGCTGACTTGAGCATGGGATCATAGACATGACCCCGTGGTTGCTGATTTGAAGCCCAAGGTCTCTGGCTTGAGCAAGGGGTCACTCGCTCTGCTGTAGCTTGCTGGTCAAAGCACATATGAGAAAGCAATCAATGAACAACTAAGGAGCCACAACAAAAAATAATTGATGCTTCTCATCTTTCTCCCTTCCTGCTGTCTGTCCCTATATGTCCCTCTCATTGTCTCTCTCTCTGTCTCTATCACTAAAAAAAAACCCCACCAAGCTGTTGTAGGCACTTACATTCTCTTATTTTAACTGTGTACTAGGTAGCCTGATGAAGAAGATACTGATATGGCCACTTTCCAGATGAGGAAATGGGCTCAGCGAGGTGGTGGCCTGCAGCTGGGGAGAGGCAGGAGTGAGCCTCCTGATGCCCTAACCAGCAATGGTTTGCATGCTGTAGGCTCTGAGCCTCTAAGGGTCCATTTTATATGAAGAGAGGACTTGGGGAAAAGGAGCTCTTTTCTTTTTTTTTGTGACAGAGAGAGAGGGACAGAGAGAGAGAGAGAGAGAGGGACAGGCAGGAAGGGAGAGAGATGAGAAGCATCAATTCTTTGTTGCGGCTCCTTAGTCTCCTTAGTTGTTCATTGATTGCTTTCTCATATGTGCCTTGACCAGGGTGCTGCAGCAGAACAAGTGACCCCTTGCTCAAGCCAGCAACCTTGGACTCAAGCCAGCCACCTTGGGCTCAAGCCAGTGATCATGGGGTCATGTCTATGATTTCATGTTCAAGCCAGCGACCCCACGCTCAATCTGGTGAGCCCTCACTCAAGCTGGATGAGCCCTTGCTAAAGCTGTCGACCTCAGGGTTTTGAACCTGAGTCCTCTGTGTCCCAGTCCGACACTCTATCCATTGCACCACTGCCTGGGCAGGCGGAACTCTTTTCATTAGTTGTATTTTTTTTTTTTTTTGAACAGAGACAGGGAATCAGAGAGAGTGACAGATAGGGACAGACAGACAGGAAGGGAGAGACATGAGAAGCATCTGTTCTTTGTTGCGGCACCTTAGTTGTTCATTGATTGCTTTCACGTATGTGCCTTGATGTGGGGGGGGGTACAGCAGAGCAAGTGACCCCTTGCTCAAACCTGCCACCTTGGTCTTCAAGGCAGCAACCATGGGGTCATGTCTGTGATCCCACACTCAAGCCAGCAACCCCATGCTTAAGATGGTGAGCCCATGCTCAAGCCAGCAACCTCAGGGTTTCGAACCTGAGTCCTCTGCGTCCCAGTCCAATGCTGTATTCACTGCACCAGTGCCTGGTCAGGCTCATTAGTTGTATTTTTTATTTACGTCCCAGTTACGTGCTAAGGACTGTCAGATAGGTCTGATCCCTGCTGTAGACAGTGGAGGGAGACACTGAAAACACGGACAAATAAATATTTGCTTCCATAGATCACTAAATGGGAAAGGTCAGGGTACTCCAAAATAATAAGGTGGCAGACCCATTTTTGGACTGTGCAGTCAGGCAAGGACAGGACTAAAGGCAAAGACGAATTTTTTTGACAAAGGGAACAGCACATGGAGGCCCCTGAGGAAGGATGAGCTTGAGGGATCCGAGGAACTGGCTGCAGGCTCCTGTGCCTGCAGGGAGGTGAGGGAGAGGGCAGAGCCCTGGGGAAGCTGGCAGCCTCGGAAGGTGCTGGGCCTCGCACTTAACTCCAAGTCACGATGAAGAGCCTGGGTTTCATTCTCAGGGCTGTGGGAAGCCATGAAGGCCTTTTAAGGAGGATGGTGAAATGACCAGATTGGGGAGTAAAAAACATCTTTTAAGAAAAAAAAGTATATACATTTTTTATATGCATCAATATATATAAAGACGTGCTTGGATTTGGGGTGTTGAGACTTTCTCCCTGCATTTTAAGAGTGGCTCTTCCCCAGAAGGTGCTGGAGCTATTGCAGCACTTGAAGCATAGCCATCAGAGTCATGGACTTTTCTCTTCTTGTTCTAATCCTTGGGGCCATAACTCAGCCCAGTCCTGCCCCCAGTCTGCCTCCCCTGAGGCTCTCCAGTGTGGACAGGGTCTCCTTCTCTCTTGAGGGTGTTAGCCCCGCATACCTCCAGCAGCACACCACAGGGCTCTCTTTCTCGGTGCAGGAGGAAGAATGGGTTTTGCTTCTTCATCACTGCTCTGCAGGTGAGTGAAGGAAGTCAAGAAGATTGAGTAAGGGGCTTAGAGCATGTCCCAAGGTGTGAGTTATGGATAGTCTGCAGTTCAGCTTCTCATCAGCAGCTTACCAGGCTTTTTTCTCTAGATGTCCCAAGTGTATGTGATCATAATATCTTTGCCTCAAGTAAAGTTTTCTGAAGGGAGATGCTCCATCATTCCAAAGGGAGCTGTCGAGTTCTCCCATTTCCTGGTTTGGATAAGCTGCCTATTGCTCCAATCAGCTAACTGAATCCAAATGGAGCTGCCTGGTTATATTAATATCATTTTTCTTCCTCATACTCTTTTTTATTTTCTTGACATTTTCTTTCCCTTAGCCTGATTTATCTTCTTTTCTGGTTGCTGTGGATCTGTAAAATATTTTCCCTTTCATCTGTTAGTAATACTGACCACAACTATAAAGCAAAACAATTCCTGACTTCTCTGCACTCTCCCAAGATTTTAGGTTAATAGTGGAAAGATTGTGTTCTCACTCCACTGAAGAAGAACAGGTCAACCCCTCAGAAATGAGAGTATGTCCTAAAGTGGTTTGCATGTAAATTAAAGTCTAGCCAATATTTAAATCTGGGAGGTTTTCTGTTTTGTTTTTTTAAGATTTTATTTTATTGATTTTAGAGGAGAGAGCGAAATTATAGTTGCTTCACTGTTCAGATTGCTTTTTTTTTTAAATTCATTTTTTTAGAGAGAAGAGGGAGAGACAGAGAGAGAGAGAGAGAGGAGACAGAGAGAGAGAAGGGGGCAGGAGCTGGAAGCATCAACTCCCATATGTGCCTTGACCAGGCAAGCCCAGGGTTTCGAACCGGCGACCTCAGCATTTCCAGGTTGATGCTTTATCCACTGCGCCACCACAGGTCAGGCCATTGATTGCTTCTTGTATGTGCCTTGACCGGGCAAGCTTGGGGTTTCAAGCTGGCAACCTCAGCGTTCCAGGTCAATACTCTTTATCTACTGCGCCACTGCGGGCCAGGCTAAATCTGGGTATTTTTAGGGGAGACTTCAACCCTAAGAGCAGAGGTTAGCAAAGTACAGCCTGCAGGCCAAATCCTAATGACTACCTGTTTTCTTGTTTTGTTTGTTTTTTTACAGAGACAGAGAAAGAGAGAGGGATAGATAGGGACAGACAGACGGGAACGGAGAGAAATGAGAAGCATCAATCATCAGTTTTTCGTTGTGACACCTTAGTTGTTCATTGATTGCTTTCTCATATGTGCCTTGACCGTGGGCCTTCAGCAGACCGAGTAACCCCTTGCTTGAGCTAGCGCCCTTGGGTCCAAGCTGGTGAGCTTTGCTCAAACCAGATGAGCCCGTGCTCAAGCTGGTGACCTCGGGGTCTCGAACCTAGGTCCTCCATATCCCGTCCAACACTCCATCCACTGCGCCACTGCCTGGTCAGGTGACTACCTGTTTTTGTAAATAAAATTTTATTGGACATAGTCATGTCCATTACTATTATCTGTGGTTTCTTTAGTGCAACAACAGTACAGTTGAGTAGTTATGACAGATTATATAGCCCTCAAAGCCTTAAGTATTTACTATCTGGTCTTTTACTGAAAAAGTCTGCCAACCCCTGACTTAGTATTTTCCATTTCTGAATAAAGTAGAGAGGTGGCCATCTTTAAATCTCTAGAAGATATCCAGAGGTCTTGCAAAATGCATTGTGTTGACAGGGTCCTGTGCCTGGCCCATGATAGAAGGATCTAAGTGTGAGAGGTTTGTTGGAGGGGCAAGTGAAGGCATCTCCTGCTGAGCTGCTGCTTGATTGGAAGCAAATTCCTTTGCTTCCATGGGTCTGTATCTTAGACTACTGTATGAAATGCTTAGAGCTTCTTAGGAGAAAGGGGCTATTCCATAAAGGCATTAAGCTAGGATAGTTTACCCTCAGGCTGGTTTGCTCATCTCTGGTGTCCTGTGGAGTCATAATTGGTTGGCTCTTTCAGTGACTGTCTCTAGCACCTGAATTTCAGGGATGCTCCCTGCAGAAGCTCATTGAAGGCCTTTGGCTAGCCTATCAGAACAGCTGGAAAGCTAGGACTGGGCAGACCTCTGCAGGAGGTAAAGCCCTTAGGCAACCTGTAATGGCTCAAGATAGGATGCGCCTTGCCTGGCTGGTGGTGGTGCAGTGGATAGAGCAGTGGTAGTCAACCTGGTCCCTACCACCCACTAGTGGGCGTTCCAGCTTTCATGATGGGCAGTAGCGGAGCAACCAAAGTATAAATAAAAAGATAGATTTAACTATAGTAAGTTGTTTTATAAAGATTTATTCTGCCAAACTTAGCGAAAATCCAACATAAATACTTGGTAAGTAATTATTATGATATGCTTTAACTTGCTGTAACTCTGCTTTATAAATTTTATAAAGTGAAGTTACTTCCCTACTTTATAAATCACCATGACTGTGGAACCGGTGGGCAGTTAGAAAATTTTACTACTAACAGAGATACAAAAGTGGGCGGTAGGTATAAAAAGGTTGACTACCCCTGGGATAGAGGGTCAGCCTGGGACACTGAGGTTCCAGATTTGAAACTCTGAAGTCACCAGCCTGGGTGCAGGTTCACAAGCTTGATTTGCGGGGTCGCCAGCTTAAGCTTTGGATCATAGACATGATCCCATGGTTGCTGGTTTGAGCCCAAAGGTGGCTGGCTTGAAGCCCAAGGTCACAGGTATAAGCAAGGGGTCACTGGCTCAGCTGGAGCTTCCTAATCAGGACACATATGAGAAGCAATCAATGAACAACTAAAGTGATGCAACTAAGAGTTGATGCTTCTCATCTCTCTCCCTTCCTGTCTGTCTGTGTCTGTCTTTATCGCTTAAAAAAAAAAGAAAAAAAAAAAGAATGTACCTTGAAGAGGGCAGGAATACAGCGTGGATGAGAGCAGGAGCCCAAGAGACAGGTTGCCTGGGTTCAAATCCCAGTTTGGCCATGGGGGGGTCTGTGGAATGTAATGTAGGGTCAGAACGGAACATCTCCAAGACTTGGGTACTTTTTCTATGAAGTGGAGTAATAGTAGTATCTACTAGTAATGTATTTATTTTTCTTTATTTTTCTTTATTATTTATTTTTTACAGAGACAGAGAGAATCAGAGAGAGGGATAGGTCAGAGACAGACAGGAACGGAGAGAGATGAGAGGAATCAATCATTAGTTTTTCGTTGTGACACCTTAGTTGTTCACTGATTGCTTTCTCATATGTGCCTTGACCATGGGGCTATATCAAACCGAGTAACCCCTTGCTCGAGCCAGCGACCTTGGGTCCAAGCTGGTGAGCTCTGCTCAAACCAGATGAGCCCGCGCTCAAGCTGGTGACCTCAGGGTCTCGAACCTGGGTCTTCCGCATCCTAGTCCGATGCTCTATCCACTGCGCCACCACCTGGCCAGGCTACTAGTAATATATTTAATGCTCCTAGTGTAGTACCTGGCACAATACATGGAAGCAATTGATACTATTTCTGTTATCATTTAACCCTTTGAGTAGTGAGTTTTTTCCATGCTCGCTGACCCTGGGAGTTTTTATTCAAAAAATGAAATTAGTTCCAGTTACAGTTTTATTAACTTAAAATCATGTTTGTTTGGTAACCAATTTATGGAAACAAGAAGAACATACATTTGCCTTTTTTTAATGTTGCCATTGTACATGTACAATCATACTCCGGATGGTCAGGAGGCACGAGGACATGCATGAACTTTTGTACTACTCAAAGTTAAGAAGCATATTTCAGAAAAAAAGGAAACAGGCTCAAAAGAAAAAAAATAGAAGCGTGTTACAAGACTTTATAAACGTGGGTCCTCATACTGTTAACAATACGTATGCCTCCACAGAGAAGACTGAAAGTGGTACATGAAGATACTCACAGAGGCCATCTTAGGGTGGGGGTTATGAGTTATTATTGATCCCCCCTCCTTTTTTTTTTAAAGATTTTTATGTCTGACCTGTGGTGGCGCAGTAGATAAAGCATTGACTGGAATGCTGAGGCCACCGGTTCAAAACCCTCGGCTTGCCCAGTCAAGGCACATACAAGAAGCAACTGCTATGAGTTAATGCTTCCTGCTCCTACTCTCTCAAATCAATAAATCTTTCTTTTTAAAGATTTTATTTATTGATTATACAGGGTAGGGAGTGAGAAGTATTAACGCATAGTTGCTTCACTTTAGTTGTTCATTGCTTCTTTGTTTTATGTGCCTTGATGGGGCAAGTCCAGGGTTTCACACAAGCGACCTCAGCATTCCAGGTCGATGTTCTATCCACTGCACCACCACAGGCCAGGCTGTTGTTTTCGTTTTGATAGTTTACTGCCATTAAAATTTTTCCTATACAGAACACAGGTGTTATTGTAAGGAAAGAAAACCAAAGGAATAACCATGACTGAGTTTTTCAGAAAACTTCCCAGAGGACAAGACTGTGTGAGCTGTGAGAAGCAGCCACAGGCCATTACCACAGGACAGCCCCCCTCAGGTGTGCTCTCTGGTGTGGTTATTAGAACAGCTGTTAATGCCATGCAGTGATGCCCCAGTACAAGGGGCCCTGCTTTCTTGCTCTCTTTCTCTGTAGCTCTCAAATGGGAAATGAATGGCTCCCCTAAGCCAGACACAGCTCCATTCGGCTCCCCCAGCAGTGGGGCTCTTCATAGAGCCCCTTCTCCAAGACAGTTGAAACTAGACCAGAAGAGGAAAGGACAGAAGGAGCTCAGGTGCTTTCCAAGAGGAATTGCGGCAGGCCCTGGCAGTGGGAGGTGGTTTTGCTGCCATGTAGCAGGGCCCCTCCGAAGCAGCAGTAGGATTGCCTTACTCGGCCTGCGTGGCCCAGTGGAAGCTGCATACCTGGGCCACTGTGTGGGGCACAGAGGCATCTTTGGCTCAGGCTGCAGCCCAGTGTCCCAGCCTTCCTGAACCCTTGGCCGAACTCTGCCAGTACCTCTTTGGGGTTTGAAGATTGAGGGACAATAGAGCACTTACCAGCTCTCTGGACTGGCTGGGGATGTCTGAATCCCCACCAGCATGATGACCTCAACACAAGAAGCCTTTGTCCTGTGCCTCTCTTCACTGGGCCACTCAGATCACACATGTATTGTGTTCTACCCTGAAATACTTTTATTCATCCAAACAAAAATAACTATTGTTTTACCAGTTTTTTAAAAAATGAAGCTTATGGCCCAAACTGTAGATTCGTGAGCAAACCATCATGAGGGTGTTTTTCCAGAAGAGTCGACAGAATGGACTTGAATATTATGGCTGAACAGCTATAAACACTCTACATGGTCTATAAAGGTGGCCATATGGAGAGGAGTTCTACAATACAGAGAAATTGAAAGACTTGACTAAATGACTAAATCTATGTCATATATTCTAAAAAATTCCTTAATTTATGACAAGTAATTTTATTTAATTTAATTAATTTTTTTTATGACAGAGACAGAGAGAGGGACAGATAGGGACAGACAAGAAGGAAGATGAGAAGCATTAATTCTTCATTGCAGCACCTTAGTTCTTCATTGACTGCTTTCTCATATGTGCCTTGACCCAGGGGCTACAGCAGAGCGAGTGACCCCTTGCTCAAGTCAGCATCCTTGGGCTCAAGCCAACGACCATGGGGTCATGTCTATGATCCCACACTCAAGCCAGTGTCCCTGCGCTCAAGCTGGTGAGCCTGCACTCTAACTGGATAAGCTTGCAGTCAAACCAGCAACCTCAGGGTTTTGAACCTGGGTTCTCCGCTTCCCAGTCCAATGCTCTATCCACTGTGCCACTGCCTAGTCAAGCCTTTTTTTTTTTTTTTACAGAGACAGACAGAGAGTCAGAGAGGGACAGACAGGAACAGAGAGAGATGAGAAGCATCAATCATCAGTTTTTCGTTGTGACACCTTAGTTGTTCATTGAGTGCTCTCTCATATGTGCCTTGACCGCGGGCCTTCAGCAGACCGAGTAACCCCTTACTGGAGCCAGTGACCTTGGGTCCAAGCTGGTGAGCTTTGCTCAAACCAGATGAGCCTGCACTCAAGCTGGCGACCTCAAGGTCTCGAACCTGGGTCCTCGGCATCCCAGTCCGACGCTCTATCCACTGCGCCACCGCCTGGTCAGGTTAGTCAAGCTATTTTTTTTTTTTTAATTTTTTGGTATTTTTCCAAAGTTAGAAATGGGGAGGCAGTCAGACAGACTCCACCAGGGGGCAATGCTCTGCCCATCTGGGGCGTTTCTCCATTGTGGCTGGAACCACTCTAGTGCCTGAGGCAGAGGCCATGGAGCCATCCCCAGCGCCCGGGCCAACTTTGCTCCAGTGGAGCCTTGGCTGCAGGAGTGGAAGAGAGAGACAGAGAGGAAGGAGAGGGGTAAAGGTGGAGAAGCAGACCGGGAATCAAACCTGGGACTTCCACACACCAGGCTGACACTCTACCACTGAGTCAACCGGCCAGGGCAAGTCTATTTTTTAATTTTTAATTTATTGTATAGAGAGGAAGAGAGAGACAGACAGAAACATCCATCTGTTCCTGTACGTGCCCTGACCAGCAATCTAGCCCGCTATCTTTGCTTATTGGGCTGATGTTCCAACCAACCGAGCTATCTGGCCAGGGCATGACAAGTAATTTTCAAGGGTTTACAGATTAGTCTGTAAAAGCTCTGCCTAGATACAAATAGGATTAATGGAATTGACTAATTCCTGCCACAAAAATTTATATTTCTGATAATGTAAAAGACCCTTGATTAAACTAATAGATACTGCTCACAAAAATTAGGGGATATTTCAAAAGGAATATGAAGTGAATAGAGAAAAGAAAATTTTAATTTTTTTTATTAAACAAGAACATCAGAAAAGCAAACAACAAGTCAAAGAAAGTTGTTTGGTTATGCAAATGAGATGCAAAATCAACTTTTATTTTATTGGTGAAAATGCACTATACAAAAGACTGCAAGTACTGAAGTATCTGCACGTTCCCTGATCCCCTAATTTTTGTGAGCAGTGTACATAAGGATAAATTATAAAATTGCTAAAACAATGTTACCTCATTAAAGGAAATTTTGAAATAAATTTAGAAAAAATTATGATGCCTGACTTGTGGTGGCGCAGTGGATAAAGCGTCGACCTGGAACGCTGAGGTCGCTGGTTTGAAACCCTGGGCTTGCCTGGTCAAGGCACATATGGGAGTTGATGCTTCCTGCTCCTCTCCCTCCTCTCTCTCCCCCCTTCTCTAAAATGAATAAATAAAATCTTTAAAAAAAGAAAAAAAAGCCTGACCTGTGGTGGCCCAGTGGATAAAGCAATCAACCTGGAATGCTGAGGTCACTGGTTCGAAACCCTGGGCTTGCCTGGTCAAGGCACATATGGGAGTTGATGCTTCCTGCTCCTCTCCCTCCTCTCTCTCCCCCCTTCTCTAAAATGAATAAATAAAATCTTTAAAAAAAGAAAAAAAAGCCTGACCTGTGGTGGCCCAGTGGATAAAGCAATCAACCTGAAATGCTGAGGTCACTGGTTCGAAACCCTGGGCTTGCCTGGTCAAGGCACATATGGGAGTTGATGCTTCCTGCTCCTCCCCTCCTTCTCTCTCTCTCCCTCTTTCTCTCTCTCTCTCTAATGAATAAATTAAAAAAAAAAAGAGTACCTCCAAGAACCAAGCAATGAATGCATAAACAAGTGGAAAAACAAATCGATTAAAAAAAAAAAAGAAAAAGAAAAAATGCTTAAAACAATATTCAAGCTGTGTTGAAAACATGAAAAAACGGAACAATGAGAGGTGGGTTGTACTTTTACTTTAAAAAATGAAAAATATGAATTTGATTATATAAGCTTACAAGAAAATCTTGGAGAATGAATGTTAAACATTAATAAAGGCTATATCTGAGAAATGGGGCTGATGTGAAAAAAGTTTCATTTTTTGCTTTATACGCTTGTCTATTGTCTGAATTTTAAATATCTAATTGAAAGTGAAAAATAAACATGATCTAAATCCCAGCCCCTGGGACAGCCACTGGTAACATTTGTTTACCATCCTTCCAGACATGTGCATAAAATAGTTAGACAATTTCACTAACTTAATATTGTACATGTTAGCATGCTTTCTTCATCCAGCATCATGGCATGTAAGTCTTCCTAACTAATAAATAGACATCAAAAGCAATATGGTTGTAAGACTTTGCATTGCATGATGGTGAAAGGAAGGCGCACTGTGTTTCTCTACTACTTGACTCCCTTGTGTGGTCAGAGGTGCGGATTTTTCCATACCTATCAATTCTCCAATTCTTACACTCAGAAGTAAGTGTCTACTTCATGTTCCATCTCCAACCTAACAGCCAGCCCCTCTCCTGGGTACCACATTCTATGAGGGGCATAGACAACTCTGAGCATGTCCCAAGAAGAGTGGCTTTCAGGCTGGCTAAAGTTCTTTAAACTGTGGTCTCGAAGGAATGGCTTTAAAACCGAAGAAACTGGAAACATTTTAGTCTGAAGAAGAAAAGACTTTGGGATGAGGTGTGAGGAGTGGTGAACTATGACTCACAACAGGTGTTTTAAAAATATTTGAGATCTTTCCATATGGAAGAGGAATTTGACGTTTTCTTTGTTACCCAGAGGAGAGAACTAGAAAGCTGTTACCTATTCTTTGAAATGTGGAAACACTTCTTAACATGGATAGGCCTCAGAAGACAATACACTCACTATCTCTGAAGTTGGTCTAATAAAGTCTGGGCAGCTGCTGGCCCAGGCTTATGTAGAGAGGTTTTAAGTGCTGGGGATGGGGTTGGTGATCGAGGAGCTCAGCCCACTCAATCCAGAGGCAACCTAAAACATGTTCATTTTTCTTCTAATGCAGCATGCTTAAAACCACTTCTGCTGGGCTCATTTGGTTTCCTGCAAAAAGGGAAGTTGGCCTGCCTGCTTCCCCTTCTTGTTGCTCTCTGTCCTGGGTCTGACTCAGCTGGGCGATCTTTGAGAACATCCACAAATACTGTAACTGTGTTTCTTGATGTAAATTAAGGCAGGAAGAGGGGCTTAGTTTCCTGAGCCAAAAATTAGAATCCTGGCTCCCTGTGGAAGCTGTCTGCTCTGCCACTGTGGGTGGACTTTGTATGCCTTACCTCCCACTGTGCCATTCTGTCTTTGTTCTTCCCTGTAAAGGGTGGCTGTGCTTTCCAGTGGTAGAATCTCTCAAGTAATAGTTGCTTAATTTGTATAGTACTTTCATTTCAGCACAAGGGGATTTTTACATATTTTAATTCTAAAGCTACCCTACAAGGTAGACAGTAGCATCCTCACATAGTAATGTTTTGATACAAACAGATGAAGAGAAGTCAAGTGATTTGTTTTAAAGTCACACATCCAGTTAAGCAAAAGAAAATGCATCAGAGACTTAAAGCAAGGAAGGAGAAGTGCCATTACATGAAGACTCTTCATTTGAGGCTCTATTTTTGCATTGGACTTGAGGGCAGACACATTCTGTATATTTGGAGTGACTATTTGGGAAGCTGGGGTGGTGGTGATTATAGATGATTCAGGAATAGTCCATGAGTTGATGGTTATTGAAGGCAAGTGATGGTTATATGGAAGTTCATTGTATTATTTTCTCTAGTTTAAAATACATCAGTAACAAGTTATTTGTTTTGTTTGTTTACTTCTGAAGCCTAAGCTTCAGACAAGGAGTGAAATATTTTGTTTTAAGAAAATGTGCTTTGGAAAAGTTTGAAGTACAGTGCAGTATGGTGGGGTGGCCAAGGTCTGTGGATTAAGTGAAAAGAGTTTCTTTGGAAACCAGGTTCTCCAGTGCTCAGGTCCCTCCACACTGTGTGCTTTCCTTCTTCCTCAGACTCATTCAGTGTGGTAGGGAAGAAAGATTGAGTTCTGTTGGTTTGGTTTGTTTGATTGATTCATCCAGTTTTCTCTGCTGCCATACTGAATCTAGTGACTCACTTAGCAGTAGCTTCTTCCAGAGAATGCTGGGGTGAAACCCTGAGTTCCACACCAGGCCTGCCATTCAGTGGTCCTAGTTCCACTCTTGGTTATGCTTGAACTTGTAGTCTGAATGGAGATAGACATGTTTTCTGTAATGAGGACAGCACTTGAGCTAAGAATTTCCTACTTTTTTTTAAGAAGCAGGGAAGCAGAGCAACAGACTCCCACATATGCCCCAACCAGGATACACCTGGCAAGCTCCCTACCAGGCAATGCTCTGCCCATCTGGTATATTGCTCTGTTGCTTGGCAACCAAGCTGTTTGAGTGCCTGAGGAGAGGTCATGGAGCCATCCTCAGCACCTGGGGCTAACTTGCTCCAGTGGAGCCATGGCTGCAGGAGGAGAAGAGAGAAAGAAATAGAGAGAAAGGAGAGGAGGAAGGGTGGAGAAGCAGATATTCGCTTCTCCTGTGTGCCCTGACCAGGAATCAAACCCAGGACATGCACACCCTAGGCTGACACTACCACTGAGCCAACCAGCCAGGGCCAAGAATTTCTTTTTTGGTCTACTTAATTCTTTAACCTAGTTCCAGAGGTTTCTCTCTTCATATTAATTGGAAACCAAATGCATTATGTACATAGGACCAGGGGAGAACCAGGTTCTTCTCCTGAAAAGGGCCAGAGCCACATTCTGGCCTCATCATCCACTCTCCTGAAGGAAAAACAAAAATGCTTGGGTTTTTTTAAATTTTTTAAATTTTTTTATTTTTTGTATTTTTCTGAAGCTGGAAACGGGGAGAGACAGTCAGACAGACTCCCGCATGCGGCCGACTGGGATCCACCCAGCACGCCCACCAGGGGCAATGCTCTGCCCACCAGGGGGCGATGCTCTGCCCCTCCGGGGCGTCGCTCTACCGCGACCAGAGCCTCTCTAGCGCCTGGGGCAGAGGCCAAGGAGCCATCCCCAGCGCCCGGGCCATCTTTGCTCCAATGGAGCCTTGGCTGCGGGAGGGGAAGAGAGAGACAGAGAGGAAGGAGGGGGTGGGGGTGGAGAAGCAAATGGGCGCTTCTCCTATGTGCCCTGGCCGGGAATTGAACCCGGGTCCCCCGCACGCCAGGCCGACGCTCTACTGCTGAGCCAACCGGCCAGGGCTAAAAATGCTTGTTTTGTCTGCACCTCCCTAGCCTGTAAGTACCAAGAATACAACTCTTCATTCACCCAAATAAACAGAAAATGACAACAAAGCAAAATACTATAGTTTATTCCAGATTAGTGTCCCTCCTGATTTCCAGACTTCTGTGGGACAAGATGTTCTTCCTCTTTGGAATTTAGTCAAAATAAGGGATATGCTAAAGGTCTTCGACTTGACAGGTTCATAGATAAAAAGTGCAGCTTTGCTCAACAGCAAAAGTGCATCGGCTCTGTCCCCCATCCCCCAACAAATTGGTCCATAGATGTGTTTATCATTTTGATCTTAGGTTATAGATGTTATTGTAAAGGAAGTGTTAATCCTGAGCTGCAAAACAGTAAAACTACTTCAAGTGCTAGTAAGAAACAATGTGCAGTGTACAGGAATAGGACTAAGAACAAAAATTGCAAGGGGTAGGAAAGGGATTGTTTTTATGTAACTGACCATAACCACCAAGAGGAGCAGTAAAATAAAGAAAAAGGAAAAATTTAATGGCTGTGGCAAGAGGACCAGCATCATTGGTCTGGTTAATTTAGGAGAAGGTGGATCATTTGTTCAAGAACTTAAAGGCTGCCTGGCCAGTGGCATGCAGTGGATAGAGCATCAACCTGGGATGCTGAGGTTCCAGGTTTGAAACCCTGAGGTTGCTGACTTGAGTGCAGGCTCACCAGCTTGAGTGTGGGATAATTGACATGATCCCATGGTCACTGGCTTAAGCCCAAGGTCACTGGCTTGAGCCCAAGGTCACTAGCTTGAGCAAGGGGTCACTCGGTTTGCTGAAGCCCCCTGGTCAAGGCACATATGAGAACGCAATCAATGAATAACTAAGGTGCCACAACGAAGAATTGATGCTTCTCATTTCTCTCTCTTCCTATCTGTCTGTCCCTATCTGTCCCTCTCTGACTCTCTTTCTGTCTCTGTCACAAAAAAAAAAAAAAAGTAAGTGAAACTGTACCGCTCTTCCCAGTTGGATTTTTAAAATTCACTCCAGCAGCTCACCAGCCTCCTACCTCCCCTGCAGTATGTCTTAGAGGTCTTTTCATGCCAGTATATAAAGATTTATCTAATTCTTTTTGCTGCTGCTTATGCTTTTGTAGTATGGATAAGGCATTATCTAACCATATTTCTTAGTGATGCAGTTTTCACTATTGCCAACAGTGCACAGATGTTGTGAGCACCCTTGTTCATTCTGCCTTGTGAACGTGTTTTGCTGTAGAGTGGACACTAGGAAGTAGGATGATTCGGTCAAAGGCATTGAACCTTTTATGTTAATGGATTCTACCATGTTACCCTCCAAAGTGACTGCTAGTTTACGTGTGGCTGGCAACTACATGGATTTTCATTGTAGATCTAACTAGTCTCTTCAGGAAAAAGATGAAAGGAGTAGAAGCATATGCTTGATTTTAAAGCTTCAAAGGATCTCCTGACATTTGGGGCCAGAGGCGGGGTGGTGAAATGTGTAAGGGGACTGCAAGTTTAAAACCTCAGTCACTTTGGCTTTAGAACAAAGGGGCTTGGAATCCAACCTGCGTGTAGGTGGTGGCCCTCTTTGCCGGGTAAGGAGCAAGGGCAGGTTTTGCCCAGTTACAAGCCTCTGGGTGGAAGCCTTTTCCTCCCCGTACTGACAGGCGTCTAAACGGATGGAGCGGCTTTAAAAGAAAAGGTAGAGCACCTGCCAACTTAGTACACAAGGCTCTCTTGAAATGGTGAGCAGGGACTTGTGTTCCTTACAGAAGGGCACGGTACACAGTGGGTGAAGGAATAGGATTTGACTGGTGACAGCGACAAGCTGTGATGGGCAAACCCCTGCTGAGCTCTGCTTGCAGCCGAGGCGCTCGCCCTCACCTGCGGGAGAGTGAGGTTGTGCTGCCATGGCCCCGTATGTGCAGACACAGGGCGAGTGTCTGGGACCCAGTCTGCTTCTGGGGACACCATACCATTGCCCGAGGAGTGAGCCAGTCCTGAGTGCAGCCCCAGAGACTCCCTTTTGGGGAAGGTCCCCATGGGCTCCAGCAGCCCACCAGCCTCCTACCTTTTCTGCTGTAACTGGATTCCAGTTTGCTGACTTTCTCTCATTACAAAAGGGATTTTCCTTCTACTTCACTGTTTGTCTTTATGATTGTGGCTTTAAGGGAGAGCAAGGAAGCTGGAGAGCCAGAGGTTTGGAGAAAATACATAGGGAAACAATTTTGAGTCTCTGACTAGCTTTCTAATCCTTGGTGATTCCTTTGATTCTGGGCAAAACCCAGAAGGAATATCTTTTATGTTTTCTTTCAGTTTTGTGAGAACAAACATGTCTCCTCTCGCTCTTTTTTATTTAACCAAGTGGTACAGCACATCCATTTTCCACACAGTGTCTTGCAACCACATTTAGCCAAATTAATATCAGACAGAATTAGTTGAATGTCTCTAACCAAACATTTACATTAACTTTTCAAGTCACAGAACTGCATTCAGACCTTTAAAAAGGTAGGAGGGGGATTAATTCTTGCTTCTACCACCTAACCAGGGTGGAAAAACTTGACAGCTGGCTACCATCCAGCTATGAAGAACTTCGCCTGCTAGCCACAGAAGCCCCTAACTCATGTACAGAGAATCTGTTTCTGTCCTGTTCCCATACATGGTTTTTGTTTCATTGTTATTTTCTCTTTCTTAAAGAAGGGCTTCTGTGTTGGCCTTTCTTGGGAGGAGTTTGATTTGAAACCCTGCAGCGGGGCTGTTGTGCAGTTATGCTTCTCTGCGAGCCTCTTGTCTGCTGGGCATGTGTGTGGAGAAGAGCAGGGGTGCCAGATGCCATTGGCGTGTACCAGTTGAAGCCTCTGAGCCCCAGAGTGTCCCACCCTCATCGTTGAAGCACTCAAACGTTAAAGGACAGTTATCCAGGACGTAATTATATTTTGCTTCCATGAGGTGTGCTTATATCTTTGCTTGCAATTGCTATCAGTTTCTCGGGCAGGCCTTGCCTCACGGCTGCAGCGAGGCGCTGATCTGAGCACTTAGCTTTGGCTTGGGAGTGCGATGGGGAGTAGAGGTGGGTAGTCAGGAAAGTGCTCACTCAGCTTTATTTGGGTCCCTGGAGGGAGGAGAGTTGGTGTTACCAGGAAGAGATGAGTGTTGATCTTCTCCAGCAAGAAGAGGGTCTGTGGCCTTCCCTTGGTGGGTGCTGTCAGGTGGAGGTAGAGGCTTGCAGGAGGCTCTGGGTCTTAGGGTGCTCGAACAGTGAGGGCAGTGCCCTTTGTAGTGACTGGGGTCACCTCTCCCCGCCCCTTCAGAATGAGTGTAGCATCTCTTAGTTGTGTTAAGAACTTCATGAATGTAATCTGTGGCAGGGACATCAGGCCTATGACCTCTTCATTCCTGGAAACATACTAAGAAACTAATAGTTAAGGCACTCACATTCTCACTCCCTTCCCTCCAGATTGACTTAGAGCAAGAAAGCCCCTGTGCGTTAGAAATTAGAATAGGATCATGTGAGGGGTCCATGGGGGCAGTGGGCTAAGTGGCCCCGAACCAGGAGCATCTGAGCTGGGCCGAGGCCACCAGGACAGACATCCTCCACTGCCTCAGCCAGAGCTGGTTGATTTAGCAAAACCTCTAGGTTGTCTCCTCCTCTCACTCGGGGGCATGAGGTTGCTTTGGCCTGTGCAGACCTGTTTTTGCTCCCATGAATATACATTAGTTTATGGGCTTTAGTTGACATTAAGGGGTTCTCTTCCAATCTTAGAGGAAGCCTTCTCTGGGCCCAGCTCTGCCAAGCAACCCACAGTGGCTGCAGCAAGGAAGGTGAAGTTAGGCCTGGACCAGATTTTCCCCATGTGTGTTGGTTTTGTCCTGGAACTTTTCAGAGACAGGAGGGCAGGCTCTCTGACCTTCCCTACCAGCAGTCTGTGTTGCTGAGGGTGTATTGGGCACACCTGGCATTTTAGAGAAGCACTGCTAAGCCCTCCTAGCAACCATCTCTGTCTTCTTATAGGACACTTGGGCCCTGGTTGTCAGAGTAATTGTTGAGTACCAAGAAGTCTAGAAAGATGGAGGCTATTTCTTGAGACATTGTGAAAGCTATTCCATTGTTCAGAAGTTTGGCCTCAAAGTTGACAGATTCCAGTCTGCCAGCCTGCTTTTGACCACCTCTTATTTTCCTGGCCTTTCTAAAGCAGCTCTTGCAGACCAGCCGTGTATTTGATACCTGACACAATTCAGCAGGATTTCCTGCCCCTGCCCTCTGTCCGTAGAAAGCAGGTAATATCTCAGAGCACTCAAAAGGGCTTTTGACTTGCGGGCTCCCAGCTTAGGCCATGAGAGACCCACTCTTTTGGGCTCCTAAAATCATTAACTTGGTCTCTGTGGACGAAGCATATTTTGAACACTGAGATGGGGCATTGTCAGTGGGGTGGGATGCATTGCTTTTTGAATAGTTGTGTAGAACATCACTGGGACTGTAATTTCACATGGAAAGGAGACAGTCATTTTCCAGAATTGGGATGAATTAAGAGCTCTTTAAGAATGTATTTGTTTCTCAGTATTTCATAGGCAACACTAATTATTTTGCAAACAATAGCTGTTTTCTTCTGCAACCCATTTCCCCAGATTTTGGTAACTTATTATATCTGGCACAGTCTGACTTCATACCACCATGACTAAAGCTAGATGTTTGGGGGATGGGGGTGGGGTCAATTTGAGGGGCCAGTTAGAATCTGTACACCCATACCCTCCCTCTGCCCCCCCCCCCCCAGAACTTTTAAGAGTTCTTGCCAGGGAGTTGTTAATGGGGAAAGAGACATATAGAGTAATGAAACCTTTCTGTCAGCTAAGCAAGAGCAGAACTGTACCTAGCAGTTTCCAGACCCTTTTTGCCACCCTGGAGTGGTATTTCCCCTCTGGCGAATTTGCCAAACAGGCCTTCACTGAGGGAGGTTTCTTGTGGTACTGGGAGGCAGAGCTCAGAGGAAGAGGGAAATGGCCTCACCTGTAATGGCCAGCCTTCAGCCCCCAAAGGGCCCCTCTGCTGTGTGATTCGGGTAGGGGTCCCAGAGATTTACATCTTAATCTCCTGGTTAGGATACTTCAGGAAGCTAGAGAAGAAGGGAGAGGGAGGAGCTCCTCTAACCACTGGACTGAACAGCTGGGCCTCCGACTGAGGCCTCATTAGCATCTGAAAACCCTCCAAAGGGGGCTGAGAGCTTCCTGGGGTGGGCACTGGGGCCTGAGTGCGAGACCCGTGGTGGCTCTGCACAGAATGGGGCCGAGCATCCAGAAATAAAGACCAGACTGGACTCAGGAATGAGCCCTTTGTAGCTTTGTCCCAGGCTTGAGAACTGTGACCAGACCTCTTTCATTGTTAAGAAAGACTGTTTCTTGGCCACAGCAGAGCTAAGAAGTCTCGTTCTCCCTCCAGGCAGGGCTAGGGAAGAAAACCCTGCCCTGGGCCGGAAGGTAGTTTGCCTCCTGCTCTACACCTTTCTGTGGGTAGTTACGCTTTCCCTTCACCTGCCCCCTTTTAACTCAGTCGCACTTTTTGCCAGATCTTGATCACACACACTCAGGAAAGTGTGTTGGTTTCCTTCCTAGGGTCTCCCCTCCCAGCTGCCCTAAATTGGCACTCCTTCCCAAATTAAGTGTACCTTTTGGTCATTCTTCATTTAAACAGTTTAGGTTTGCACATCCTTTATTTATTTATTTATTTTTCACACCCTTCATTTCAAAATAAATGTCAGTTCTGGGTAATAAAAGGTCATGGCTCCAAACTGTTTCAGTCATTCCCCTGTTTCCAGCCTAAGTCCCTTCTAGGTTTGGGATGTGTTTCTACCAACCAGATGTCAGTCAGCTAGACCTGCCTGGGGCACTGGAGGGAACCCGCCCAGCTCTTTCTTAAACCAGGAATGATGGTGCCACCTACTGGCAGTTGCTGTCAGCTACAGGCTCTGTGGCTGGTCCTGTTTCCCCGTGAAGGGATTAGGACCTGGGTGGGAGTAAGCGATGCTGTATTCCAGAACGGGAGTAGTAACGTGCAGCAGTGGCAAGCACCCTTAGTAGGCACGCTGTTTCCTGCTTACAGATAAGAAACAGGCTTAGAAGTTGTGGTTGTACAGGTTTCCCAGAATCACAACGTATAAGGGGCAGAGGCAAATAGGAACAGGGCTTTCCCAACTGCAAAATTAACCCCGATTCGCCAAAACCAGCAGGAGATTTAGGTGGCAAGTGGACAAGGAATTCAATAACATGAATAGTGAGGATTCTTCCTTCTTCAGATCTCTGACTCAATCCTGCTGATTTTGTCAGTTTGATGTGACTCACTCTTTAAACCTTTAACAGTTCTTTAACCCTTGATCATTTCAGTTTTAACAATGTAAGATAAGCAGCAGTATCTGCTAAAGACTTAAAATATTTTGTTTTCATTCAGTTAGTCTGAAATTATCAAATTACCTTCTACTTTATGGTAAGCAACACTGATTTTCTCTATTTAGTGTTGTGATAGGAGACAGTTTTAGGGAGGAAAGCACAGGTAATATACAGGTGGTACACAGATATATGTTAAAAGTCCTGCTGGTGTTATGGGTGACTTAAAATTTTGGGAAATGTTACACTGGCTTGCCCCGTGACCGTGAGGCAAGGTCTTTCTTTTTTTTTTTTCTGAAGCTGGAAACGGGGAGGCAGACAGACTCCCGCATGCGCCGGACCGGGATCCACCCGGCACGCCCACCAGGAGGCGATGCTCTGCCCCTCCGGGGTGTCGCTCTGTCGCGACCAGAGCCACTCTAGCGCCTGGGGCAGAGGCCAAGGAGCCATTCCCAGCGCCCGGGCCATCTTTTGCTCCAGTGGAGCCGCAGCTGCGGGAGGGGAAGAGAGAGACAGAGAGGAAGGAGAGGGGGAAGGGTGGAGAAACAGATGGGCGCCTCTCCTGTGTGCCCTGGCCGGGAATCGAATCCCGGACTTCCGCACGCGAGGCCGACGCACTACCACTGAGCCAACCGGCCAGGGCAAGGTCTTTCTTCGTTTGTAGAAAATGAAAATGTTGGACTAGGTGATCACCCAGGGCATGTAGACCTCTGATATGCTGTCATGTCTGGGCATTATGAGTCAGGCTCCTCCCAGGCTGGGCTCTTACACAGAGGAGGTGGACATCACACATTTTGCCTCTCTCCCAGATTCCTCCCTTTTGCCTGCTTTCTTTCTTTTTAACATCTTTATTGAGATATAATTCACCATGTTATTCACAGTTGTGAAACCATCACCACAGTGAATCCTATAACATTTTCATCACCCCAAAAAGCAAACTCATACCAGTCGCTTCATACTCCCCCTAACCATTTCTGTCTTAGGCAAACACTAATCTATCTGTCTCTGTAGATTTGCCTGTTACGGAAATTCCGTATAAGTGGTATCATCACATAATGGCCTTTTGTGACTGGGTTCTTTCAGTTATGTTTTTAAGGTTCATGAAGCACTGTATCAGTACTTCATTTTTATTGCCAAATATTCCGTTGTGTGGATGCATTATATTTTATTCATCCGTTCATTAGTTGATGGGCATTTGGGTTGTTTTCACCTTTGGACTATCATGAATAATGTTGCTGTGTGCATTCATGCACAAGTCTGTATGGACATGTTTTCATATCTCTGGGGTCTATCCTAGGAGTGGAATTGCTGGGTCATACAGGAATTCTTTGTTTAACATTTTGTGGAATTACCAAACTTTTCAAAGCTGCTCTATTTTACATTCCCATCAGTAATGTATGCCAGTTCCCATTTCTCCACACGCTCACCAACACTTACCTTTTTTTATTTTAGCTGTCCTCGTGGGTATGAAGTGATGGTATCTGATTGTGGTTTTGATTTGCATCTCCCTTAATGGCTAAGCATGTTGAGTATCTTTTAATGTACTTATTGGCTATTTATATATTTTCTGTGGAGAAATACTGTTTAGATCCTTTGAGCATTTAAAAATTGTATTACTTGTCTTTTTATATATTCTGGATAACTTTCAGATATATGATTTGCAAATATTTTCTCCATTCGGAGGGTTGCCTTTTTAATCACTTTGTAAAATAATTATGGTTAAATATATATAACCAAAAGTTACCATTTAAATCATTTCTAAGTGTTCATTTCTGTGGTATGAAGTACATTCACATAGTTAGTTGTATAACCAACACCATCATCCATATGCAGAGCTTTTTAATCTTCCCCAGTTGCAAATCTGTACCCATTAAACACTAACTCCCCCCGACCCCGGCACCATTACCCTCTTTCTCCAGCCCCTGGCAAGTAGTATTCTACTTTCTTTAAAAAAAAAATAGAGGAGGGAAGATAGACAGATTCCTGCATGCACCCCAGCTGGGATCCACCCAGCAACTGCTATCTGGGGCCGATGCTCTGCTCATCTGGGACCATGCTTGCAACTGAGCTATTTTCAGTGGCAGAGGCTCCACGGAGCCATCCTCAGTGCCCAGAGCCCATGTGCTCGAACCAGCAGAGCCATGGCAGAGGAGAGAGAGAGAGAGAGAGAGAGAAGAGGGAGGGGTAGCGGTGGAGAAGCAGATGGGCACTTCTACTGTGTGCCCTAACCAGGAATTGAACCCGGGACTTCCACACACCAGGTAGACAATTTAGCACTGAGCCAACCATCCAGAGCTACTATTCTACTTTGTCTCTATGAATGTGACTACTCTAGGTACCACATGTAAGTGGGACCACACAAAATTTATTTTCCTGTAACTAGCTTATTTTACATAGTGTGATGTCTTCAGGATTCATTGATTTTGTAGCATGTGTCAGAATGTCCTTCCTTTTTAAGGCTGAAAAATAAACACATTTTGTTTATCCGTTCATCCAATGAGGAACATGGGGGATTGCTTCCCTTTGTTGGCTATTTTGAATAATGCTGATGTGAACATGGCTGTATAAAATATATGTTTGAGTGTCTGTTTTCAATTCTTTTAAGTATATACTCAGAAGTAGAATTGCTAGATCATATGGTAACTGTGTTTAACTTTAAGAAACCACCATAGTGTTTTCCACAGTGGTCGCACCATTTTACATTCCCTTCAGCATGGCACAAGGGTTCCAATTTTCCTACATTCTCATCAACAATATTTTCTGGGTGTTTTGTTTGTTTGTTTGTGTGTTTTATAATAGCCATCCCAGTGGGTGTAAAGTGGTATCTCATTGTGGTTTCGATTTGCATTTCTGTTCATTTTCTTGATGGTGATGTTTGCAGAATAAAAGGTTTTAGAAATTTAATGAAGTCCAGTTTATTTATTCTTTGTTGTTTGTGCCTTTGATATCTAAGAAAATATTGACTAATCTAAGGTCAGAAAATTTATTCCTATGTTTCTTCTAAGAGTTATATAATTTTAGCTATTACAGTTATGCCTGCAATTCATTTTTAATTAATTTATGCTTATAATGCAAGGAAGGGTTCCAACTTGATTCTTTTGTATATGGATGTCCAGTTGTTTCTACACCATTTGCTGAAAAATGATTCTTTTCTAGATTGAATTGTCTTGATGCTCTTGTTGAAAATTAATTGGCAATACATGTAAGGTTTTGTTTTGGGACTCTAAATTCTGTTACATTGATTGAATGTTTCTCCTTGTGCCGCTGCCACACTGTCTTGATAACTGTACAATTGTAACAGGTTTTGAAATAGAGAAGATTAAGTCTTTTACCTCTGTTCATCTTTTTCAAGACTATTTTCATTATTTGGGTCCCTTACATTTTCATATGAATTTTAGGATCATCTTGTGAATTTCTGGGGGAAAAAAAAGACATCTGGCATCTTTATAGGGATTGCATTGAATCTGTTGATCACTTTGGGCACTGTTGCCACTTACCAATATTAAGTCTTGATCCATGAACATTGGATAACTTTCCATTTATTGTAGATCTTCTCTGATAACTTTTTTTAAATTTTATTTACTCATTGATTTTAAAGGGAGAGAGAGAGAGAGATTGATTTGTTGTTCCACTTATTTATACATTCATTGGTTGATTCTTGTATGTGCCCTGACCAGGGATCAAACCTGCAACTTTCATGTATGGTACCCAACCAGGACCTCTGATTTCTTTCAGTAATGTTTTGTGGTTTTCAGGTACAAGTTTTATACTTTTTCTGTTAAATTTATTCCTAAGGATTGTATTCTTTTTTTAAATTTTTTATTTATTAATTTTAGAGAGGAGAAAGAGAAGGAGAGAGAGAGAGAGAGAAAAGGATAGGAGCAGGAAGCATCAACTCCCTTATGTGCCTTGACCAGGGAAACCCAGGGCCTCGAACTGGCGACCTCAGTGTTTCCAGGTTGATGCTTTATCCACTGCGCCACCACAGGTCAGGTTGTATTCTTTTTTATTCTACTATAAGTGAAAGTTTTCTTAATTTTATTTTCAGATTGTTTATGCTGGTATATCGACATACAAGTGATTTTTGTACATTGCTCTTGTGCCTGGCAACCTTACTGAACTTGTTTATCCTGATAGTTTTTTTAGTCGATTCCTTAGGATTTCCTATATCAAAAATCATATCTTCTGCAAATACAGATAGTTTTATTTCCTTTCCTAGTTACCTAGATTTTAATTTCTTTTTCTTGTCTAATTGTCCTGCTTAGAACCTCTAATACAGCGTTGAATAGAAGTCGTAAGCGTGGGAATCTCTGTCCTGTTCCTAGTCTTAGAGGGAAGTAGTTCCATCTTTTCACCATTAAGTATGATGTTAGCTATAAGTGTTTTTTAGAAGCCCTTTAACAGATTGAGGATGTTCTTGTCTATTCCTAGTTTGAGTGTTTTCATCATGAAAGAGTTTTGGATTTTTCCAAATGTTTTTCTGTGTCTATTAAGATGATTATGTGTGTTTTAAACCTTTATGCCAGCCTGACCAGGTGGTGGCACAGTGGATAGAGTGTTGGACTTGCACGCGGAGGACCCAGGTTCGAAAATCTGAGGTCACTGGCTTGAGCGTGACTCACCAGCTTGAGTGCGGGGTTGCTGGTTTGATGACCCCATGGTCGCTGGCTTGATCCCAAAGGTCTCTGGCTTGAGCGCAAGGAATCACTCGCTCTGTTGTAGCCCCCCCCCCCCACACATATGAGAAAGCAATCAGTGAACAACTAAGGAGCAGTAACGAAGAATTGATGCTTCTCCTCTCTCTCTCTTCCTGTCTGTCTGTCCCTTTCTCTGTCTCTGTCACAAAAAAGAAAAAAAAAAACTTTATTCCATTTATATGGTATATTACATTGATTTTCTTATGTTGTACCAACCTTGCATTTCTGGGTTGAATTCCACTTGGTCATTGTGTGTAACCCTTTTTGTATGTTGCTGTGTTCAGTTTGCTTGTATTTTGTTGAGTATTTTTGTATCTATGTATCAGAGATATTTATGGCTTTCTTTTCTTATAGTGCCTTTGTCTGATTTGGGTATCAGGGTAATAATGACTTCATAGAGTTAATTGTGAAGTGTTACCTCTTCTTTTATTTTTCAGAATAGTTTGTGAAGAATTGGGAGTAAGTCTTCTCTAAATGTTTTGTAGAATTTACTAGTGAAGTCATCTGGGCCTGGATCTTTTATTCTGGAGGAAGCTTTTAATTACTAACTGAGTCTTTTTACTCATTGCATTGTTTCTAACTTGTAGATAATGCAACCTACATACTTATAGACATGCACCTACATACTTATAGACATGTAAAAGGTGAAAGAGAGAGTCTGGAAAGAGTGGTACAGCAGGAATTTGGAAATTTGGGGGTTTCTAGTTGGCTCTGTCTGGAGCCATGCCCTCTCTTTCCTTTATTATTCCATGTCTCTCAAAGCAAGACACTTCTCCCTCCTGAATAAAATGCTTTGATGTTAGGGCCAATAACCCAAGTCTGTCTCTTAGAAAAAGTGGTGCGTAACTTCACCGGACACTGGAGGGAGTTAATATTTAGACCAGGGGTCCCCAAACTACGGCCCGCGGGCCGCATGCGGCCCCCTGAGGCCATTTATCCGGCCCCCGCAGCACTTCTGGAAGGGTACCTCTTTCATTGGTGGTCAGTGAGAGGAGCATAGTTCCCATTGAAATATTGGTCAGTTTGTTGATTTAAATTTACTTGTTCTTTATTTTAAATATTGTATTTGTTCCTGTTTTGTTTTTTTACTTTAAAATAAGATATGTGCAATGTGCATAGGAATTTGTTCATAGTTTTTTTTATAGTCCGGCCCTCCAACGGTCTGAGAGACAGTGAACTGGCCCCCTGTGTAAAAAGTTTGGGGACCCCTGATTTAGACCAAGACAAGTGAGAGCAAAAGTTCTCTCAGGCCTTCAGGTGAAAGAGAGAGAGAGAGAGAGAGAGAGAGAGAGAGAGAGAGAGAGTGTGTTTTCTGTCTTGCTTCAAATGTTGATTAAAAAGTGAAGGGAGCCTGACTGGGCGGTGGTGCAGTGGATGGAGCGTCGGACTGGGATGCTGAGGACCCAGGTTCGAGACCCCAGGGTCGCCAGCTTGAGTGTTGGCTCATCTGGTTTGAGCAAAAGGCTCACCAGCTTGGACCCGGGGTCGCTGGCTTGAGCAAGGGGTCACTCGGTCTGCTGAAGGCCCACAGTCAAGGCACATGTGAGAGGGCAATCAAGGAACAACTAAGGTGTCGCAATGCGCAACAAAAAACTAATGATTGATGCTTCTCGTCTCTCTGTTCCTGTCTGTCTGTCCCTGTCTATTCCTCTCTCTCACTCTCTCTCTGTCTCTGTAAAAAAAAAAAAAAAAAAAGTGAGGGGACATCAGCTGTTGAGATTCCCAGATCTTATGTGATAGACCAGAGTGAATTACCATACATTCATTTTTTTTTTTAAGTGAACCATTTAGTTTCTGGAATTTAGGAATATATATTCAAAAAGTAGAGTTGTACCTGACCAGGTGGTGGAACAGTGGATAGAGCATCGTTCTTGGACGCATAGGACCCAGGTTTGAAACCCTGAGGTCACCAGCTTCAGCGAGGGGCTGCTGGCTTGAACATGGGATCATAGAAAGGAATGATTTTTTTTTAATTTATTCATTTTAGAAAGGAGAGAGAGAGGGAGAGAAGAGAGAGACAGAGAGAGAGAAGGGGGAGGAGCAGGAAGCATCAACTCCCATATGTGCCTTGACCAGGCAAGCCCAGGGTTTTGAACCGGCGACCTCAGCATTTCCAGGTCGACGCTTTATCCACTGCGCCACCACAGGTCTGAACATGGGATCATAGAAATGACCCTATGGTTGCTGGCTTGAGCCTAAAATCACTGGCCTGAGCAAGCAGTCACTGGCTCAACTAGAGCCTCCTGGTCAAGGCACACATGAGAAAACAATCAATGAAAACTAAGGTGACGCAACAAAGAATTGATGCTTCTCATCTCTCTCTCTCTTCCTGTCTGTCCCTCTCTCTCTGTCTGTATCATTGTCTGTCTCTCTCTATCTCTCTCTATATATATAAAAGTATAGCATCACCTGTGGTGATGCAGTGGATAAAATGTCGACCTGGAATGCTGAGGTTGCCAGTTCAAAACCCTGAGCTTGCCTGGTCAAGGCATATATGAGAAGAGCAACTACTATGAGTTGATGCTTCCTGTTTCTCCTCTCTCTCCTTCTGTCTCTCCCTCTCTCTCCTCTCTAAAAATCAATCAATAAATTAAAAAATTTAAAGTATAGCTGTAATCATTAATTTTTATATCTTTACTCTTCTTTTTATTTAACTTTTGTGATAGACTGTCTATTGTCTATGCAAAAGTCAATGAATCTACTTTCTGCCCTCTTCCCATTGATTGAGGCTAAAAATGCCAAATTCTTTTTTTTTTTCTTAGAGAGGAAGAGAGGGACAGACTGACAGGAAGGGAAAAAGATGAGAAACATCATCTCATGGTTGTGTCACTGTAGCTGTTCATTGACTGCTTTCTTGTATGTGCCTTGACTAGGGGCCTCAGATGAGTCTGTGACTCCTTGCTCAAGCCAGCAACCTTTGGGCTCAAGCCAGCAACCATGGGGTCGTGTCTATGATCCCACACTCAAGGTGGTGAGCTCGTACTCAAGCTTGGTGAGCCTGTGCTCAAGCCAGCAACCTTGGGGTTTCGAACCTGGGTCCTCAGCATCCCAGGTCGACGCTCTATCCACTGTACCACCACCTGGTCAAGTGATACTTATTTTTCTATACTGACTTTTCTAGGCTCCTTTGCACTTTGGAGTAGCCATTTTATTTTGTTCAGGCCAGCAAGATGTAGAAGTTTGTTGGATGATTTCTGAACAATATTGTTTTTCCTAATAAAAGAATATGTGAAAAAAGTCCCTTTTCTTCACCCATTTTCTTTCATTCTTGTTTGGATGCTGTTAAGTGAGAATGTGATGCTTTCAAGATATCTCCTAATATATATAGCCTGGTATTCATACCCACTTTTTTCCCCTCATCATACCAGGATTCATCTGTTGGTGTTCATATCCTTCTGTTGGGAACAGTAAAAATCCCAGGTGTTAGACTACACCTTGGTTCAGCAATCTTAGTACTTGAGTTCTGGCTAGGAAAGAATTCAGGGGCAAGATTAGAATGTCACTGAGGGCCCTCACAGGTTGGTGCAGTGTATATAGAGCATCATCCCTGTGTATGGACGTCCCGGTTCAATGCCCAGTCAGAGCACACAAGAGAAGCAACCATCTGCTTGTCTTCATTTCTGTCTCCCCATTCTCTACCTCTTCCCTTCACACAGCCAGTCGCTCAGTTGGTCCAAGCGTCTGCCCCGGGCACTAAGGATAGCTGGTCTGGTCTGAGTAACAGCCTCACTTGCTGAGAAAAGCTAGAATTGATTCTAGCATCAGCCCCAGATAGGGGTTGCCGGGTGGATCCCAGTCTGGGTACATGCAGGAGGAGTCTGTCTGTCTTCTTTCCTCTCACTTAAAAAGTCACACACACACACACAAAAAGTCACAGATGTAGAAGAAGTGAGCTGTAGAAGAAATGGGCTCAGGAAACAGCTATAGAGGCAAAAGAAGGGCCCTTGGAACTTAGGAGAAAGAGAAGGGCAGGGAAAACACGCCTGTGGGGAAGGGAGTAGGGAAAGGCGCAAGCATGCCCCTTAGAGAGCTGCTCCATGCAGCCCTGGCCAGTTAGCTCAGTTGGTTAGAGCATCTTTCCAGACACCAAGGTTGTAGGTTTGACCCCCAGGCAGGGCACATACCAGAAGCAGCCAATGAATACACAACTAAATGAAACAACAAGTGAATGCTTTCTACACCCCCACCCCCATCTTTCTCTCTGCCTTTCTCTTGTCTCTAAAAAGAAAGACATTTTTAATAGTTACAAAAAAATAATGAGGTAGTTTTTTATGTGCTGATGTGAAATGATTCCAAGATATATGAAAAGTACAAAATGGTGTGTTGCCATATAGATGGAAGAAAAAAATGGAACCTACAGATGCATACAGTCTGGTAAATACAATACAGTGTTCCTTTGGAAGGGCACCCAAGGTAAGAGTCAGGTGGTGGAAGACGTCATACCATGTGGGTGGTTTTTTCCTTGTTATGCTACATTAATTTTTTTTTAATGTACTATACCTGTGTGGAATTCAATGGTGAGGCTTTAAGGTGGCCATGTTTGCACATTTTTCTATCAGGCAGCCTGGGCACAGTGTCTGTCCTCATGGAAACAGCCCTCCCCTCCAGGCTGAATGTCTCTGCTAAGGTGTGTGAGGCACAGTTCAGACCTCCGTTCAGTTCAGGCCTCCAGTGTTCCTCCCTGAGGAGCCATTCTCTATCTCTCTACCTGGGGGAGACTGCTGACAGATCTCATGGGCCCTGCAAGGTGAGGGGTTCTCTTTTGAGCACAGTTTTAGCAGTACATAAACCCCGGTCTGTTTTTCCTAAGGTGAAAGGCTTTTACTGCCCTTCAGCTTCCCTGTGGACTTCCGTTCAGGTGGCCCCACAATAAAGCACTTTATTCTTTCTTTGTAGGCCCAATCATGGCTCCTCTCCTCCCCCAAATAAGCGAAGGTGCTGGGGAAGTGGAGCAGATGCCAGAAGGCTTTGGGCTTGCCAGGCCACACGAGCACGCACACTAGCAGCCTGTCCTTTTCTGTTGAATGCTGGCAGAATTGGCCCCTGGAATGCATTTGGTTTGGGGGAAATATCCACACTCTTTGCTGTCATCTGTGTGAATGTTGCCCTTCCTCCACAGGCTGCCTCCAGCCTGGGCTCCTCAGATTCCAGGTTGAGTTCTAGGCCTTCGTGTAGGGCCTCAACTACCGAGGACCCTCCTGTCTCTCCCACAGAGAACACCTTCTGCAGTGGGGACCATGTGTCTTGGCACAGCCCTTTGGATAACAGTGAGTCAAGAATTCAACACATGCTGCTGACAGAGGACCCGCAAATGCAACCCGTGCAGACACCCTTTGGAGTAGTTACCTTCCTCCAGGTGAGGCACAGGTTGGACAGGGGCCTGAGCCTTGCCTGTGAGAAAAGCGCTGGGAAGACAGGAGGGCATGATTCAGATGGTCTGATCTAACCTGCTAGGATGGGAGAAGCGGGACAGGGAAGGGTGCGTCTGGGTAGGAGAGAGTGGTTGTAGCCGAGGGGGGTAACAGGGAGGGTATTTCTGTGACCCAGTTAAGACCCAGGCAGCCACAGGCCCAGGAACTCCCAGCAAGAACTCAGCTTTGAGGTGTGCATGCACCCCAGCTGCAGAGGGCCTCTTTGTGATCCTGATGGCGTCTGTTTGAAGATTCAGCTATATCTCTTGAGATTCACTAATGGCTCAGGCCCTGACAAGGACGGGAGCTTTTCTTTCAGTTGCTAGGGTCCTTTGGTTGTCATTTCAAGCTTAGAGTCTCAAAACCTCCTGTTTGCATTCACCATGATCCTAGACCAGGCGGGAACATCTCCCTGGACCTCCCCTGCTTCTAGGGACATGGGTTAGGGACCCGTCCTGAGTTGGCAGGGCCCTGATTTTCTCTTCCACAGTCTGGGGCTAGACTCTGTGTCACCAGATACTTGACTTATCACAGCAGGGCAAGAATCAGGCCTCAATGCCACCTCTGTGGACTCGTCCATATCCCGGCCAGGTAACCATTCCCTCCTAAAGGAACCATCTCATCTTGGATGCACTAGCCCTGATCCCAGATCCTGCCTATAGTCCCATCACTTGAGGTGACACTGACAGCCTGGATAGCTGACCATCTGGATGGATGGAAGGAATAGCCATTAATGCACAATGACAATCTTGTCCCTGACTTTCAGATCGTTGGTGTCTGCACTGAGGAGCTCCATGCAGCCCAGCAGTGGAATGGGCAGGGCATCCTAGAGCTGCTGCGGACGGTGCCCCTGTGAGTACACACCCCTCCCTACGAGGTGGGTGCCTGGCTCACAGGCCTGGGTGGGACTCCTCCTGCCCCCCCGGGGCCTTTCCCTTCCACTGCTGTTCAGGCACTGGTTTTTCACATCAGAGCTTCCTGACAACTCACTCCCCGATGGCCCCTGACACTAACCAATCCCTGTGTGTGGGCCTGGGGCAGCAAGCACGGCAGGCTGTAGGCCCAGCCCAGACCCTCCTGCCCCCTTTCTTTGTCCACAGCGCTGGCGGCCCCTGGCTGATAACTGACATGCGGAGGGGAGAGACCATATTTGAGATCGATCCACACCTGCAAGTATGTCTTGAGTGAGGAAAACCTTTCTAGCACACTCTGCCTAGGCCTCTTCCAAATAACACTGGCTTTCATCCTGGGAAGACAGAGGAGTTTTATTTGTGAGTGAGTAGAAATATGGCATGGTTTGGAACTTGTCCCCTGAATTCTGCAGAACACATAGGGGGCAGAGCTTTCAGGCCTGGAAAATTGGTTTCAGACACATACATGTTTTTGCACTTAAAAAGAATAATTTCATTGTATGCAAATCATATCAATAAACTTGACTTAAAAAAATAAGATCCCCAGCAACTAAATCAATATAGTGGATATTGCTTGCCAAGTATTCAACTTCCCATATTCCCCTTTCTATAAAGAACATAGACTTTCTTTTGGGGAGCTATCCCACCACTGTACCAGACAAAATAGGTGATATTGACCCCCAGCCCAGCTGCAGTGGGGAGCCCTAATTGGTCTAATGACCTTACTTGCTTTTTAGATACATTTCCATCTTGAGCAGTCAGACACCAAGCTCCTTCTTTGGGTTGGCTGGCATTTCTTCATGTATAAAGGAAGTCTTTCTATACACAGGCCTGCAGGTGCCTACTCATGTGGCCCAGCTTATAGAGTCTCAGTGTCCTCTGGTTTTTTCAGAAGAAGGACTCTTTTTGTATGCAGGCAAATTTTGAAAGCCGCATAAAGCATACCTTCCTTTCTTATGGGCTACTTATGAAGCAGGAGCAGCAGACAGCTAATAATGTGTCTGACATGTCTGCCTCTACTTTCCCCCTGCCAATTGCAGGTCATTGCCATCTCTGAACCTTTTATGCCTCAAAATCTGGTAGGCCACAGGCAATGGCCAGGAGTTACATGTCCTCTAGGAGAGACAAGAGGTGGCAGGGAAGACGTAGCAGGTAGACACACAGCCAGCACTCCTTGTGTTCTCTACTTAAGACCTGTGAGTTCTTGGGTAGAAACCCTACTCATTCACAGATGATGCTCCTCTATTTTCCTGCTGCCTTTAACACGGAAGTTGTTCAAAGTGCTGCCAGGATCCTTTGTTATCTCCACCTTAAACTTGGTTTCCTTGTAGCTTCTGTTTAGGCAAGAACCAGGAGCCACCAAGGGTGTGTTTCCCTAAGCCCCTGTTCTGCAGCCACACTGGGATCCAGCATGGGACACTGTGGGCTGTTGTTTTTCCCCTGACATAAGTGCCAACAATTGAGAAAGAACCTGGTCCTTTGAACTAGTAGGGTCAGCAGCCTTTTCTCTGCATGCCAAGAATAGTTCTCTTCCTAATCTCTAGGCTCCCCTGAGACCAGCCAGCAGGACCAAGAGCACCTAGTAATCTTTAAAAGCAACAGGCGGACCTTGGTGAGAAAGTCCAGCTTTCTTTCCTGGTGGCTCTGTACGCCAAGTGGGAACTCTGCTCGCATGTGCCAGCCTGGGGCCTGCTGGCAAGGGGTTCCTTTTAGAGCTGGCTCCTGGCCCTTTGCTCCGAGCTCTGCCACTGACTAGTTATGTGCCTGAACTAGTCCCTTCACTTCTCTGGGTCTTCACGCTTTCTCTTTACTTATAAAGGAAGTGGGCTCAGTTAGTTAAGCCAAGAGGTGTCCTTAGCTCTTTGCTTCAGTGGGAGCCTCAGGGTGGCCCTTAGAGAGGGAAAAGTTCAGACTCTGTCCTGAGCAAAGTAGGGCCCACACGCTCCTTCCTGGAGCAGAGCTGCTCGCTGTCTTCAGCCTGTCCCTGTCACTGCTCAGTCCCAACTTTGCCCAGGCTAATGGTCGCACTGGAAAGGAGAGTGTGGTGGATGAGCAGGAGGCATCCTGGGCAAGACCTGGTCTCCGGAAGTGAGGCCCACACACAGCTTACCGTGCTTCCCCAGCTAGGCTCCCTGGCCAGCGGCTGCCGGTTCGGGGCCCGTGGAGGCTGGGAGGGGGCGTGCAGGCTCTTTTTGAGGTGCTCACTCAAGAGCTTTATTTGGCCCACGTGGTTGTTTATGAGCAAGGATTTGGATTAAAGGTGACCTTTAATCCAAAGCCCAACATCACAGAACTGTGTTTTACCAGAAACATAGTTCGGGTATAGCTTTTCCTCGCGGCCATTTGGAGAGTGTTTGGACTCAACAGTGCCAAGGGCAGCACGAAAGCAGGGCCTTAGGTGGGATCTGTAAATGGTTACAGCCCTCCAGGCCCCCATTTCATTCCAAGAAATGGTAAAGAAACTCCATCCAGAGTCCTTCTCCAAACAAGTTAGCAATGTAGGAAGTCCTGCCCTTCTGCTCTCTAGTGGTGCTTCTCTGTGCGACCACACCCCCTGCTGTTAGAAGAGGGAACTGCAGATGTGGAGCCTAGGAGAAGTTGGTCTGAGTCCTGGCCTCTCCCACGTGTGGCCAACTTCCACCCGGTACTCTGTAGCAGCAACTGGGGCATTCTCCCTGGATGATGGGAGGAGAGGAAGGACCACGCTTCTCCTCAGGGAAGTAGTTTCTGGCTCTGTCACATCAGCAACTCAGGCCCCATGCAGTGAGCAGAGTTGAGGCTCCGAAACAGGTGTGAAGGTCTTTTTACTGGAAGGTTGACGATAGAGGAGAAGCTTCCCCTGGGCTTTTCCTTCTTCCTGGCTTCCCTTAGTCCCTGGTTCACCCGGAGGAGTGCGGTGGCTGGCAGACGTGCATGCGTTAGTAATCAGGGCAGAACAAGACCAGAGGTCCTGCTCTTCTAGCACTTGTCCCCTGCTCAGCACCTAAAAGGGCTCAGTAAATACTGGAAAGGTAGTGTTGATGTTGGGCCACTGGTTCGCTGAGGGAACTCTGGCTCTTTCGTTCTTTCCAAGCAGGAGAGAGTTGACAAAGGCATAGAGACAGACGGCTCCAATCTAAGCGGTGTCAGTGCCAAGTGTGCCTGGGATGACCTGAGCCAGCCCCCTGAGGACGATGAAGACAGCCGGAGCATCTGCCTAAACACACAGTCCCGGCGGCTCTCCGGCAAAGGTAGGAGCCTCGCCCGGCCTTCCTCTTTCCCTTGCTCCCGACCTGGTTTTCAGGCTCTATAGGATGGGTCTCGAACATAAACAGCCCATTCAGAGTTTCTTTCCTGGCAGGATTTAAACAGCATGTGAAGTCTTCCACAGGGTGGAATTAAGAGAGCTTTATTGACCCATTTCTCCTGTGTTTCCTGTGTGTATTTCAAATGCACCGCCAGCAGTGACCATTGTGTTTTAGATTTATCCCTTGCAATCTGAGGTCATGGAGGTGAATGGAAGCCATAGAACAGTTACAGGAAAAGGCCGCAGTCCACCCAAGTACAAGAGAACAAGCATCGGCCACCCACAGAATTGAAACCGGGCCCAGCTCTGGCCTGAAAGCCATGCCAGACCCGAGGATCACTCTGGCCTCAGGCCCTCCCAGGCCTTAGACAAGAGAGACCTGAGTGTGAGACCAGCTTGCAAACTACCCCACCCCACAGTGTGGCAGATGCAGTGTTAGGACTGTGGGCAGGGGACACTGGACCCATTGCATTCCGGGTGAGGCCTTGGAAAATAGGATATGGCTCTTTTGCTGGAAGCTCATCGTGTTGGTGTTGGCTGTAGAAACAGTTGTGGTTTTTAGCGAAGGGCATCCGTAACTAACTGTAAAGGAAAAGCAGCTACTTACAAATATGTATGTTTACAGCTTCTTTTTCTGCTTCCTTTCTCTATTCCTCTACCTCTTCTCATTTTCTGAAGAGTAAGATACAG
The DNA here is from genome assembly GCF_036850995.1 of Saccopteryx leptura. Classification (NCBI taxonomy): domain Eukaryota; kingdom Metazoa; phylum Chordata; class Mammalia; order Chiroptera; family Emballonuridae; genus Saccopteryx; species Saccopteryx leptura. The sequence goes on along the minus strand of NC_089515.1, from coordinate 24,919,160 downwards.
TCCTGAATAACATACTTATGAAAGGGTTTTTCTTTCTATAAAGGACAGCTTACACCCATAGCACAAGTATCTGACCGCTTTCTTTTTTCCTGCTTGTCCTAATGGTGTGCCAAGCCCATATGAGGTTTCAAGAGAACATATATAGTTATTAGAATCATTCAGTTGCTTTTGACAAAAGTGGTAATTTAAGAAGGAATTCATAGTCTCATCTGAAATGTTACTATTATTGGATATTTTTTAATTATAAAAGTAAAGTATGCTACTACAACAAGTTAAACAGTTAGAAAAGCTAATAATCATCTCCGTCATCCACTCTGAGCCCATCCTTTGAGCAACCAATGTTAGTTTGCTTTTTTGTGTGTGTTTGCAGTTTGCAGAGAGAAGTCTTAGACAAAAATCTCAATGTAGGTACCGGACCAATAGGCCTTGCCCAAAGACCAGCAAAGCTCCTTGTAAAGAAATGATCCCACCCAGGGACTCCACTCTCATCTCCTGGCCCTTGCTAGAGCTGTGGAGAGGCAGGGTATCCTGGGCCAAGGTGGGGAGATGGCTTCAGCATCTCCCTGAGCCAACCCACAGGGGTGGAGTGGCAGGAGCATATACCCGCTGGCCACCCAGAACCCAGAAACTTGTGTAAGAGACAGCTGACCATTCATGCCAAGGTACTTGCAGCCCTTACAGGCATCTTGATTTCAGTGGGCAGAATCTGTGGATAGTCTTGGGCATTGACAAAGGCCTTGGCAGTCATTGTCTGGAACTATGTTAAGGTTAAAGCTGGGGTCTGTGATTCAGGAAGGGAAGTGACGGTGGAGAAGAGTCCTGTCTTGGAGGGTGCCCTTCTGAAGTCCAGAGGCCAGCCCTTGCTCTCTATAAGAATGGAACTGTTTAAACCCTGACTAGTGGTGGCGCAGTGAATAGAGCAGAACTGACCAGAAGTGCAAAGGACCCAGGTTCAAAACCCAGAGGTCACCAGCTTGAGTGTGGGGTCGACAAGATTGTATGCTTGCTGTCTTAAGCCCAAAGGTCACTGGCTTGAGCAAGGGGTCACTGGCTCAGCTGGAGCCCCCCGATCAAGGCACACATGAAAAGTTATCCAGAAACAACTGAAGTGCCACAGCTACGAGTTGGTGCTTCGCGTCCCTCTCCCTTCTTGTCTCTCTCTCTCTCTTTCACTTTTACTCTGTCTCTTTAGATCAGTCTGAGAACACAATGCCCTATCAGCGCTGTGTCCTCGTGCTGCACTCTCTCAGATCTCACAGCTAGAGCACACTCAGGAGGCCTTCATAGGGCCTTCCCCCAATGCATCTGCAGAACAGGTTCCAAGGGCCGAGGGTGGAGGGTGCTAGGGGCCCGACTGGCCACTGGGCAACTTCCTGGTGTTGTTGCAGACACGGAGCAGATCCGGGAGACCCTGAGGAGAGGACTGGAGATCAACAGCAAACCTGTCCTTCCGCCAATCAACCCTCAGCGGCAGAATGGCCTCACCCACGACCGAGCCCCGTAAGTTTCCTGCCCGCAGAAGGGGTTAGGACAGCTTCCTGACAGCCTTGTTTCAGGGCTGGGATAAGGGGACAGTTTTCGTCCTGAAGGTCCTGTTTCTGTGGCTTACATGAGAAAGAACAGTGCCAATAGCCCTTGCTGGATGGGCCCAGGGTCCGGGGACCACAGATCTGTGGATCATAGGAAAGGGCCTCAGGGACCCACCAGAGCAGGAATATAAACATTAGTAAATATTTACATGGGCCATGTGAGCAGACGGGAGGCCAAGTTGGGGCAAAATCTGAGTTGGGGCCTCCCAGCCTCGTGGGAGCCCATTGTGCTGAGCACAGCTCCCCTCCTTATCTCGGCCTCGACCAGAGTTGCCCTTCCTTCCTTCCTGGAGCCTGGTCTCCGGCTGATAGCTGCAACCCCAGGGGCCTCGCTGTCTGGCCAGCCCCACACTGGACGCCTGCTGCTGAGGCCCTTCTTCCTGCCTCTCTGCTGTGAGGCCCAGGGCAGGGCAGGGAAGTCCCTTGCAGGCCTCTGCTGCCTGTCCAGGGCCTCCATGGTCCTTGGGAGAGACTATGGCCACCCCAGAGGTCAGATCCGTTTCCTGCTGACCCCTTTTCCTCTGATAGGGGACAAATGGTGGGCAGGGCAGGAGCTGGGCACCCGCTCTGCTCTTAGTCCCAGAGAAACTCTAGGGAATAGCTGCTGGCAGGGGATACCCGGAGCTGGCAGGGCAGAGCAGGAACCTCGCCTGCCAGGGAGGAAGTTGCTGTGCTCTGGACTAAAAGGGAAGCAGCTCACTCCTGCAAGACCAGGGTGCTTTGTCCTTCTTCTAAAACATCTTTATTACACACTTGCAGTATGGCAGGCTCAGGACCCAGGGGTCCATCTGGGGTGTAGGCTGTTTGGTAGCACAAGCACAATTTAAGAACATAATTAATTGGTGTGCATCTGGCTGTAGATGCAGTTTGTTAGAAATAGCTATTTCTTTCCATTCTAGCCCCAGATGCTCATCCACAGCCTCAGAAGTGGTAGTGATTTAATACCCCACAGAGAAACCAGTCAGCATGATCAGCTGTGGTTATGGAGGGCTTCTCAGAGGAAGAAGAACATGGAGGGACCCTGAAAGTACCCTAGAACTTTACCAAGCAGGGGAAGGAGCTGACAGGGATGGAACATGGAGGCCTAACTGGTTAAAGTTCATGCAACCTGGGAGCAGATTGTGGAGACAGAAGTTATTCTGGGGAGAGGCCAACTCGAGGGCTCACCATGCAGAAGCCAGGAGAACTGAGCTCTTAGGCAGGAGCCAAGAGAAGCCTCCACTGCCACCTCAGAGCAGTTTTCAGCTCCAGCCAGTGGGTTTCTCCAGCCAGCTACCTTGAAGTGCTGGCTTAAGGCACCGTGATATTCCCTTGGCAGTAGCAGATGGCCAAGCTGGGTCGTGGGGCATCTGGAACCTCTCCACCTGTGAGTCTGGACCCTGTCCCCAGACCATGCTCCTTCTTGTGCCCTGAGCTTGGCTTCCTCTAGGCTCCATTGGCAATGGTGATAGGCCAGGAGGTACTTGAAGGCTTAAAGGCTCAAGTAGATTGCCTGTAACTCTTAGACAGTCCAGGTGGCCCTTCCAGCTCTGGAAAGCCCGGGTTTCTAGACAGAAGGGCAGGGACTCCTGCAGAGACATACTCCTTTTGCCCCTCTTGTGTATCTGATATAGATCTGAGGTCTCATTGCCTGTCTTAGCCAAACTGCCAGCTGCTGTGCCTTCCAGACATTGTAAGGCGTTTCTGCATGCATACATACAGCCCAAACTCGGCTCCTCCTGACTGGGTGGTAGGCACCAGACCTGGTCCGAGGGCTGTCTGTAGACGCCAGGCAGAGGCTACAGCCTCCACATTTGCCCTGAGTTGGCTAAGCTACAGAGAGATGGGTGGGAGTAGACCAGAAGTGCCAGCCCTTGGGGCATCTTCCTTCCCTGTGCTCAAGTAGCCAGTCAGGTCTCCCAAGTGCCTGAATCTGCAGTTTGGAGGGAATCAGAACATTTCCTCTGAGGTTCTCAGTACTGGTAACCAATTTGTTAGCAATTGGTTGAGAAATGAATGGTTCATCCTCCTTTGTGAAGAACATTTCCCAGCATACCCCTCAAGTCTCTGAGGACTCCAGCTCCCTATTATCTCAGGGATCAATGATGATGGACTCAATTCAGATAAGCAAGCACCGCTGTAATATCTGTGCTTCCCATGCTGGGCCTTGACCCCATTTCAGATGAACCACATGGATCGTGACTGAGAAAGCCGACCCGAATGTGCTGGCTCCAGTGTTTGCTCTTCTCCTTGCGGGCGAACAGTCGGCGCGGGCCTTATTGTGTCTGTGTGCCTGGTTTTCCTTGTGTCAGGCTTTCTGGGCTGGGGCACTCTGACACGGGTTTCGTGAGTCTGAATGTGACCTGAAGAAGCTGCAGCTCCCAGGAGCTGATGGAGCCTGGACATTAGCAGCTGGGCTCCAGCCTACTTGGGGAATCAGATACTTGTTTTTTTTCATACTTCAATAGCACCTAACACTTAAATTGTACCTAATATGAGCCAAGTGATGTTCCAGTTGCTTCATAGCATATGAATTTAGTTCAGCCTCATAGTCACTCTGTGAAGTAGGTAATCTTACAGATGAGAAAACGGATGTACAAAGGCTAATAAGCAACTTGCCTAATGTTAGAAAAGGGTGGAGCTTATTTATGGCAGACTTATCAGCCATTAACACAATGTGACCTTCCTTACCCCATGATCAGGGACCCCGTGAGGGACACACAGGACTGTCCCTGAGGTAGAAATAACCCTCACTGGTGGGCCTCATCTAACTATATAGTTGGAGCTTGAATAGAGAACTCACATGACATCCAGGACAAAGCTAAAGCCCAGTGTTAGAAGCTTACTGTGCATATATAACCCTACAGAGGACATGCCGTCAGCCTCGTGCTTCCAAATCCCAGTAATAATGAGCTGTGTCATAATTGGCTCATTTATATCAGAACTACTTTTTGATGCAAAGCCTTGTTTTCTTCATGTTCAGAAACAAAACCAACCCTATCTCTGGCCCCTCCCCCACCTCAGCAGTTGGGAATTAATTTCTTCCTTGAGGCCTTACTTCCTGCTTCCCAGAAAGGCAGGCCCCTCTGGGCAACCTGTTTCTCTACCACTATCCCTTGCCAGCCCTCCGCCCACTGCCTTCCCGGAAGGAGAGTCCTTGGCCTCTTTGGGGCTTCTTCCCACATTTCACAACCCTCGCATTCCAGCTGTGAAATTTATATCTGGCTTTTCCCAAGATGATCAGTTGAGAAAAGCCTCCTTGGCCTTTGCTGGCGCCTTCTTTCCCACCGCCTGCCTGGCTGAGTTTGGGAAGCATGGGAAGCAGCTCGTCTGTGCCACTGAGGAGATCCTGGCTTAGAGACTGTGCCTGCCAACACTTGTCGGGACCTGGGGAGAAATGTCACTAACATCTTCTCTGTCTGAGGTTGCCTGGTGAAACAGTGCTCTGCGGAGTCTGGCCCTAGCTCCCCAGTCCCCCTACAGTGAGTCGTAGGATGTGAATGTCGGGCACTTCATATGGGGAGGATTGCATTTCTATAAACCGTTACTCTGGTGCTGGGAACCTGCAGCAGTGTCACAGGACCTCCTTCTCCCTCTGCCAGTGACTCACTGACTGAGTTGAGGGACATTATGGGAGCTCTATGGGTCGCATACCCTTCCAGAGAGGGCAGGGTTCACATGCATGTGTATACACATGTGTTGGTAGGGAAGGTTCCTGACTGTGGGAGAAGCTCTTTGTAGTTGAGGTGCCTTTAAAAAGCAAGCTAGCCTGACCAGGCAATGACTCAGTGGTTAATGTTGGACTGTGATTCAGAGGACCCAGGTTTGAAACCCTGAGGTTGCTGGCTTGAGTGCGGGCTCATCCTGCTTGAGCGTGGGCTCACCAGCTTGAGCACAGGGTCATTGGCTTGAGCATGGGATCATAGACATGACTGCATGGTCACTGACTTGAGCCCAAAGGTCACTGGCTTGAAGCCCAAGGTTGCTGGCTCGAACAAGGGGTCGTTTGGTCTGCTGTAGCCCCAGGTCAAGGCACATATGAGAAAGCAATCACTGAACAACTAAAGTTGAGCAACTATTAGTGGATACTTCTTGATCCATACCCCCTCCCTCTCTTTCTGTAAAATCAGTAAATAAAATCGTTTAAAAAAGAAAAAAAGAATAACCATCTTTGTTGATCCAAATTTCTCAGTCTTCTGTAATTGCACCAATACCTTTTAAGGTTTTCTTTTCGCTTTAATTTCCCAGCGCACACTCCCTGGCCGGTTGGCTCAGTAGTAGAGTGTTGGCCTGGCGTGCAGGAGTCCCGGGTTCGATTCCCGGCCAGGGCACACAGGAGAGGCGCCCATCTGCTTCTCCAACCCTCCCCCTCTCCTACCTCTCTATCTCTCTCTTCCCCTTCCACAGCCAAGGCTCCATTGAAGCAAAGTTGGCCCAGGTGCTGAGGATGGCTCTGTGGCCTCTGCCTCAGGCACTAGAATGGCTCTGGTTGCAACAGAGCAGTGCCTCAGATGGGCGGAGCATTGCCCCCTGCTGGACATGCCGGGTGGATCCCGGTCGGGCTCATGCGGGAGTCAGTTTGACTGCCTCCCTGTTTCCAACTTCAGAAAAATACAAAAAAATAAATAGATTTTCCAGCACGCGCGCACACACACACAAATTTCTCTCTACTTTTGAGTGTCTCTGCTCCCATTTGTTTGGCCTCTTGGATGGGGTGACTTTGCTGCTTGAATCATGAGTAACTTATGGCCTGGCTAGGGAGTCATCCTATAGTGGAAATTGTGTTTTGTTTTGCTCATTCTTGAGGCCATGAACATTAATTAGGAGAAGAAAATGTCTAGTTTGCATCCAGTGAATTGGGTGAAGGGAAGGAGTTTCCGTCTGGGAGAATAGCTGGGCTGTTGCTATCACCACTCACACACAGGGTGATCTTCAGTAACCCTGTTCTAAAGGTCTGTGGCATCAGCGGAGCGGCCAGCTCGGGGCCTGCATGGCACACTGACCCCCTCGCCCCTCCCACACTGGAAAGTACGGTGTCACTGGAGCGAAAACCCAGGAAGAAACAGGCCTGCTCTCAGGGCCGCAGCCAGGCTCTGTGGAGCGTGGAGGAGGGACCCAGACCTCTGTGATCCACATGTCGTGCAGAGTGCCTTCCTTGATGTGCCTTTCTCAGAAATACACATTTGAAAGGGCGAAGCAAGGGGCTCCACAGCAAATCTCGTTCAGTGAATTTTTGTTTAAACTCCATTCTCTGCTCTTCTCCAAAAAGAAGAAGCCACGGCCATTGTTAACACCCCAGTCTCAGAGTTCATGGCCAGCGTGTTGAATTCTCCATCCAACATACATCCCTTCATCCTCAAGTTGCACAATCAGGAGTATTTTTATCACCCATCCTTGATATTCATGGTCACCCAACACTTCAGCAGTGAGTCATTTCTCCAAAGAAGGGAAAAGGAAGGCTCAAAGGTGAGAGCCGAGAGGAAATAAATCAGTGTCTCAGAAAACAAAGCCGAGGGCCTCAGCTAGAGTGGGTTCATTTAGGAACGCAGGGGTCTTAGTTGACCCCTCGAGTCAAGACTGCAGGCTGAGGACAGAGGTCTCTGGTGCTGAGGAGTTGTTAGTTAAGGAATCCCTTATTTTTATTTATTTTTTGTATTTTTCTGAAGTGAGAAGTGGGGAGGCAAGAGACGGATTCCCGCATGCACCCGATCAAGATCCACCCTGCAAGCCCAGTAGGGAGTAATGCTCGGCCCCTCTGGGGCATTGCTCTGTGGCAACCGGAGTCATTCTAGTGCTTGAGGCAGAGACCATGGAGCCATCCGCAGCACTCGGGCCTTTGCTCCAGTGGAGCCTTAGCTGTTGAAGGGGAAGAGAGAGATAGAGAGAAAGGAGAGGGGGAAGGGTGGAGAAGCAGATGGGCGCTTCTCCTGTGTGCCCTGGCCGGGAATCAAACCTGGGACTTCCACATGCTGGGCTGACACTCTACTACTGAGCCAACCTGCCAGGACAGGAATCCTTTAATCTTTAATGTAAAGTTTTTATTCTTTTTCATCCACACTCTGTCCCACTATCCCATCTCATTCCATCCTTGGGATATTCGCAATGAAAATACTGCTTTTAATCATTTGGTTATTGGTTGACCAGCACCCTGCCTTTTACTCCTGATATTGTCTTTATCAAAGAGTTTCTCAGAATGACAGGGTGGCTGAGCCTTTTGCTTAACAGTAATTGTGGAGGTGAGCTGGTGTCCTCATCCCCACCCATACCCTGTTCTAGTCCCGCCCTGAAGGTGGATTTGCAAGCGATTCTTTCTCTGGAAAGTTCAGAGCTTTCGTCAGCAATCAGAAAGCAAAAGGAATAATCTCTCCAACTAGAGGCAGAAGCCAGAGGTTGGGCTGGGCTCAGCAGGCCAAACCAACTTTATTTCTGAATAGTTGCCAACCCCGATGCCCTGGTTCCTGCTCCTGGGTGTCCCCAAGGAGAAGGTCCTAAATCATGTGGCTAGTGCATACGTCACCACTGTCACGGGACTAGGATTATGGCTAAAAGGAGTCTTGGTGGTTAGGCTTCTTTTCACGGTGCTGCCATTGATAGAATATGATCAATACCCTTGGGCTAAAATGGAGAAATTAAGACTTCAATCTAAAGAGACCAGAGTGAAGAAAAAAATGGCTAAGATTCTGTCAGGCTGTGAAGTGCTGGTAGGGTAAACAGGCATGTAATATAAACCAGTGTTTTCAACTTTTTTACGCTTGAGGACTGATAAAAATAGGAGAAGTATTTTGGGGCCCACTAAGGCAGAAATCACCCTGAGCATAAGCAAATTGACTAAGATCAGTAGATGTATAATCTTTTTTTATTATTATTATCAATTTTAGAGAGGAGAGACAGAGAGAGAGAAGGGGGGAGGAGCAGGAAGCATCAGCTACCATATGTGCCTTGACCAGACAAGTGCAGGGTTTCGGACCGGCGATCTCAGAGTTCCAGGTCGATGCTTTATCCACTGCGCCACCACAGGTCAGGCTGGGTCTATAATCTTCATTACAACATCAGCGTGGTTAACTCTTGCAGACCAGAAAGAAATTTCTGGCAGACTGGTTCACAAACTGGTGGTTGAAAAACACTGGTGTAACTATACAGTACTAGAAAACAGGAGTTCATTTTGACGCGGAAGGAGAGTATTTTTGGATACATAAAACGTCACCTTATACCGTGGAAGTATAAATATAGAATGTGTTATGTAGACAGGTGGTAAAGGAAAGATTTAGATCAATTCCTGAATTGCCAAGGTATGCCTCTAAGCTATCCCATAAACCACCCGTTGGTTCTCCCAATATAGGCAGAATCCTCTGCTAGACAGGTTTTTGTGGCCAACAGGGCAGTTTTGTTTTTTGTTTTTTTTATTATGTGAGAGGTGGGGAGGCAGAGACAGATTCCCACATGCGCCCTAAACGGGATCCAGCCGTCAAGCCCACTAGGGCAGGGGTCCCCAAACTCTTTACACAGGAGGCCAGTTCACTGTCCCTCAGACCGTTGGAGGGCTGGACTATAAAAAAAACTATGAACAAATCCCTATGCACACTGCACATATCTTATTTTAAAGTAAAAAAACAAAATGGGAACAAATACAATATTGAAAATAAAGAATAAGTAAATTTAAATCAACAAACTGACCAGTATTTCAATGGGAACTATGCTTCTCTCACTGACCACCAATGAAAGAGGTGCCTCTTCTGGAAGTGCGGCGGGGGCCGGATAAATGGCCTCAGGGGGCCGCATGCGGCCTGCGGGCCGTAGTTTGGGAACCCCTGCACTAGGGGATGATGCTCTGCCCATCTAGGGCTGTTGCTCTGTTGCTTAGCAACTGAGCCTTTTTTTTTTTTTTTAGCACCTGAGGCCAAGGCCATGGAGCCATCTTCAGCCCCCAGGGCCAGCTCGCTTAAGCCGCTTGAGCTATGGCTGCAGGAGGGGGAGGGGAAGAAAGAGAAGTGGGAGGGATGGAGAAGCAGATGGTCACTTCTGTGTGCTCTGACCAGGAGTTGAACCCAGGACTTCCACACTTCCGACCAACACTCCACTGCTGAGCCAACCAGCCAGAGCCCAAGCAGGCTGTTTCTATTGACCATTGCCATGTGTCAGGCCCTGTATTGTGTGTGGGCTTCTATTGTCCCCATTTTACAAATTAGAGCAGGGAGGCTTAGGTATATTATATAACTCATCTACGGTCAGTAAACTGGGAATAAGTGTCAAAGCCAAGATTTGAACCTTGGGTTGTTGGACTCCCGATCCAGGCCTCTCCACCCCTGGATACCGCCTGTAAAAGAGGATAAAAGTGGAGGAGGTGCCTGCCAATTCCCAGGAAAAAATGACCGGAAGGAAAGCCATGGAAGTCTACACACCAATGCAGAGTAAACCTGATGTTTTAAAGTAAAACCTGCCAGAATATATGCTCTATCAAAATGAGTGGAGAACACATATGGGCTACAGGAAATGGGATCCAACATGAGAAAGAGATGAGAGGAACCATCAGGGTGAAGGTGAGGAGTGATCCC